>NC_089874.1:61446250-61772500 GCF_040182565.1 Anser cygnoides
TACACTGTTTACTTGAAGTATGCACACAGCGTATCTTTGAACAAGGTCATGCAATACAGTTAGATTTTTGCAGATGTGCAAAAACTGTTAATGCTTCTTATGCATACTTCCAGCCTGTTGTTCTTGCTATGCGAAGACCAAAGTTAATGCTAATTAGGTAACAGTGAAGACTCTGAAATGCGTGACTTAGAAGAAAGGGCTGGTAAGGAGGTTAGCTGTTACAATCCCAGACATGAAACTCAGTTATTTCACTGCAGCATGATGCTCTCTCCTCTCCCACATCTTACAGTTCTTGGTTGCTTAAATTGTACAAGCTTTTCCTGGCAAGAAAGGTCTCATGTTCTAGATTTGTGCAGTGCTACATTTGGTAAAACAGTTTACTACAATAACTAAGCAAGCGAACAACAATGAAAAAGCAACTTAAGCAGAAGTAAGATACACCAAATATTAAGCAATATAATTACACTGACTGATTCAAAAAATTCTAATTTCAGAAAAACATAAGCTACATTTGAGTTTTAATAATTGCCCAGCGTTGACAAAGTCAATTAACAGCTGCTACCATTTTAATGAACATTTTTAGCATTGTTTGCAATTTCTCAAGGCATGTTTACCTTAAGCCCCATCCATCACAGCACTTAGCAGTCCTTATTCATAAGAGTCACTCTAGTTAGCAATATACAATCTAATATATGGAAAAAAAGAAGGAAGGAAAGCAGATCAGGAAACTCAGCAGTAAGGAGGACAAACGGGGGAGAAGTAAGGAGAGACAGGGAGCAATACTTACTGCTGACTAATTGGCCAACACTCAAAGCTGAAGAGGAGGAGGATGAGGAGGAAGAAGAGGAAGCCTGACGCACTGGGCTTTGAGACATAGATGCTTGACTGTGAGCCAAATGCAGGAGATTGGGTTGTGAGGCTGCTTGTCCCACTTGCGTCTGGGAGGGCTGATGGAGCTAAATGTTAAAATGTAAAAATAGGTATTTAGAAAATGAAGCAGTAATAGGAAACTTTCAATGCACCATCTCACCCATCTATTTCCAGGGAACAAATCCCCTAAGAACATTAAATACCACAGACTCGGTTCAGATGACAGTGTTACAGTAGGAACAATTTGAACTTCCTTGCATTCTGACTTGCCATTTTTTTCTCAGTTTAAGCAGATACTTAATCTAATTAGCAGCTAAATACTTGTTTGAAATGGATGATGAGAGATCTATGACATTCCCAGTAGCATTCTGATTTAATAAATACATGTCCTTACCTGTGTTCTGACTCAAGAAGTCAGACTTTTATTCCCTACATGGATTCTCAAATAAATCAGCATTGTTTCAAAAAAGGATCTTTTCATACTGCAGGACCAGGGCCAAGAACAGTGGGAATGGGGAAGAGAAGATAAGGTGGGGGGAGATCCCTTTCCTACAGAAAAGAATAATTTGTTGTATGACATTGGATCTAGCAAACAAACTAAAATGTTGAAATCTTACTTCTCAAATGATAAATTGTCCTTTCTTAAAACACGCAGTGAAACTCCTGAACCCCATTCGCATCAGGACTGTGTCAAGTAAGACATATCTAAAAAGTCCAGCAAGTTCTGTAGATGCAAATGATACGCTGTGATATATGCATCTGGCTTTAGAAATGTTTTGTTTACACATTTTACAGTAGTGTAGTCTTTGGTCCTTCACTAGAGGAAAACAAAGAACCATTAATCCCTTCAGCCTAAAATAAACTTTCATATGGGATTGAAAACTAAGATTCTCTGCTACTGATTTTTACATAAAACTTCCAGCAAATTCAAAGGGTAGTCTGTATACAGAATTAAGGTACATGATAGTGTTGTGGTTTAACCTGGCTGGCAGCTCAGCACCACACAGCCGTTTGCTCACTCCCCACCCCCAGTGGGATGGGGGAGAGAATCGGAAAAAAAAAAAAAGTAAAAGCTCATGGGCTGAGAAAAAGACAGTTTAGTAGGACAGAAAAGGAAGAGAAATAATAACAATAACAATGATAATAATAATAATAATAATATGTACAAAACAAGTGATATACGATGCAATTGCTTACCACCAGCTGACTGATGCCCCCCAGCCTGCCCCCAAGCAGTGGTCCCCTCTACCGTGGCCAGCCCCCCCATATTATATGTTCAGCATGACATCATATGGTATGGGACATCCCTTTGGCCAGTTTGGGTCAGCTGTCCTGGGTCTGTCCCCTCCCAGCTCCTGCTGCACCCCCAGCCTGCCCGCTGGCAGGACAGAGCGAGAAGCTGAAAAGTCCTTGGCTTGGTGTAAGCACTGCTCTGCAACAACTAAAACATCAGTGTGTTATCAGCATTATTCTCATCCTAAATCCAAAACACAGCACCACACCAGCTACTAGGAGGAAAATTAACTCTATCCTAGCCAAAACCAGGACAGACAGACTTACAGTTTTGTGTTGGCCTCTAGTCATCCATTTCATAGCCTACTAATATAGTAACATAGTCCTGAGGCACTCAGGTGACTGGTACTTAATATACCTTTATTTTATATCGATCCTTGATACTGATCAAAAAAGACTGACAAAACGTACTAAAAGGCTTCACTTTTAAGCGATAGCCATTATTTATATTCTCAGAAAGGGGGAAATATAGAGGCCTGTTTGGCCTTGCTCAAAGTCAGTGATTTAAATCCATTTCTTGAATTCTAAGGAATGTAAGCTTTTCTCTTTTGATATTTAACTTAACAAATGACTTCAGAAAAGGAGCTGAATTCATTAGTAATACTAAAATTATATATAATATGCTCTCAGAACACATAGAAATGACTGATGCTAAGTAGACAACAAATTGTATGGCACAGTAGATAAAGGCACCTGATCACATTCAAGATGAACGGAATACATATGAACAATTTTAATGACATTATTCCTGTTATGAGTCTGCTTAAGCATGGAAAAACTACAACTCTTTTTTTTTTTTTCCCTGCAATGTAACACAAAATGAAGCCAGAAACCTTGAGTTATCCTTTAATAACAATGAAAATTATTTATCTGTCCAAGTTTAGTCTATTCTGACTTCTCTGCGGACTAATAAATAAAAACATTTTATTATCTTGAGGAGCTTTTCTTTTCTAACAAGTTTTAAAAGAGAAAACTGGCACTGTATCAAGGGGATAACAGTTGAGAAACTGATTGAAAGGCTTCCAGGTTTCAGACTCATGCAAGCATTGGGCATCTGTGAAAAAAAATCACGAAAAACTGGATTTTATCTACAGAGCACTTCCAACCCAGAATGTCTACTTTTGTACTATCTTCTTTTAGGGAAGAAGCCCACTAGAAAGGCTGGCCTCCTCTGAATGCTGCAGAAAAGGACGGCCCATCCATTACACACGCAGAACTCCAGGCTGGAGCCTTTAGAAATCAGACTGGAAAAGAGAATTTATTTGGGCTCTGGGTCTATCGTCAGAGGGATTCTCTGGCAACACTAAAGATTTCTGCCTAGGTGAGGGAAGAAAAATACTGTATTTTGATGAGTTAGATGCTTCCACACTGGCTGGAATAGTCTTAGAGATGTTAGTGTTTATCTGCGAGGATGGAGGAGCAAATGCGGTGGCTATTTTTAAAAAGAAAGATCTGCAAAATTATAGTCCAGTCAACTAAACTTCAACCCCTGGAAAAGTACTGAAGAAAATAATCAAACAATTTGCAAGCACCTGAAAGAAAACAAGGTAGTAACAGACAACATGGATTGTTAGGAACAAACTGTGTCAAACCAATCTGATCTCCCTGTAAGACAGGGTAATTGGCCTTGTGGACAGGGAAAAAGCAGTAGGTGGTTTGACTTTACAAGTCTCTCGACACTCCCTCGTGTGACATTCTTTATAACCTAGGGAAACATAGTTTAGATGAAACTGCTGCAGAATGAATGCAAAAGTAGTTGGAAACCAGACCTGAGAGGATGGTTATCTATCTGCTGAAACAGATGTGTGCATGGATGGTGCTTCACAGAAGCAGAAACAGGAAAGACTATTCAATATTTTCCTAATGACATGGATGATGAAGAAGAGGATATGTTTACTAAATTTAAATGTTGATGCCATGCTGGGAGGGACTTTTGGTAGGCTGAAATACAGGATTAGAATTCATAATGATCATGTCAGTTTGAATGTGCCACCAAGAACAGCGGTGTTGCAAAAGCGAAGAAAAGGCAACTCCCATAATGAACTGTGTGAGCAAGAGTGACGTCTGTAATGCATGTGAAGAATCTTCTTTTCTACTAATCACTGGAATGGCCTCAGTAAAGGCAGCACTGTGTCCATAGCTGGATGCCACACTTGAGAAAAAAAAATGGACTCCCAAAGGCCTGGGAGTTATGTGAAGCTTATGAAGATGCCTGGAAGGAACTGGTCATGTTTAATCTAAAGAAAGGAAGACTGAGTGGGATATGTTATCTGCCTCAAATACAGGCAGAGCTAATGAAAAGAGGAGAGAATGAGTCTGTCCTGTATTTTGTAGAGGACAAGATGAAGTGCAATACTCTGGAAGATTCAAATTAGATGGTGGGAAAAGCTTTCTAACATGGCAGTGAAGCACTGGCATAAATTACTGGGGGAACTGACTAGGTTCATATGAGAGTGCTTAGCAGCAAGTTAGACAAATACAGGAACAGCTGCTCCACCTGGGAACAGCAAAGGTGATTGGATAATCTCTTAAACTATAGCTTTCCAGCCTTATTTTTTTTAATGATTCTGTGTCATTTTCTACCAGTATTTCGCAGGTAGAAATACATGGTCATGTAAGAGACAGATAGCATATGCAACATGTTCAGGCCACAATGCACATATAGTACATGAAAGTTCAACTGCTGAGTATGGACACAGTAAAATGAATGTTTCCAGAAAGCACCAAAATGAGTGGACGTTCTCCAGTTTGCACCTGCAAAGTAAGCACACAGCCACCATGTAGCACATGCACAGCACGCTGATTAAGTCTAGGAAATGTTTGATTCTCTTCACAAGTTTTGCACATTGCATTTGCAAATGCATTTGTGAAATAACTGGGATCCCAAGAACCTTGGCAGTTTCTTTTGTTAAACCTCTGGGAATCTTTGGATGAATGTATGAAATTGTCAGAATTTTAGCTGGACAAAAAGTTCTATGGAGAGTAAAGTCTGGATGAACAGTGACTAGGTGCAACAGCAATTGTTGGTTTCTAACTCAATGCTTATGAGGGAAAAGGGAACAATGGGGTTGGAAAAGCTGAAGAGTCACCTTAAAGCCTGACCAGGGACTAAGGAAGAATTCTATCTTCAACACCCTACATAATTTTCAGCACACCCCCTGTTTTACAGATGTGATGGTTAAGCTGTGAATGTCCCGCTTAAAGAACAATGATAGTTATCTATGACATGAAATTGCATTAAAATACTCTCTCTCTTTTCATCTACTATAATTTCCATTCCAGAAATAGCCTTAAGGAGAGGCGATGATTAGATTATGAATTAGATTCCAGATGACAGAATCAATTCAAACTTGCAATAGCTGACTTTTCCCAATTTTGGACACGTACATATGGTATGAATTATATTTATGACTGTTGTACATTTTCCATCCAAAGACAGAAGAAGGCACAGAAATTACAGAAGCAGTTGCTGTTAAGTGCCATTCTGTGTAGGTGGATATAGTAGACATGCCGAGAATGATGACTGTATGCAACACTGATCAGTATCTGGCAGGAATATATGTATGCACACTACAGCTAGAGGAATAGGATGAATATGAGAAACATAAAGTGCAGCATAATACTTTATAAGAATAAGCTGGAAAATGCAAAGGGCCTGATTCTTATCTTCTTTACATCAGTTTTACATTCTGCTGTCAACAGTGAAAGTGGTATTGCTTGATAATGGCAAAGAAAAATGAATTAGGTCTGTAAGACTGAATTTTATGCTTAAGTTACGTATGTAGTATATTCCCGCTCCTGGGATGGTTGACTGGAACCCTATATTTAGGTCCCCTCATGATATCAGGGGTATTGTTCCCTGCATCCAGGAAGTTACGGGATAGTGACAGGAAAACAAGGAATTTTACATAAGCTCAGGAAAGGCAAAAAGGCCAAGTGGAAATAAAGAAAAAACTTTTGAGAGTTGCCATGTATCCTAACAGAACTGCTACTGGTTTTACAGAATCTGGACAAAAAAAACAGGGCAAATTATGGCCCTAATGGAAGGGAGAAGAAACCAATGGGCTTAAATTACAGTAACAGAGGCTAGGGTCAGGCAATAGGAAGACCTTTTTAATGCTAAGGAGAAGTAGCCTAAATTGCCTTGGGATGTCAGGGAATCTCCACCACTGGAGGTTCTTGAGAACAGGTTAAACAAACATTTGTCAAGAGTGATACAGGGACAGTTGATCCTGCCTATGGGGAGGGGATGGACTGCATGACCTCTTCGGGACCTCTCCGCTCCTATTTTTCTATGATTCAGTGAAAAGGAAATCTGAGAGACAAGGAAACACAACAAATTAGAGTAGACAGAGGTGAAAAAGACAAGTATAACAAAAAAGGCAGAAGAGATGAAACTAGCAGGAGTGGCACAAAGAGCAAGAAATATATTTGGAACAATC
This sequence comes from Anser cygnoides, assembly GCF_040182565.1. NCBI lineage: Eukaryota > Metazoa > Chordata > Aves > Anseriformes > Anatidae > Anser > Anser cygnoides. Next base: position 61,452,856 of record NC_089874.1, read on the forward strand.
CCCTTTATGATACAAATAAAAATTCAATGTATTTCTGATGTCAGCTAGTTCTTCCTGGGAAATACAGATACTAGCTCTAATAAAGACTAAGTCCATGGAAGATTTTGATGTAAAAATGCTTTCCCAAATACTTTGAAATGACACCTTAATGCCTTGCAGAAGTAGTAGTTTAAGTTTTTCATGCTTCCATTTTTGCTGTAAGCTGAGCTCTCTGATCAGTCTACATTTCCTAAAATGTTCCACGTGCTTTTTTTTTTTTTTTTTTTTTTTTTTTGATAAAGAGTGGTGGTGTACCATAACCTTTATTTGATTTGAGAGCACCATGGCAGAAGAAATCTGTCTTCAAACCTACTCATACTGCATGACCAGACATGGGCTTCAAAAATGTTTTCTTAAATCTTCCAGCAAGTTAAAAGAACAAGTTATTACACATATCCCCACACTTTATGCTAAATTGTTTTCACAGCAATTCTGCCAGAAAGTTTCCACTGGGGCTCAAATACTGTAGCCCATCACCCGAATTTAGCTTACTCAACTAAATTCAAGTAAGTGAATATGTGAATATGAAAACTATTTGATGCTTAATGAGTATTTTCTCCCTTAGTATAGGATAATATAGTATAAAGGACCTCTATACACATTGCTTAGACTGACAGAATAGATACATTTGGAAACTAGAATAAGAAATCTCTTTGGGTCCACACAGGCTGTGCACATGCTCAGCTCTGAATGAAGACAAAAGGAAAGAAGTCCTGGTGTGGTGTGGACACAACTGGGGATAGGACTTTGGCAGCATCTGACTAGGATTTCCATTTGAAGCCTTACTGTGGGATCAAAGTATGCGCTGTAATTACAGGTCTCTGGGCTCTCTAAATGATGTGGAGAACACAGATGGTTGTCTGTAGAACATATAATCTTATATGCACATCAGGTGCATTGGTCATCTTTCTGACTCCCATCAGGAATGATATAATATCACTGTTACAGTAATAGACTTAAAGGTATAGGTAAGGGTGTAATTCAAAGGTAACAGCAACGTTCCTACAGTGAAGTGTTTTACTTTCTCTATGGCTCAGTTCCTTAGAATGATACGGGTAGTATAGTAATATCTTCCTATTCCCAAAGGTGTGGTGCAGTTATATTGTCTTTTTTTGAGAAATCTTATTCCTGCAAGTGCAGATGCCATAAAGAAAACTGGTCAGGAAGAGACCTATGTTACAAGCCAAACGTTCATGCAAGGAAGTCTCAGGTATTCTTGTAATCGTGAGTATTGAAATCTAGTATTCTATCCATAGACAAAATGGCATGATGCAATGCTGATGATAGAGGAAAAGAGAAAAAGTGAGAAAAATTGTCATGCACATCACTGAAAGTCATCTACTATAAAAAGCAAAAGAAAAAAAAGTTGGACTGAGACAAAACAGTTTAGTGGCTATGTTGAAACAGAAAAAAAAGAGTGCATTTCTCATAAAACAGGACAGCAACAAAGTAATAAGAGCGTAGCAAAGAAAAAAAAAGATTGAGAGCTGGTTAGATTTTAACTGAAGAGAGGAAAACAAGGGATTGCATGGAGTTGTGATAATGAGATGGTAGAGTGTATGTGGTAAGTTGAGACTGCAGAAAGAAAATGTCTGGCATGGAATTGGGAAAGTAGCTGTACTAAGAATGACCATATACTCATCTGAGAGCTGTCTTTTCAACAACTAATCTGGAGCATGACAGCCAATGACAATGAAGATTGGGAACTGACTACGTAAGAAAATCTTGCCTAGGAGCTCGTTTTATTGTGTCAGAGTTGGCAGAAGCCCAAAGCTAGTAGTGCTATAAGACACGATGAAATATGAAAAGTTCTGGCAGGCAGTGTAGATAAAACACGACTGAGGACAACTGAGACTACAGGCCAGATTTAATGAATCTAATATGTAGAAAGGAAAAGCCAGACAACAGCAAGAAGGGAACCCTCTTGATGAGGTGCACTGGAGAACTATGTAACATGCAGAAGGTGCTTCTGTGTGCTGTAGGCAAGCAAATGGTTATGAAAACACAAGTTATTAGGAAACCTGTTTAAGGAATCTATAAACAAGAGTGTATTTTGAATCCCAGTGTTTTCTGGCAGCTGGATTCTTCTTACCTAACTTCACTCATGCAAGAATTAGCTTTCTATCCTAAAACAGCTGTCTTAGCTCCCTCTCTAGTTAGTGGAGACAACAGATACTTTTAGATACGTGTAAGAGATCCAATCTATCTCAAATGGTTCTTTTTTCAGCAGTGCGAGTTGCCTTCTGGACATGCCTATCTCTCTGTTCCTCTATGGGAAATCTAGTTAACTAGCGTTCACCAGGTATCTAACAGCTGTACAGCTAATGTTAAGCAAGTTGAATCCTTTCTTCTATTTCTGACCCTCCTAAGACTCCAATTTTTGGTTCAAGATCTTCTGTCAGCCATGTTGGTGCCATGTGTTGTTAAAAGTACAAAAGAACTCCTTAAAACAAGGTTTTCAAATCTGGTAGCAAATGAAAACACTAACAAATTGTTAGAACAAGATAATTTGTTCTTGGAAAAAATGTTCATTTAACCATATGATCTGGATTGTGACAAAATCCCTCCTGAAAGACATGAAGGAAGTGTAGAACTTAAGGTTGCAAGGTACTTTTCTATAATGAGATATAGACGGCTTAAAAAAGCAAGAAACATAAAATTCAGAAATAAATAATCCTTTTTCAAGGAAGGAGACTACAAGTGGAGATCACAGGATTTATAACAAATTTTGTTGACTGGTTGCAAGCAGCAAGAAAAGATGGTGAACAATGGTGAACTTGAATTAGCAGGAGAAATGCATGAATTTCTTAAGTCAATATAGAATACCATGAACAATTTACAGAACCTGTTTACAACATACTGAGGGAGCATTATGACAGATGAAATACAGAGTAGGTGCAAAAGTGATTCACATTAAAAGGAACCATTTTAGTGACTCACATGGTAATGATCAGGGAAGCAAATATGTATCATTGTGGATACATCTACTTATTGAAAAACCTGCTCAATGAGCAGAGAGAAAAAAAGCAGGATGATAGACTGTATTGAGATAAAGACAGAAAATAATGCTGGAAATATAATGTTATTATATAAATCAGTGATGCATCCTCACTGTTTTCATGGCATTCAGTTCTGATCACAAAATCTCTAAGAGATTATTGTGGAAATTGAAATGGTTGAGAAATGGCCAGTAAAAATTATTAAAGCCAAAGCAGAGCTTGTTTATGAACAGAGATAAAAAGGACAGACCACAACAGGAGTGAAAACAGCTGCCCCCTTTAGAAAGTCATTACAGTTTTTAGGAGAATTCTTAGTGTAGATACTGTTGCTTAGTTTAGTAAAATCTTGGAAAACAGTGAAAACACTGAAGCTGTAACTATTCAAGTTAGTTTAAAGAGGAACACCCCAGCAGTGTGCTCAGGTGGCCAAGAAGGCTGACAGCATCAAGGCTTGTATCAGAAATAGTGTGGCCAGCAGCACTAGGGAAGTGATTGCCCCCCTGTACTTGGCTCTGGTGAGACTAAACCTTGAAAACTGTGTTCAGCTTTGGGCCCCTCACTACAAGAAGGACACTGAGGTGTTGGAGCGTGTCCAGAGAAGGGCAACAAAGCTGTTGAGGTGTCTAGAGAATAAGTCTTATGAGGAGTGTTTGAGGGAGCTGGGGTTGTTTAGTCCGGAGAAGAGGAGGCTCAGGGAGACTTTATTGCACTCTACAAGTACTTGAAAGGAGGTTGTAGTGGGGTGGGGGTCAGTCTCTTCTCCCAAGCAACAAAAAATAAGACAAAGGGAAATGGCCTGAAGTTGTGCTAGAGGAGGTTTAGGTTGGATATTAGGAAAAAATTCTTCAGTGAGAGGGTTGTGAAGCATTGGATCAGGCTGCCCAGGGAAGTAGTTGAGTCACCATCCCTGAAGGTATTCAAAAGGCACGAATATGTGGTGCTTAGGGACATGGCTTAATAGTAGACTTGGCAGTGCTAGGTTAATGGTTGGACTTGATGATCTTAAAAGCCTTTTCCGACCTATGGTTCTACTGTGGGTAGTTTAAAGAGCATAAATCAAGAACATCTATTTATTCTTTAAAACTAGAGCAATAGGATTACAATGGAATTGGTTGTGTACCTTGAAAAGCAACCTATTTACAACAGAGAAGAAGAAACACTGCTTCACACTATACCTAAGTAATCTATGAACTTATTTCCATGAGGAGACATTGAGGTTTTAGTCTGCCAAGTTTGAAAAAGTTGTATGAATATATAATGAAAAAAGTCTACCCAAGTAAAGCTGACTAAAAACAATATACGAGGCATTTAAGTCTTCAGGCTTCAGGCAAAAAGTAAGCACTAACATGCATTACTTAGCAACTGAAACAGGCTGCACAGGTTCATTATGACTCAGCCAACAAGCAGCAGCTTACTATCATCACTTGCAATCACCTCTTTCTCCTGCAGTACTTGGTTTCCAAGAAAGTGACAAGTTGAAGTTAAGCTAGGATCGTCTGTAACTGGAACATTTTACTACATTATTTATTTCCTCAATTATTCTCTGGCATTCTCAAAACTTTTCCTAAACTTGTCTTGTACTTTTTTTTTGTTTTGTTTTTCCCTTCTGAAGCTTCTTTCATCAAGTCACAAGACAACAAATGCAGTGTGACACTATTTTCAAAAATATTTTGAATTCCTGCTGAGTCCTCTGAGTTTGAGCACTCACTTTATCTGAAAGCGAGGTTTTAAACTTACTACTAATTATGCTATCGTTAGTCAAACAGTACAGTTTGGGTAAGTTTTCACCCAGGCAGTAAGATAAATTCAGGATCTCCTTATAGCTTGTATAATTCCATTTACTTTTCAAATGGTATGGCAGTCTGTATAGTACTATCTCAATTGCTTTTGACTGTCCATCAGCATTATTCCTATGAAGGATCTGACTCATAATTCATTTCTGCTCCTAGTGAAATCGTTGGCAAAATTTCTTACTTCACTAAAAGCTGAAGAGCCAGTAGAGGGAGCACAAACACACAGAAATAATTTTCTGTGCCTTCTATAAAAATGATAATGCACTGTATTTTTTCATACAGTACTTGCATTACTTTTTTTTTTTTTTCCCCTGATCAAAAATACTTTCTAGACCAGATTCTGACAGATGCAGGTAAGGTGGTTCTGTGTAGTTTGGTGGTCCTTCCTGCAGCCTCTAGGACCTCAGGTCTCTGTGTGAGAAGCAAAGGCTGGACACTGACTCTAGCAAAATAATGTTTTCTACTTGCATAGCACTACTGGATTGACTAGCACAATATGGGGCACACATTTGACTTTTGGACCTAATCAGAGATCCCCAGACTGATGATCTGTGCTAGCTGTTAGCCTGTTCAGAATGCAACACAAGAGCATGCACATTGGGTGAACAAGAACAATACACCATGATATGGCTAAATAGTGAATTTCTGCCTTAAACCCCTGCTCTCAATCAGCAAGCTGCAACCTTCAGCAGCAGTTTTTCCCTTTGTGTAAGCTCAGTGCCACCAGTGGTGCACAGAAAGGTAACAACTCTGCCTCTTCTCTGCCCAGTGTCTACTGCTGGACATTGCCTGGAAGATGTTGCTTTGCTGCAGGACTCTGAAGGTGCAATGCTCTGTTGTTAAGAAGGTCTCAGGGAATAATACAGGACCACTATCCTCCTCTGTAATCCTAAATTTCATGAGTTTCAAATGGGATCTCAGGATTGTAATGGTTTTTGAGAGCTTCTCCCCATTAAGGAAATTCCCCCTTCAGGGGACTGACTCAAAACCCGCTGAGTTTCTTATTCCAATGTCAGGCTTTCCAGTGCTGGAAACACAGAACCTGCCCTTCCATCCACCCTGCTTTTTTTAAAACCTCATACATGCAACAATTGTCAAGGCACTTGCCAGTAGTGTAAGTCTTCTCCCATTAAAGAAAATGGGGTTAGATAAATGACAAGTGTTTCTGAAAATTCCTTTGCTAGATGCTATAGAGCATAGGATAAAATAAATAAATAAATAAATAAATAAATAAATAAATAAATAAAAAATAACCATTTCGTTGTGAAACATTTTCAAAACAAACAAATCACTTGAGAGATCCATTGGATCTCTACCTCTAAAGTGGGGAAAAAAAAAATACTGAATTTGGAGGAACCCTAGGATTCTCAGAAACGTACAAGAGACTGCCAGCTGGTGTTGGAGATACAGGCATGACTAGCAAGCAAGCACTTTCATCAACAGGAATGCCAAGCTGAATATTTTAGTTAGTGATACTTTTATAAGTAATATCAGTATTTATAAGTATTTTTTGGTAATCACATTTGGTATTTTTTTCCAACCTCAATCTTCTCCCTTTCAGAGAAAAAGGTACAATTCTTTGCTCTAGAGATGTAGGAAAAACTAATGAATTTGACTTTTAAGTACTATAAAAAGTAAAGAAAACTTTTTGGACCTCATTGAAGTTGCTACAGCCATCCTGAAGTCTGTGAACGATTTGGTGACTTACACTGATTAATAATTTCCATAAAAATCTTTTATTTCCTTGCCTTTTCTTTTCCTAAAAAACCTTTCCTTCAGTGAAGAGGACTACTAAACGTGTGTATTTTTCTTCTTTCCTTTGCATGTTCCAAAACATTTCAAAAGCCAGTCTACTGGGTGATCACCAACCAAGGAACTGAACTTTGTAGGAGTCATATCCCTACTGTGCTTTCTAGGCTGAAGATTTCTGTTGACACTGTACTAACATTTAAAAAAGGAAAAAGAAAAGAGTAACTGAATAATACATGAATGTATAAATATATTATATAAGATTATAAGATTATATTGTAATTACAAATATAATATGCAATAATATACTATATACAACAAAATCAATCTTTTGTTAATAAAAACAGAAAGAAGTGGGAGTTTTTGGAAAGACCATGAGAGTCTGTAAGAAGATTTTTGTGCATCTGTTTCGATAATCATTGAGGCTACAGACACTTTACCTGTTGGCCTGGTTTGAGTGGCGATAGCGTTATTCCCTGGGTATTGATCACTGGTAGTATCTGGTTGCCGATGACAGTAGCGATGATCTGACCCTGGGCATTGGTCAATAACTGTGGAGTTATTGGTTGCACCTGAAGGCCCTGAGCTCCACCTGCTGCCTGGCTGGAGGGGACTGGATTAGGCATGAGTGGGATTGTTCCAATAATCTGGAGAAAGCAACATAGAAATGGAAAATGAAAAAATGACACAAACTTGCCACACAAAATTACTCATCTTACCTGTGCTAAATCAAACTTAAGGTTTGATTTAAAGGTTTGATTTGATACAACTTTTTTTTTTGTTTTAAATCAAACTTAAGCACAGAGACAGAGGTATGACCTGCTGAGTGTACAAAAAATCATTCCTTTGCTGAGGTGATGAAGGCTTACAAAGTCATTTGTCAAGTCATATATCACCTACACATTTTAATGCTGTCCACTGCAACCTCTAACAAGTCTCCTGTGTCTGAGAGTGTACAAAACTAACGCTGGGCCATGCTCTGGCTCCTTGATGATGCTTTGTTCCCACCTCTCATTTGGATATAGAATGAAGTAGGTGCAAATATCAGTCCTATAGAAAGTCTTGCTTTCTACAATCTTAAAGTGTTCTTAATTGTGAACTGATGTGCTTAAGTAATTTTCTGTGATTTACTGTTGGAAGAGATACTAGTTCCTTTCAGAATACAGCCCATAAAGATACGTTCATAAAAATGCAACTGCTTTTGGATGACAACTAAGTAGAACAACACAACAACAGGAGAGCTGGTGTTAGATAAAACAGTTTAGCTAACATTTCTGGGGCAAGTACTTGCAGAAAGAGACACTTGTGACATTTCAGATTTGAGAATATAGTGATTTCCTAAAATGTGAATGTGCCTGTAAAACTAATATTAGGATGAGTTGTCAAACAGATACTGTAAGAAAGCTTGTCAGTCAATAAGGTGCTAGGCTGAAGAAAGTTACTCTGCTCAAAGACTCTTTTTACAAGTATGACAGCATCTAAAACAAACTTCTGATGAAACTTGTCAATAAAACCAAACTTTTTTTTGCAAACAATGAATGAAGCTGGAGTTATAGGATTATTGCAACAGGAAAGGTAAAAGAAAATGCAAAACATATCTCTATTTCCTTCACCGTGCCTCTGAGTAAGCTCAGCTGTGATGTACAATGTGACAGCTTAGACCAATGTCTTGAGTGGAAAGAGTGCACTTAGTTAGCTAATGGCAATTCAGCCATCACATGGTGAGTGGTGAAGTCATCATCAGTTTACCAAACTTAGCCAGTCAAAAAAAAACTTGGATGAGAAGACCAGAGAGCCATAAAGAAAAGTAGGAGAGCTCTCCTACAGGAGGACCTGATAAAATGGCAAGCCTACTATAAGCTGTACTGTAAGAGCTGCAAGCGTTCAAAGCACTGCAGAGATATCGTTTAATTTCTCCTTAATACATTCCTGAAAAGATCAAGAAAGATTATTACCCGCATTTACAGAACATGAAAGTGAAGCACAATGGAGCATCTTCAGAGAGAGGCTGTGATTTGGCGAGTTAGCCTTCTAAGCTGGAATTGCCCACGAGTGTCTCTCTACAGACCACAGTGCCTTTATACTTTTCCTAAGGTGTCCCTAGTTGAACTGCAGCTGGTTTACAGTTCATGAAAGAAGACGGCTGTTCATGGGAGAGGGAGGCATTTATCACATCATTATCAGATTTCAGAATGTTTTCTAAATCTGACTTTCAGCGTTAATTAAATACAACTTTCATGTGGTGGCGGTGCAACCTGTAAATTTGACCCAGTTCTTATTGACCTAAAGTACTTATGGGTCACTAATATATTCTTTCACTTTGAACATATGTCACCAAACACGATGAATAATCCTTCTTAATTTTATCAGCAGAAACATAGCAAAGGCCTGTCCTTCCTTTACCATGTCAGTAAAGGACACGACCTTGGAGTGTCATTACTCTAATATAACTTTAACTATCAAGGTCCTAATCCCAGCAAAGCAAAAAATGCTGCGCTGGTGTTATCAGTAATAGAAATGTTTGCATTCACATTTAAAATGCATTTCTTGGACTGCAGTTGGGCATTTTATAGAATGACAGTGCTGAAGTGGACAGTTTGTAAGGTCAGAAGCAGAAGGCTATCTGTATGTATTAATGTGTGTCACATGCTATTCTGTACATGGTGGGCTGTACACACACACAGCCAGACATGGAGCAAAGAAAGCACACAGCTAGGAGGGGCATTCCAGAAGGACAAATACACAAATGCCCTCAGGGGTTTGGTGTTACCATCATAGCCAGGGGTAAATCTGAATGGGAAATAGTTTTCCCACTTAGTGAAATTTACGGGGATTTCAAGATCTATTTATTTATTTTTTTATTTTTCATTTCATACCAAGATAAAGTAAAATCTTCTCTAGTTAAAAAGCAAGCCACCTGTCTCCAGTAAACCAACACGACTACTTCTTATGGTATGCATCTTTGATACGGCTAAACCCAGATTCAAGTTTCCCCTTCCAAGTTCATTTATCTCCAGGTACCCTTTCCCAAACATCCTGACAGCTCCCTGATTCACACTGCTCAGGTTTGGAGGATTAAGTAAAATATTGACTGGGGAGGAGTCCTGCAACTGGATCCCTGCCTCAAACTTTGTGTGACTGTCCTGATGCTGGGCTAGATCATGAATCCTCTAATTGTGGTGAGAAAGTCCATTCTGGGGATTCCTGTCCTGTTAAAGTATTGGTTTGTACTGTCTGTCCTGTTAAAGTACTTGGCTGGCACTTCATGATGACAATTTACAGTTTTGATACATTTAATTTTTTTGAACACAAAACAAGACCATGCCCCAGGATTGAGACACTGGCCCATGGAATTACAGACTATCTCATTACCAGTGACCTCCCTAGTAGGGTGGCATGGACTTTCCCCATAAGATAGTCTGGAAAAGGCCATCCTACTTTGGGAGGAAGAGAATTGAGATATGTGGCTATGTCCCTAGTGTGCCACCTAGCCTCAAAGCCAGGAAACCATGTGTGGACTGTTTCATTCAGGTGGCATAAATACATAGCAGAGGAGGCTTCTTACTCAATATTTGGACTCAAATTCCTAAACAATTCCACCTGTCAAGCACACAAGCACGTTCTTGAGACAACAACACATCCAAAAAGTTTCTCATCCTACCAAAAAACATTTTTTTTAATGCTATGGGCTTGACTTTCACTATTCCTTTTGTGTCTCATACAACTCAAAGAAAGAACTAAGTGTTCCCAGAGGAGATGTAAAACAGGTGCTGTATGCAAAACAAAAAAGTTTTGAAAGTCCAAGGGTTAACTCCCAGGACCCCCTTGTCAATGCTCCATAACCTCTAACAGAGCCAGGCACATTACTTTGCAAAGGACTGTTGAATAAAACAAATTACACTTGTCAGAGGTACAGGTTCCAGATATAGGCAGAAAATGTGGTGCAAATGTGATGCCAGAAATCCTACTGAGTTATTCAATGTAAATTTAGATCTCACCTTTTTAGATACGGGGCTTTGGTCCATATCTAATTAAAATACCAAGACTGTAATTCTGACCCTGTTCAAGTGACTGGGTATTGCCAGAAGACTTGATGGAGTCAGATTTTCACAATTTTTCAGTAAGATCCTTTCATTTTTGCTTATGGATAAATAGATATATCAATTGTGTCTTGAGATGCTTGAACTGTAAATTCACCCACAGTGAAAGAATAAGCACATCATTGCAGTGAAGGTAAAATTCCAAGAAATGCAGCTGACCATGGGGGAAAAGAAATCCAAGCCCTCAGAGTATCTACAATATCCGTGTAACCCCCAATGGCAGCACAGGTGCTAGCACTGATAAACTGAAGAGCTAGACACTACTTGTACTGTTGCACAGATTTTCACCCACCTTTCCAATTTGCCTTGATTAGTAAAAGTTTCTTCTTAAAAATGAAATTAAAACATCTGATCCCTTAAAAATGATAAACTATGAAGAATAACATCATAAAATCCATTTTCATCTTTTCTTGTTTGACAACACATCTTCATATTTAATTGCTTTTGTTAACTACTTAGCTTGCTAGTCTGGGCACACTTTAGCACTTCCTGGCCATTGCACACAACGGTTTCTCACTTCTGCTGCTGGTAACCTGAGCTGTAACTCAGGCTGAAACTGGGGGAAGAAGCTGAGCAGCTGCTGGGAACTTCTGGGCATAAATGTCTCATGGTAGCCACATTTGAGCTGCAGACATAAAACCAGATTTTGCATAACTGTATGAAGGCCTAATTGCTGATTTCCCAGCAGTGAGTCTTTCCTTATTGCACCTAATAAACCAGTTGTGTTTTGACATTAGAAGTTACTGCAATATTAGAAAATAAAGCATACAATTGTGTTTTATTAAGTTCTTCTCCCTCTTCCCTCATCAGAAAAAGGGATGCTGCCTTGTGTCATTATGTTACAAACAGTAGGCCAAATGGATAGAACTTCTCTCAGGTTTTATTAGTTATATCCTTTTAAATATCAAAGGCTAGTTACTTATTTTCTGAACAAAAGAACAAAATAAAAATCAAATAGAAAAGCAGAGAAAAAGTAAAAGGAGCAACAGAAAAATTCTTCAGTAAAATTAGTCAAACCACTACATACACATAAACTAATTCAATATCTCAAACTATGACTAAACAATGTATGATAGCCTTACTTCTGTAGTGAGCCTAAAAATCACTATTTGAGTGAACGTTTGCTAGTCTAAATACACTTCACTCAGCTTCATTTTTTAGTTCTTACTTCTATGGCTTATTGAAGATAATCTAAAATAAAACCTCACTTTGACTTCTGTTGTATGACGTTGGTAGGTTGAAACCCATTTTTTCTAGTTTTACAAGGCTGAAAGCTAATTTAATCCCAGCAGTGTATAGTAGCAGTCATACCACCTATGGCACACATGACAGTATTTATGGTTTGGTTCATTTTCTGGTTTTCTAAATTTGCCTTCAAAAGCTGCTTATGTTCATGATATGTTCCTTCTTGTGTGGTCACTGTACCAATGTGAGCTACTTTAAGGATTTATTTTAAGGAGAAAATGACATGGAAAAGGCAGAATAATAAGAATCCACACAGGATTCTTTAGCCTCTCTACAGATGCTTTATCCTTAATCATATATATATGATATATATATATATATATAAACATTTATGTACCTATATATAAATGGTAAAACAAAATGCTGTTGTGAGAACAAGGAATCAAATACTTTTATTAGAAACAGAAAGCTACACCACTACTTCCAAGTCACAACTTCATGTAAGGAATTATAATTTTCAAGGTTAAACATTGTTCGTGTATCACACCATACAATATATTGGATGGTATATTGTTTGTAAGTATCATAATAGAACACTGAGTCTGACATTCTGTCTGACTTTCTCAGTGCTTTATTATTTAGAAAATAATATTTTTATAGTAACATCAAACTATACAGTACTTTATCATCACTGTAAGAATTACATGGTGAATTCTTGAATAACATAACATTTTATCATTGCAAGAATCTAAAGATATATAATTTTCAAATTAAAGATTTAAAATCATGTTGAGTGTCTGCTGAACTGTTCTACGCAATCTACTTATCAGATTTAGCCTCCTTTTAAAATCAAGAATTGTCAGGCAGAAGGACCCTTAGAGGTTACAGTTCTCTGAGTTGAGCAAGGCACCTGTTGAATTTAATAACATTTACATGTCCTGAGCATTTCTGAAATTCAGCTACTTACTGAACACTTATGAAAGTGTTCATTATTTAAAATTCTTTGATGGATGACTTGGGGAAAATATTTCAGCAATATTTCTGCTTGCCAAGTATTGTTGTGACAAAACAGCCACAATTTCTAATGATGATTATAAGAAGGCAGCAAAACTTACTGCTTTTAGCATCTGACTGTCTCCCAAGCCACAAACAGCTTTCCTGATCACTGTGCAGACAGATCCTTGTAGAGTATATATGCAAATACACTTTTCTATGTGTGGATATGTTTTATTTCTTTATTTCTTTTTTTTTTTTTTTTAATAAATACTCTTGAGAACAAAAAGTCAAGGTATTCATTTTCTCAGAAAGTAAATATAAGGGGATTGAGCCACCAACATGAGTTTCTAGACTTAATCAGAAAGAATATTTTGGTAAATAACCATTCACCTCTGCATTCTTTTCATGCCAGCTAAGATTTTTATAGTAGCCTACAGGAATTAAGTATCAACTTGTACTTAAACTCACTGAAAAGCAGGCAACCAGCTCTTTAGCTTCTCTGAAGATTTCAGTCTCAACTTAGCATCTCTGAGTCAAGGAATCCCTGTTCTGAAATAAAATTTCTCAACCTTTGCAAGCTTTGTATTGATGTAGTGAAAGCAGTACATGTGCTGCATCTGCAAACCCTACCATTACTTTATGTCTTTAGATTACAAACCATTTAGGACAAGGATTCTCTCCCTTGGGCATTAACATGATATAAATATTTACTACTACTTCTCCCTCATAGCACAAAGAGTGAACTTGCTTACAGCCATAACAGAATCTAACAACTGGACATACAGCAGAGGGAAATCCCTACACTTCGCAATACATACCATGCTGAGCTATTCAAAGCTAGCTTGGGAAACAAATTGCATTTTCTCAGCAAGCCTAATTAGGTTGAGCACAATGCATACCAATGAGATTCGGGTGTTTCCATGCTATGGTGACATTATCAGCTTGTTTTGAGGAGTTTTGCTACTTGGTGTTGTATTACACTGTACTGGTCTACTATAGAGATGCTATCTAGATCTCAGTAGTAAGAGTGAGGCAGGACTTAGTAATTAGTCTCTGATCCTGTCTTTTGTAAGTAAGCGCTGCTATTGAGAAATAATCTTGCGTAGAAGATAATGTTCTCTACTGCCACAACAGTTCTCACTAAAACATCACTGTTTTAATTCTTCAAATTGTAATATTACCCTTTCAAAAAAGAGATGTTACACACTATTGTCAGTGCCAGCATCTGGTTGAGCAGGAGAATTCATGGTGCTCTGCTTTCGCTTCTTTCTCTGGTTACTCTTTTCAACTTGCATTGCATAGACATGAAGCTGGATTAAGGAGATGACATGCTCTTAACTACCTTCAGTACACATTCATTGCTGTCACTGCTTTATCTTGTGATGCAATTCCTGAGAAGGTTATTCCACCAGAAGTATAATGGCTTGCAAATTTGTTAATTTTGGAACCCTCAAAGAGTTATTTTCTTTTCTAATTTTCACTTATGAAAGTTCTTGAGGAAATAACAATCTATCTTGGACAAATGACTTTGAAGGCTTTATGATGTTTTATTCTAGCCTTGACTTGTCTGTTTAAAATACCAATGTTTTTTTTTCTTGGATGCTTCTCCGTGATAAACTGGATTGAAAACATTAACCATCAAATAATCTTCAAATGCAATCCTTAGGGCCCCAGATCTTTAATTGGATTATAGGTCAAAGAATTTGTAGTCTGTCAATATATTCTTGAAGCATCTACTCTCATCTTCTCACTATCAAATTACATGCACATATAAAATATTTACCACAGATCACCAGATGTTTTTAATCTGTAACTCTTAAAAGCAAAGTTAGTCATGCTGATTAATTCAATCATTTCAGATTTAACTAAAATTCTCTACAAGAAGGCTAAGTGGTGGTATTGAAATCAATCAGTAGCAATGATACTCAACATTGTTGTTATACAATCATATTTCTCCACATACTGTTGATCTTGTTGCACAGATGCAATAACTCTGGATGACATAGTAGTTGTCTGTCCACCCATCATTTCACTATTTGATATTTAACATTGTACCTGTGCAACAAGACATTGTTTGAAATACAAAGTCATGCCTATCTGCAGCTGATGTTTCTAAAGATTTAGATGGCCTGGGCTTTTTTAAAATTCAAGAGAAAACTCAGATCTATAGAATCATAGAATATCTTGAGTTGGAAGGGACCCACAAGCATCATTGAGTCCAACTCCTGGGTCCCCAAAGGACCACACAAAAATCAGACTATATGTCTGAAAGCGTTGTCCAAACACTTGTTGAACTCTGTCAGGCTCGGTGCCGTGACCACTTCCCTGGGGAGCCTTTTCCAGTGTCCTACCACATTCTGGGTGAAAAACCTTTTCCTGATATCCAGCCTGACCCTCCCCTGTCCCAGCTCCATGCCGTTCCCTCGGGTCCTGTCGCTGTCCCCAGAGAGCAGAGCTCAGCGCCTGCCCCTCCGCTCCCCTCGTGAGGGAGCTGCAGGCCGCCATGAGGCCTCCCCTCAGCCTGCTCTGCTCTGGGCTGAACAAAAAAAGCTGTTGGCCTTATTAAGTAAAATTAACTTTTAATGTGATAGCCTACAAATGCTCAAGGCAAGTCTGAGATGAACAACCTAACCAGACAAATGTACTACTGAAATGCTTTAAATTTAATAGTGCATGCATTTCTTCAACAACAGATTTTCAGAGTCCTGAGAACAAAGTACAACATTAATCACCAGTATGACTATGGTGGAATGAACCATTCTGGGTTACTCCCCACCCAGACTGTAGATTATCTCTATGGAAACCAATATTCCAGCCTAGAGGGTGGAATTTAGTTGTGATGCAGCAAAGTTACATGGAAGTTAGGACAAGAAGGAAAAAAAAATCTCTGAAAGTAGGTTGGAAAATTGAGATGGGTCATAACATTTTTTTTGGATGGAAAATGGTCATAACTCCAAGATTGTAGATAGCAATCTCTAGGAAAAGAAATCTTTCAAAAGAACAAAGATAATTTTGCTTTGTCACACTATCATGAGAAAGATAGTTGATTATTCATTTCAATACCAAAGCTTCCTTTTAAATTTGTCAGCCAAATATAAGCCAGTCTTAGCCTTTTTAACTTGTGAAAATTGGTATGGCTGCTGTTTCAGCATGCTTCTCTGTCCATCACTTCACCTTTAGAAGGTCATTAAAATTCCATTCCTCCATTCAGTTTTCTGTAATATGTTTGCAAAAATACTATTTATCTCCCTGGAAGTACTGCTATGAGCCTTAAGTACTTTTTGTAAGGCTACCTTAGAGTTAATCAAGAAAAGATACCATATAAAGGTAGATCTTTTTTATGTCCAAGGTGGCTATTTCACTGAAAATACCCTCAGCTGTTTCTTCTCTTCAGTGTTAACAGTGATAGTGTATGCTTCACTGATTGAAAGTGCAATGGCTAAGGTACCTCATATTATCAAATGCATCATTAATCCATTTCACTTGAACTGACAGACAGAAATGAAAGAAAGGTATTTTTCTGCTCACATCTTAACAGCTTGACTTAAATTTTTACACTGGCCATCATATGATACAAATCACAGTTATAATAAGTTGTGTAATACAGACACTTGGTATATGTGCTGGTATCAACCACAAATGACTGTTCCTAGCATCTCTCAGGACAAAACATTCTCCTAATGAAATGGCACTTAACTCAAGAGGTAGCTGTCCATGGATTTGGAGATGAATATCCAGGATTCAGTCCCTGCTCCATTTCCATTGTCCAAAATACATTTGTTTGCAGTAGTTTATATACGGATTTGAGTCCCTCTCAAGGCTATCAACTTATTTTT
The DNA here is from genome assembly GCF_040182565.1 of Anser cygnoides. Lineage (NCBI taxonomy): Eukaryota > Metazoa > Chordata > Aves > Anseriformes > Anatidae > Anser > Anser cygnoides. The sequence goes on from NC_089874.1 coordinate 61,469,553, forward strand.
TGTATACTCAGGTTGTTCCTAACTCAAAAATGCAGTTAAATATAACTATATTATTCTCAAATTTGGGTAAGACTTAGCAAGAGACTGCCTTCTGTGAACCTGTGAGGAGAACATGCAGCTTAATTATCAGTTTCATTCAGGGCTGGTCTCTAAGCTTGCTTAAGGAAGAGTTAGAAAACTGTAATTTTCTTATTAAAAGTTACAATGGCCCTGAAATAATCCTATCTCTAGCACCTACATTGTTACTGTACTGAAGCAACATGTTCCTGATACAGACTGGCAAAGTGAAATTTCTTTTCAGGTATTTTGATATGCATTCATACTAGTTCATCTTTGTCTTCAGAACCCATATCCTTGAGGCCAGTTCTGTGGAAGGTGGAGAATCACAGACATTTTGTACATGTTCTATCCTTGCAGGTTGTCTCTGTATCAGTCCTACAAAGATTTCCCTTTCTTTTTGTCTGTGTCCTGCAGAGGACCAAAGGGCAGGGGCTCCTTTATCTTGACTCTAGAAAAGGGGGAATGTAAGGGAAGAGCTCAATTGTTTACAGGATCCCTTTTCTGCTTGCATATTTGCCACTTGTCTTACACTACATTGAAAATTATTTTGGACAAGCCATTTTTTTTTTTTTCTGTGTTAGAACTAGCCATTAGCACAGTATTTTGGTCATGATTATAGTGGTACTGTAGACAATAAACAACAACCAACAATGCTGTCTGTCAATAAAAAACCAACAAACAAAAAGCTGTATTATATTACATGCTCATACTTCCTCTTAGCTGAGTTAACTAGAGACTGTGATGCACTCTATCAAGACAAAAAAGTGGGATAACATGGCTGCACTGTCTGGTAAAATTTACTAGGATTCCTCAGGGAAGAACTAAGGGGGTACTACTTTACCTTCATCAGCACTGAAATGCTATCAATACAAAAGGAAAATATGTCACTTTTACTCACTGTTGAGAAAGTTTAAGAGCATGGCTACAGCTTGGGAGGAAATAATGAAACAATAATGCTAAAAGAGACCCTTATCTCTACACTTTAAGTATTTCCATAGGGCTAGTGTTTTGTACAACTTATTTGTGCAACTGTGGCAGCTGGGGTGTCAACGGACCTCGGTGAATTGCACTGAAATAACAGATCCTTCTTAAGTTCAGAGGACATAATTCACAGCTCCGGTTCCAGCCTTTCTCTTCTGTTTTTAATCCAGATGTTCCTCCCCAGGGACATCCAGAACACTTCCATATCTTGACGTTGCCAGTCTACATTTGGCCGGATTCAGCCTTTCTCTCCAGGAAGGCAATGCCTTAATGAGGAAATGATACCAACGAAACATGCAGACTCCTTATGGAGTGACGTACCATACTCATTGCCTGAAAGAAGAAGAGGACCTAACCACAGATAATCTTTAGCATATGAACATTTAAAACTAGCAGTAAGGACAACCAGATGCTGCTTCCTTCATTCAGGCTTTGTCTTACCTTGAGTAGTCTCCCTGATAAGAATTCATGGAGCAAGATATTGGCTAATAAGACTGAAAACGGTAGAACCATCCATAAGGAGAACATTGCTGATATGAAAAATGGAAACAGCAACTGCAAAATGTAATTTAGTTTTATGTATTGTCAACATGCATATTGTACTTACAAATGTCCTTGTAATACATTTTTTAAAAAACAATGAAGTCTCAATAATATGAACCCTCTGTAAAGCAGTTCTTATTTAATCTTGGAGCAATAGTGGAGAAGGTTCCCTGGTGTATGCGAATTACAGCAGAAGAGGATGAGAGAAGTGCAAATGCCACAGTATAATTCGTATATAGAACATTTTAATTGTGGGTAATAGCAGATTTTCAATTTTGTAAGTCAAGGAATTGTGCTCATTTCTAAGACAGAACTGAATATATTAACTGCCCTTGAAACAGTATCAATATTTCTTCCTGCACAGAGCAAGGCACAGTAAAATGCATTAAAAGATGAAAGCTCTTTGATCCTTTTGAATGCATAAAGATAACGGAACAGTGCCAATAAGTTTTGAAGAAGAGGCTAGGCAGAAAAGAAATATTATTAATTGCCAAGATAGCACACTATCCCAAAATAGCAACACCAAATGTACTAAGGACTACAAAAATATTGATTGTTCATAGTTTTACCCACCAAGTCTTTCAGGACACCATGAATTCCTTTTTTTAACCCTTTTCATTCAGGCAAAGTAATTAGTATGAAAACATATTTGATCTTGACATACACAATAGCTGTATTTTTTTTTTTTTTTAGCTCCCAATTAATACTGGGAGAAAAACTGTCCTGAATCATATCACAGTATAGATCTTATGAGTCAGAAGCAGAATGAATAACTGGAATCCCAAAAGGCATTTACGAGAGACACTGAGTTTCACTCAATGGTCCACTGGTTCTACTGCACTCAATGGTCTGCTAGGGTTCTGCTGCCAATTGCAAGGTAATATTTTTTAGGAAGATTTCATCTCATGGCTTCTCATTCACTGAAAATAATGCCAGTATCTCCAGACTCCATTTTAGCTTGGAGCTAAGCCTGCGTAATATTATCAGGCCTCTCTCTGATATGACTTTGACTAATAAAAATTATAAGTAAATTTACTGACCTGAATATAATGGCCCCTTGGACTTGAATACCGCACAGGTTGATGTTTAAGTCTACATGCAGCCTGTAGTTCTTTTTAAATTATGAACAATCTCAGGCTTACTTATACCTTGCACAGCCAAGGTCTGGTTTTGAGTGGTTATCTTAGGCCTTGGTTTCATCTAAAGGTAGAAAAATGTAGGGATTATTTCTCTTTTACCCTCTTTACACAAAACCCATTCTGCTCAGTGGAGCAACCCCATGCAAACCAACTGGATGACTCATGAGTAGTTCTGTAAAGAAAGTAGGAAATTCTGTTATTTCATTTTTGTTTTCACTTCAAGATGGAACTAAAGCTAAATATAAAATGAAATAAAAATCTGAAAAAACTGTTCTGGGTAAGCTGGTCCTTTCTGATCAAAACTGAAATATTTCATATTCCTTTTAACCTTTCTAAACTTGAAAAAAAAATCACTAAATTTTCAAACAAAACATGTAAAAATGAGGCACTTAAATCTTATCCAGACAATGTACTTTATATTTTTACTGAACAGAATTTGTCAAAATGTCACGTTTTGTATTTAGATGAAATGCAATTTTTTCATCAAAAGTCAGCAATGAAAAAAAAAAAAAAGTCATCCAGTTCTGCTCACAATGCTGCAGGAATTTATACTAAAAAATTTATAAATGAGGTGATAAAATGTAATTAAACTTTCCTCTTTAGCATAGTTTTAAGTGCAACACTGGAATCCTTAGGGATGCTTCTGGAGACACAATAGGTTTCCTTCTCTAGAAGCCCACAGCATTCTTCGCTGATAAGGTCTCCAAGAGCACTTGCACTAGGGCAGACTTCAAGAACTCCACTAATGACTAGAAGCCTGATGTGCTAGGTACTGTAGAAAGAAAGGTTCGAGGTAGTCCCCACTTTAAAAAGGGTGAGTAAGCCTGCGTGTTGTCAGGATGTGTACTACACTGTATGCTCCAACGGCACAGAATAAAGTCCCCTTGGTTCCCCAGTGAATCTGTGTCTGGAAAATGCAAAAGAAGAGGACGCTCCCTTTGTTACCTCCTCCCTCAAAGCTATATGCTTTTGCAAGAACCTAAATCTTCCATTTAGTCTGCAGCTTTTAACAGGAATCCTATTTTATAATCTGGTGGGACATGAATAACCCAGCCCCTAGTTTGAGAGCTGCCTCTCAGCAGGAGAAAATATAACAGGCAGTGTGCTGTCTACAGTGACTCTTCCTCCAGCCCATTGCTCTGAAAATACTTGCATGTGATTCTCACGCACCACCATCCACCACTGGAACACTCAGCAATGTCTGACAATGAGAGCTGAGAGTCAGTGATCTACCAGTCTGTCCTTCCTTCCTTCCTTCCCTCACCTTCCCCCTCATCCCTTCCCCAAGAGGGATGACAAAAGTAACCCATTTCTCAGACTAAAAAGAAAGTTCGTCCAGGCTCACTGTACATAAAATTTGTCATCCATGCTCCTTTGCTCAGAAATGAAAACTTAAAGATGTGTAAACAACAAATAACCTCAAAAAAGAAATAAGCCTCTCTCCCTCTCAAAAAAAAAAAGGTTATCAAATATGCATTTATTTATCACAGTCAAGTTTTATGATTCAAACCTGATTCATATATATCTTATGAAGAGAATATCCATTGTGGTGGCAAAATTAAATGTATTTTGAAACTTGTATATGACATTTATCTATCTGCTCTATCAGAAAAAAGTTGTCATATTCATTCAGACATATATTACTTTTTCAATTTCCTGTCAGTAATGTTTTTTTAATGTTCTTTAGGGTGAGACCACACGATTTCTCATTTCTCACAACAAAGACCATAACTCATTAGAATTATGTTGATGAGTTTACACCTAGAAAAGTTGCATCACTTTTCCAGAGGTGAATGACTTGTACTCTTATCCATGACAATCATGGATGGCTGTTTTCCTTTTTTTTTTTAAGATGCAGAGTCAGGTGGAGAACTGTTGGCTCCTTTTCCCCCTTCTTTTACAGATGTTCATCATATAAAATACAAACTTCTGGTGCATTTTTACAATGACTCAGGTTCTATTGTGAGCAACAAGAGATAACATGGATAGCACAAGTATTGAAATTCTTTATCATACATCTTGCCTTTCAAAGGGGGTGATTTTGATAGAAAGTTTAGAAAAAAAAAAACAGTGTTCAAGAATAAACAGTGCTGTGCAGCAGCCAAGGGTTATAATTAGAGAAGAAACAGAAACCAATTAGAGTGAGTTAACTGACAAGATGCTACAGCTCCCATACAGAAGACTGGCTGGAGAGGTGCAAAGTAGAGATGGCAACTTCTTTCTCTAAGTTTCTATTGAGTGGCATAGTAATAGCAACATTATCTTCTGCTTCATACACTCAGTGCAAGTCCTGCGAAGGGTGTTTAAGTGCATTGGGTTTAGCCCCAGGTAAAAGGTTGTATGATTCTAATTTTTGTTTGATAGGCTAGTAATTACACCATTGTATCGGGCTTATGTGGTAAGGTTTTGGTAGCGGGGTGGGAGCAGCAGGGGTGGCCTCTGTGAGAAGAGTCCAACAGCTGCCTCATGTCAGATCAGAGCCAGCTCCTGCCAGCTCCAAAAGGGACCTGCTGCTGGCCAAAGCCAAGCCAATGAGTGATGTTGTTTGGACCTCTGGGAGAGCAGATTTAAGAACGGGAAAAAACAACAGCTGCAGCAGCAGCTGGGAGAGAGGAGTGAGAAAATGTGAGAGAAACAGCCCAGCAGTGCCCAAGGTCAGTGCAGCAGGAGGGCAGGAGGTGCTCCAGGCACGCAGCAGAAGTTTCCCTGCGGCCTGTGGAGAGTCCCCTGGTGGAGCAGGCTGTCCCCCTGCAGCCCATGGTGTACAATGGCGTGACACATACCCACACTACTGCCTGTGGAGGAGTCCCTGAAAGAGGAGACTCTGGGCTGGACCTGCCCATGGTGAAGCAGGAGGTCTGTTGGGAGCTGCTGCCCATGGGGGACCCGTGCTGGGGCAGTTTGCTCCTGACTGATGGACCCTGTGGTACGGAGCCATGTGGGAGCAGTTCTTGAAGAGCTGCTGCTTGTGGGCAGCCCCTGCAGGATCAGTTCGGGAAGGAAAGCATCCCGTGGGAGGGACCCCACATGGAGCAGGGGCAGAGAGTGACCATGAGTGAGCAGCGGAGACGAAGCATCAGGGACTGACCACAGCCCCCATTCCCCATTCCCCTGCGCTGCTCGGGGGGGGAGGTAGAAGAGGGTGGATGAGGGGAAAGTGTTTTTAGTTTGCTTTTAGTTTCTCACTGCTCTAGTCTGTTAGCAATCAGCAATAAATTATGTTAAACTCCCTATGCTGAGTCTTTTTCACATTTTCTTCCCCTTTTCTGTTAAGGAGGGGGAGTGAGAGAGTGGTGTGGTGGTGCTTAGTTAGCCATCAGTTAGCCATCAGCCAACACCACAACCATCTGAAATACAGACTAAGGTGCAGTCTTTGTTGGTTAAAAAAAAAAGAAGAATTCCATGAGAAACATTCCAGTTTTGTTTCTGAATAAAAGCAGAATATTTGGAATGAAATGAGAGCTCCCTTTTTGAGCATATATAATTTGGGAGAATAAATAAAAATCCAAGTAATATTTGGTAAAGCTGGAAATAATTATGATGGCCCAACTGTGTTTGATCAGTTTGACTTAGATATGTACCTAAAATTATTTGAACACAGGCACCTTAGGCTATTTTTTAGGACAGAAATTCTTATGCGGTATGACTCTCTCATGACATTTGTAGCATCTGCTGGTTGGAGCTGTGCTGGAAGTACTTCTAAACTGTCCTATGGTCTGAGGATTTAGTGCATCCTTTTGTTGTCCTAACCAAAACAACAAAGTAAATGCTCAGAGAAATGCAAAAGTAATCTGTCAAACGGAGAGATACCATCCTGACTACTACAGGCTCAAAGTCTTCTTTTAAATCATAAGAACCTCAGAAGTGCTAAGTTCATTTACTCACAGCTGATTTTTACATAATTACCTGCAACAGATGAAATACTTAATCCTACTTGTAAGAAAAGCTGCTGAAAAGAACCTCCCTTCACATTTCTATTATTTAGATCAAGTAAAGAACATATTAACAAAGTAAAACAGATATTATCTTGGTCTCTGGGATGCTAATTCTCTATTTATACAGGAAACACAAACAAGTGAACAAGTAAAACAGGATCACAATTTTCACAAAGATTGAAAATACCTATAGATATCCCCAAACCAAGGCTGGTCAACCACTACTGAGTTCTGTGTGGCCATCATCGGGTGCTACCAGGATCTGATTTAAAACTCCTGTGACTACCATGGGGAGTTTAATGATAACATTATCAAAAGAAAGGACTTTAACACACTAAAAATAACTGGTATGTGGTATTCAAGGGATGGAATTTATGTCATTTAATATTAACCAACTAACATTAAAGTCTAGTTGCAGATTGTCATCTGAGGTCTCTCCAGTCAACATAGAAAGTGAGGAATCTCCACAATGCGACTCATCTCAGCCTAAAATACATGCACGAGATCAGTGAGATGTTTTACTTTTCAAGAGTGCCCATTTCTTTCCAGTGATGACATAGAAGACTAAGCCACTAGCTTAAATTTGATGCAGCCAAATCTAAGTTTCATGTGAATAAAATTAGGAAAAATGAATTCAAAGTTAAGACTCTAAAGAGATGTAGGACTTTGCTGAACACCAAAGCTATTTCTAATATTCATATGCAGCCTCTTAATCATTTGGAAAAAAGGGTTGTCTTTATATTGAACATCTGAATATCTCAGCTGTACAAAAAAGGAGGAATAAAATCAAAAAATCACAAAGGCTATTTCAAGAAAGATGCTCCACTCCCCCCCCTCCCCCCCGCCCCCTTTGTGAATTAATACTTAAATAATAAAAGGTTTTGAAAAGTTGAACCTCACCGGTTGAAAGACTGTTCAATATATGCACAAAATTAAATCTGTTCGACCATCCCTGTCTAGTACAAACACAGACATGGAAACAGTGATGATTCACTTAAATGACCAACTTGGCTGGTAATATCTTGACACATTTCACTGGGGAGGGTATAACTTACACAGCACTTAAAAAGTAAGTTTAAAAGAGGACATAGCGATGACTGTGGACTGAAGATTTATTATAAAGATTCCCTAACCATCTCTTGGAAGTCAAATTTCCATGTTCAATGCAAACTCAGTGAGAAATGGCCTTCTTGACATGTTGCTCATTTATCTCCCCTCACTGTGTGTTCTTTGAGGGCTCCGTTTGCATCATTTGTTGGGTAGTATAAAGCTGATTTAAACATTTCTGCATTTGTGCTATTGCCAGAGACCATAATGATTTAGTGAATCAGGCATGCATCATTCATGTTTGCTCTCTCTTTTCACTGCATATGATTTTAAGGAGAAATAAAAGGCAAGAGGAAGCCAAGGGTGCAACTTGCCTCGGTAAATGCTTTTTTTCTTTTTCCATTGATGGATCTTCTTATGAGAATTTGAGCTCAGCTCAGTAATATTTAACATATATATTTCTACCTGTATTCAGAAAAAAAGTATTTTGTTGTAGCACACCTAATAGTGACACCTTATTTCCAAAATACAGGATGTAATATGTTGTTGGTAAGGAATTCTACGTAAGTAAAACTCTAACTTCATCCCTATATTAACAGAAGCATTACGATAGCTGAACAAGCAATGCTTCTGTATATTACTAACAACATTTCTGGGTCAGCTGTCTAACATTCAGATTTGAAATAATTACCCTAACTGTTTGAGAAGCTGGCAAAAAAGGTTGCCTAGATTTTGTCCTGTCCTTCCTCTCTATACCCTATTATATATTGACAAAAAAAAAAAAAGTTTATGATTGCTATTGCAGAACATTTTCAATCAGTCAATCAGTTTCATAGAAGAGAGTCTTATAAGAGTTTGCTTTGTTTTTCTGAATCTTGTGAACTTCACAAAAGGTTTCATAGAAGAGAATCTTATCAGGGTTTCCTTTACTTTTCTGAATCTGTTAAACTAAGCATCAGGTAGCTTGTTCTCTCTGGATCTTTGTGAAGAAAACTTAAAAACCAACATATTACCTTTTCTAATTAGTCATTAACTGTTGCAGGCAGGTTTTTGTCTTGGTAGTCGTAGCAAAAAATCCCTGATGTGACAGAGAATGCAGCATTCCTTGCTAATGCCGATTAAATACTGTTATCATTCAAAGGTGGGAATGTTATGATTAATCTACCCTCTGCACCCAGAGATTCTTAAACTTTCTGGTTTAGCTAAAGGCGTATCTTTCAAAAATGGACATAAAAAAACTTCTGTTTTTTAATTAATGTATTTACTTGAGAGCAAAGATAGGTGGTTCACTGTCTCTGGACAGTAGGTGTGATAGCTGAGACACATTTCAGTGGATCAGTTATGACAGAGGTACTCCAGGATATAAATACTGTTGTTCTTCTGGATAGTCTATATCTACTCTATGTGAAATGCCTTAGAGAGAGAGAAGGGGGAAAGTTTAGCATTCCAAATGGTGCTGGTTCGACCTCAAAGCTAGTGCACTGTATCAGTCTGATATCATCTTCCCTTCACTTTAAGGCTGTCTGTCTATGTATGTTATCAAATAAGTCATAACTCAGTTTAATGCACAGCCTGCAATGAAGGGACTGGATTAGGCCTCTGGAGATGATGACTAACAAGTTAAAATTAAACTTTTTTGAGCTGGGTTGCAATGACCTATTTATACATTTTCTTTCTTGCTAGCTGGCTTTTTTTAAAACATTACAAGATGTACCTGGCCTCTCTCATCTCTCTCTAAACTGTCTCCCTGATGTCCTGATCACTCTCTGATCTATTTCTCTTTCTCTTATCTGCTGGGTGGATGCTAATATGACATATCCAACCTCTGAAACAAACCATTTATTTTGAAACCCAGCTATGTCAGAGTATTTGATGCATCAAACATTAAAATGAATGTATATTTGGATATTGGGTACATCATGTCTTGATATTAAATTATCTCCTGAAAAGTGGATTGATTTTTAAACTGGCAGGATATATGTATTGCTTCCTTGAATCTCTAGCACAAAGCTATACATGAGAGGAGAGTAGGAAAGGTTCCTTCTGAAGCTGAGAAAGAATTGCTCAAGGGGTATGAGTGTTTTCTTTATATTAATAAATTCTTTTTTTTTTTGTGCTTAAGGAAAGATATTCTGTCATTCTCTTCCATTATTATGTGACAAGAATACATTAATCTTCTATGAGAGATACTTATCCTAGAGATAATATTTAATTAATGTGTGAAGAAGGAAGTTTAAGTGAAAAAGGTACTTTAAAAATCATATATATTTAATAACATTGGCATAGATATTTCAAAGACCTTTTTTTCTTTTTGATATCTGGGCCATTTGCATACATACATGCTGAAGCCTAACACTGTCAGTCTCTGAAGAGAAATGACAGACAAACTGAGATGTACTTTTAGTAACATATATTTAGTGTCCATTCATGGTTAGGACTGTGATTTTTTTTCTGCTTGAACTTTCCCTGTCACTGTTCACAGACGCAACCCATATGAAAAGACATCAGTTCATAGCAATACTCTAGACTCAAACCAGAAGACAGAGAGTTCTTCATCTTCCAGAACAACTCCCATTTAATGTACTACTTTGGAGCCTGTGGTCTGCATGTAGAGGCTTGTTGGTCTGCATCTGGCTGGTGGTATCACTACAAACACTACATTAATACAACTTAGTTGTTGGCTCACCATCAAAGGAGTCAATCAAGTGCTTCTGCAATTTTTTTCTTCTCTTTTTACAAAGACTGCTCAGGGAATATTTTTTTTTTTCTTTTTCAAATTCTTCACAAGGTACTGCTAAAATATCTGGACTTTTCATCCTTTCAGATTTCAAAACAAATGCTGACTGCTGTGCAATTATGGGAACCCCAGATTTCCTCTCTTCATCTGTATCTCTAAGACATTCACAACCAGGTGTCAAGACTGAAGCCCAACAAGAAAGCCCAATGACTTTCTTTTGTGCTTGAAGACTTGAGACTTCTATGAAATTCCAAACCTCCTTCAAACAGCAGCAGAACTCTACCAGCAAGTCAAGAACCTTGAATATTTATCATTGTACATTAACTTCTACTTTTGACAGTGATCTCATCTCCAACTGTTTTTTTTTTTTTCCCTTTTGCAAAAACACCCCACCCCACCCTGATATCAATGCCAGTTGAAGAGAAAGTTATAGAAGGTCAAATTCAGACACTGGAAAAAAAAAAAGACATACACAGGATAGATTAGACAAAATCTAAATAAAATTAAGCATTAAGTTATGAAAGAAACATAATCTGCTTCTTCAGAAATGATGTAGCACATCTGGAAAGATATTTCAGACAAACACTGAGATTTGATGCACTATTTCCTCTGCTTACCCACAGCCTTCCTTGACTGTGACTTTCAGAGCACTCTCTTGTAAGAAGCTTTGGACAGTCTAAAGGAGAAATGCCAAAAGTAAGACCAGTCTTGGGGTGCCATTCTAATGCTAATTTCTCATATAGCAGGACTTCCATCACTTCTGGTTGCATGATGATATCGCCTCAAATTGTTCTGAAATTTGTCAACTCCTGAAAGCATGCAATAGTAAAGCAATATTCCTGAGCATAAAACTTACACTGCTTGGGGAACACCAGCAATACAGAAAGCACATTTCTTGGCACCATCTACATGCATCAACTTTATCCATTGCTTTGTTCATGCCATATTAAGGAATTTTTTAAAGAACTTGAAGACTTTTTCTCTGCCTTCAAGTTTCTCTTTGCTGTGGTTCCCAGGATTCTAAACGGTCACCTAATGCTCCTTAACAAAGACTGTAATTGCCAAATTCAATCTTCTGGAATAATAATGGTAAAACCTTCTCTGTGTATAGTAAAATTTGTTTTCAGAAGCTGGTCAAGTACTTGGAATGAATTCCAGCAGTAACTAAGTACTGTTCATTGGTTTATCACTTGTGGTTTCAACACATTCTGCTGCAAAAGCTAAGCACACTTCTGTTTTCTTTTACTTTCTCTAATGCAAATATAAGCAATATGAATCTTCAAGAAGATTTTTAAAAAACAGATGAAAACAAAACACTAAAAGTAAAGTGAAACAAAACAAAAAAAATTTTAATGAAATGAGACAAAACCAAATGTCCTTATCAGACACACAACTCCATACTACAAGGTTCTCCTTGGACAGAGAAGACCAATTTGTGACAATCACTAGTCAGCACAGAATCACAGAATCACAGAATTGTAGGGGTTGGAAGGGACCTCGAAAGATCATCGGGTCCAACCCTGCTTCCAAAGCAGGTTCCCTAGAGCATGTTGCCCAGGATGGCATCCAGACGGGCCTTGAATATCTCCAGAGAAGGAGACTCCACAACCTCCCTGGGCAGCCTCTTCCAGTGCTCTGTCACCCTCACTGCAAAGAAGTTCTTTCGCATGTTGGTGCGGAACTTCCTGTGCTCCATTTTGTGGCCATTGCCCCTTGTCCTGTCTCTACAAAATGTTTCTTAATGTGTTACTAGTAGGTGATAAGATACAGTGAGAAGAACAGTGTAACAACTTCCATACAGCAGAGAGGCTTCATTGACTGTGATGTGTGTCCGTGGTGATAATAATGAAAAGTCACCATGCTTATAAGCACGTCATGATGCTGAACAGATTACAGGCGTGGTAGGTGCATCTTTTAGTTACTGGTTAGCTTTCATGAAAATGGTAGGGAAGCAAAAATAATAGTTACTCTGGTTTTCTCCTCCATGCAAGAGTAATTAAGAAGGTGCTGACAAAAGGGCAGTATTCATGACTGGAAAGATTTAATTTAGCTCAGTGAATAACATTTTCAAAAGTACCTATACGTTTCAGGCTTTTGCATCTTCCTACAGTATCTTTACTCCATGTAACACAGCATGCTACCAAGACTCTGGAGCTAGTGACTAATAAGCTAGATCCTACATGACCTTATTGAGAAGCTGGATTAATTAGTCCAGCCATAACACATACCACCAAGGCTTTTGGTTTCTGGGATCTGTGCTAATATGGCACTGGCTGTGATATATAAATGTACTGTCTCTTGGAGCTTCCTTGCAATGCTCTCTTACAGTGTGTAGGCATGCCTTCAAGCACTAAGACTCATAACACTGAATGAAACTTAGGTTCCTACAGGTATATAAGTTGCTTTTGAAAATAAGATGTAGGCACCTCTGAAAAAATTTATGTCAGAGATCAAAAACCTTGGCAGAGATCCAGGCAAGCCAACTACAGATCTGAAGTGTGAAGCTTGGTACTCACACGGGAGTCAAGCTCGTAGGGATTTCAATACACAATTATCCTTTCCTTGTTAAATCTAACTGGAGACTTCAGCTGTGATCCAGTATGGCTCCAGTATGTGTTTTGCAGTAAGGAAAAGTTCCATGTTATTCTTAAATAACGGTCTTTCCCTTGCAGTTCCTATTTGCAACATATCAGCTCTTGTCTTGGTGTCTTTTTTTGAGGGGGGAAGGGGAGGGGGGGGAATTGTAATCTCCTCCACTTCAAGAATTTTTAATTCAGTTCAGCAGCTGGCCTGAACTACTTCATCCTAATATTAATTTCTTTTGCAGCTTTGGAGGAAAGTGGTGGTGTTTCTACTTTAAAGCTGGAGTCTTTGTCCAAGCAGGTTATGAGCTTCGTCCAAGCAGGTTACGAGCTGATAATACTGTTTCTGCAACATTTTTGCAATCATTTTCTGATTCTTTTTTTCACTGTCCTTTTTTCCTTCCTGTGAGAAGGCTAGTTTCCCTCCGTTAAATATAGTGGCACCACGATGGTTCAGAACTTCTTTTTGTTATGAGGGATTAATTGAGTATTACTTTTCCACATTGCAGATGGTAACTGTTCTAAATTCCACAACTGTTTTTAAAAATGTGGATATCCAAAGTTTATTAGTGATCACTGAGCTGGCTCTTGCCTTACTCTCTGTACCTGTCTATTTCAGTGATATTACCAAGTTGCATTACCTGAGACTTTGGTTCATAGATTTTTATATTTATGCCGCTGTGGCTAAAACTGAGGTTAGACAAACTCTACTGTAAAATAAAGACACAGTCAGCAGAAGTATGTTAAAAGAATTATTTGTCTTTTGATTCAAATTCACATGGGAGGTAATTAAACAAACAGCCTCCTTGATGTTTAGCTGTGGGGAGAGGAAACCAATGGAAAAAAAAATCTTTCCTTACAACTGATCTTTGCTCATAATATGTGCCCTTTTCTTCCTGCAAACAGCCAAGCTACACGTATTCATCTCCATGAAACTCTGAGGGTAAAAACAGAGAATAAGACTCCACCCAGCAGAAATGTAATAAATTAATATGAAGGTCTGTCAAAACAGATTCTCCTGGCAATGGGTTTCCCAATAAATGTTCTTAAATCCTAGTATTGTAATCCCCCTCTCTAGCCATTCCCTCAAAATCGCCTCTTTTATTATCTCAGGCTTGTCATGAAATTTCCTTAATACATACCAATCTGATACCACCTATTCAGATTTCTGTCAATCTTCGCTTTGGGAAGACATTGTTAGTAGCCACCATTTAAGCAATTATTGTTTAGCTTTTTGTGAGTACTGTTAGATATTGTGAGAGCTAAAATATTAGTGCTTAACATGTATTACAGTTGTGTAGCTGAAACAGATGTAGCCATAACAATTAAGAGAAAAGGCTGATGGACATAGCACACCTGGAGAATAGTATGAATTGAAAATATTCAGAAAGACTTTGGGAAGCGTTACTCATTACACGGCGTTGGGCCTCCTAGAACTTCTGGAGGGAATTGAAAAACAAAACCAAAATCAAACATCATCCTACTTTAAGTCCTATAGGGAGTCCCACCTTGCATTCCCATTGAGAGCTGCCAATTTAGTTGGTTAGCGTAAAATAAAGACTAGGTCACATGTCTGTCTATAACCTAGCTTCTTGGAGGGGACTACTAATATTGTACTGTTGTTTACACTACTTTGCATAGCTCTTTATATTGACTTGCTGCTGTCAAGAGATTCTTGCATCTGTGGTTCAAGAACACTGGAAGTTTTAGAAGTAGCTTTTCATATTCATATACTCTTTTGCTTGTCATAGTATACTCTACCAGCAACAAAAAGGAAGAACAATTGTAGAGTTGAACAACAGGGTAAAAAAAAAAAAAAAAAAGCAATGTATAACAACAAGGTAAGAGAAGCAATGTTTTCATTCCTTTGGTTGTATGCATACACAAAATTATACTATTGTCATTGAATATGTACTTCAAAGTGATTTAACAGAAACAATGTAAATTCCTGTAAAGGTATAAATTTCAATATTAGAATATGTTACTTTGATTTTGGGTGAAACCTGCTCATAATCAGCTGAAATAAAACTGAAACAAGAACTTAAAAAAAAAATCATCTCAAATCAGTCTCCACTGTTTTTTTCTCATCAGCTTAACTAAATTGGATTAAAATCCTACTTCAGATTTAAAAAATATTTTGTATTGGAGGTGAGATAGACCCACCTTAGCATCATCAGAATAAAAGAAAAAAAGCTAAAATCACCATTTACCACACGATTTTGTAATTAGCCTTTTTTTGTAATTCAAAAGAAGGCAATGGCCTTGTCTGTGGGAATGGATTGCTCCTAGCACCATGGCCTGTCATATACTTTCCAGATTGTGGCCTCAACCACTGTAACTAAGACAAGACAACTGCTACAATTAGGACTATAAATTCAGTTTGTAGGTAATTCTTACCATGAAAAAAAAAAAAGTTACAGAAATTGTGAAAGTAACATTATCTACATGTACATATGTAATAGTTGGCAAGACAGAATTTCCCTTCTGAACGAGAGATACTTTAGTGCTTTCCAAGCCAGTCCACAATGAGGACAATGCTATTTTTCAGAATCCTATTCCTTGTTTTTATTGCACATGACATATTACATTGTACAGTAGAGTATGTGGTGATGAGAAATTCCCTGCTTATTTAATTGTGATCATTCAACGGATTTGAAAGGAGGCGCTTTATTTCCATTTCTTTAATTTACTAGTTCTTTAGCTGATCATTTTATTAACCCTTGTGTTTGAGAACTGATGCTTAACAAAAAAAAAAAAAAAAAAAAAAAAAAAGAAGAAGAAGAAGAAAAGGCCCTTGGCAGTATTGTGAAGGCCTGGAACTGGATAATACACTTTAATAATGAGGGATAGAGCTATGGCTTTTGCTGATGGCTGTGACCGGCTCTGTGACCTGATTATGTCGCAGAGTGTCAGCAGCTGAGACACTACAAACGGGAGCGCATCCCATCAAATCTATCTCCATTGTAATCACTCGCACTGCTGAGAGGCTTGTTATGAGCAGGGAATCCATCAGGCCTCATTAGCACCATTTACCATCAAGAAGCTCAAAGAGCAAATGTGTACCCTCTCATCAGAATAATGAGAACCAAAGTACTCCTATTATCTAATTGGACCAACAACACCCCTCTCTCCATTTACTTTTCTGAGCTACTTGTCGATTACAACTCTCAAAAATTAGTTATTTTTGTTAATTGCTAGGGGGGAGCTGTGTCCAAGGATTTTCATACACAGAAGGTTTTCATACCTAAGTAGTAAGCCATGGGCACAATGAAGGCTGAGTTCCTTCAAGGGCATTCTTAGATTATATTGATATCATCCCTGTTAAATTCTCTGTTCAGTTAAAGTATGCGCTATACAATTACACCATACATATACTGCTTTCCTATTAACCTACCAGAAAATACAATATATTCTTCTATTTAACCACAAGACAATTCATAATGCCAACAGCTCTTATCATGCTATTTTTTTTAGTCTTTATGTTAAAATTGGTACTTCGTAATTGCTGAATTAGGATTATGTTTTTTCCCTAATAAAAAACTCACATGTTTCTAAAAATGAAATTGAACTTACTCAGCCTTGGTTAAAATGTATTTGATTCTGCTGATATCAAGAGACTTACATGATTGTGACTAATGACAATTTAGTTCCATGTTTTAGTCAAATAGTAAACTTGCTGGCAGGTAGCATTTACAGAAACCAGAAGCATCAGCCATGTTTCCATATTTTTGCAGTTCATCTCCTTATACAGAAGCTAAAAAGAACAGCTAAAGTAAACATGTCATGTACTTAATAGACAGTAAAAACACTAAAACCTCTTAATATTTTCTTTGATTTGCAGAGAAAAAAAGAAAAAGAGGAGTTTCTGGTTCCTATATCTCTAAAGAAGCCAAGTGCAGAAATGGAACTGGGATCCTACTATAAGGGCAGGCTGAAGCTGAGCGGGTGGACAGCCTCACTTTGAAATCAGTGTGTATCAACTGACAGGGTAGAATAGAGCATTTCTGCTACCCTTGCCTTTAAATTTAAGATATAGAGGTCCAGTCCTGCAAACGCTTCCTGGAAAGTGCTGAGGGCAAACAGAATGTAAGCAGCGTTACATGGGCCAATAGCTCTTCATAATATGCCTCTGAAAATGAAAATTTGATTTAGAGTCCTCTACCTGTACTATATCAAATTAATCAGGTGATCTAGACATATTATTCCAATGTATTAGATCTCTTTGCTACAGTGGTCTTGGGGAGCTCCGGTATTACAGTTCATATTGCCATTCAAAGGGAAAAAAAATCATACCTTCATTGTGAAATCAATAATTAAATTAATAATATGCTATACAAATATTTGTTAACATATATAATTTTGCTATTTGGATTGTAAGGACTCCTAGACTACTAAGAATTAAGGCCATGCCATATGTCATTTAAAAGATCATTTCCCTAAATTTGCCAGAGGATCTTGGATTTGACCTACAGCTTCATGTCTCCTGGGATTACTGATCACCATATATTTAGCCAGATAGATGGACATTTACAAGCCCTGACTTCCTATAGAAGGAGCAGCGTATAACGACAAAGATTGCACATAGAAACAGTCTGGTAAGTCATCCAGCCTTTTATTTTCAAGAGGGATTTCTGGGTGACACATTTGTGATACTTTGAAGGAGGCAATTTTCAAATGGCAGATTCTTAACATATCATGGAAATACAACTCCTTAACGAGTCCTAGTAGATCATTAAGAAATGGAGGCATCCCAAGTTACTATTCACTTACACTCCCAATTTTGAAGAAACGTACCTTTCAGTTCTTGATTAGTTGCTAAGTTTTTTTTTTCTTGTTTGTTTTTTTTTCATTTGTAGGGAATGTAATTTAATTTCTGGAATGTGTTTTGTAGACAGTTTCAGAAGTGTGCTCTAAAAAATATGGCTTTATGCTGAATATTGTAAGAATGGGTGTTATGTTGCACAGTTAATATTTATATATATTGCAGTGAGGTTTCCAGTACTGATTATAAGTCAAGGAACGTTTGTAAAAACAAGTTATAAAAAGATAACCCCTTTTTAAAAAGAGCTAGGCAGACAGATTCTGTAATTTTATCCTACGACAGGGGAAGATTCTTCCTTTCTCTTCTCTTTATCTGCAACCTGTGGAATTACAGGACTTCATGTTATGTGTGGAATAAACAAGACTTGGTCTGACTGAATTTGTAACTTGATTTCATGTAGGATTTTTTTTTTTAAACATACAATGAGTGTCCATACTTTATGTTTTCTGTGGAGAACATATAAAGGAGAAACTGCTGAACTGCTAGTCTGGGTTTGTATCTTTAGCTCTTACAATGAACGTTGGTGCCAAGTGCCTCATATGAGTGGTGATTGTGAACCACTTCTGGAGCACAGACAGAGACAAGCAGGCTTCTGGGTTGGAGCTGATCTGACTATGAGTTATAGGCATTATAACCAACTTTTCTTCCAAACCAATACCCCATCCCTCCAGAAATCTTAATAGGCTTTTGAGAGCCTCCATTTAAAGCTGGCTGCATAAAATGATCCTTTGATGAAAAGGGATTGAAACAAGGGTTAAAGTAGACATTGAAAGGTTATTGTAGAGGGCACATTGTTCATACAATCCTCCTTTAATATGTGTGGTGTGCACCTGCGATAAGATGATTCATTAGATAAGGCCTCACTTTGACAAGCTCCATCGTTCAACCCTCGGGGTAGTGATGGAACAATTCTGCACCCACCCAGTAAATATAACAAGGTCAGCATTTTTTTTTTCCTGGGACTTGGAAGGGGATAGTGAAGCTCAGGATGCATCTTCGTTTATGTATTATGTCAAAAAAGAGGGTGGATTATAACATACTGTCTTTTATTTTTAGTGGGCCAAAACAGAAAATGTAGCCTCTGTTCCAATTAAATAGCATGATGATAGAAAATTATTGGAAAAAACATATTCTTCATGCTTTTTTTCCCCCCACAGTAAACAGTGAGAGTAGAAACTACTAATCTTTCACATATTATGCAAGCTGCATCATTGCAATAAATGTTTACAGGGCCTAACATCCACATAAACACTGCTGATATTACTGTACATCTAATTTGTAAGATATAGAATAATGACATACAAATTACTCAGTTACCTGCTCCAGTTGTAAGTTATATTCATAGATCTGTTACAGTGTCTTTACGTGAAAAAAGTGTTTGTGTTAATTTAATTTCTGGTAACTAGAATAAAGAATGACAGTGGCCACAATATGAAAGCTACTTAAGAACGTTACATCAATGGAGTTATTTACTTATATGAATTCAGATGCATATTTTTCTGCAACATATTAAGACCAAAACTGAAATACTTCATAACAAATAAACACCTCCCAAATGCAGGTGGTACACACTTTTACACAGTACTTACACAATATGCACAATTTATCTTTTAGATACACTATAAACCTTGTTCAAATTTCTGTTTGAAAAATTCTAGAACAAAAGTTTCTCCTAAATTTGCATTACAGACTGGCATATTCATTGCAAATTGTTTAATTTAATTAACCAGCAAACAAGTAAACCGCCCAGTTAAATCCATCATGGATACCTCATTACAATTTAATTGGTGTTCCTTTACTGAAAATATTTAATACCTGTCTGTCATTAGGCCTATATAAATAGAAGAAGAAAGCTGGTATATTTGTTAAGAATCACAAGGTTACTGGACTTTTAAATAACCGTATTATTGCACTATTATGATGTTTTCTGAAGGCTGGATTTAAAAACAAACAAACAAAACTAATCCTTTTCTGTTTTGAAAAAGCTTTTTCTAACAGCTCCTAACTTCTTTCCAGTTCTTAGACTTTCCATTTCTTACCTTGTCTAGTAAATTAATATTTATTTATCTTCAATATGTGTACTTTTATATGCTGTCATACAAGCGGAATTCATTTTTCCCCCCCAAGATCAGCCTGCCATCAGAATTCACTGTTTTCTCCATCTTCTACTCACCTGTCCTTGTGCATTAGTGACGAGTTGACCTGTGACCCCCTGAAGACTGGAGAGGGCATTGCCAAAGGCCTGGGAGCTTGCTATTGAGCCCATGGCTGCTGCTGCTGCAGCCGCTGCTGCTTGACTTGCTAGTGGATTATTAACCAGCTGAAAAAAGAAAGAAAAGATCATGGTGAAACCTCTGATAAACACAGAAACATAGAGTGCTAACTGGTTAACATAAAGGTGATTGTGCTTACATGGGGAAATAAAAACCTGTGTACTTAAAATGATTGAGCAATTTTGAGATGTTATGATGTTTTTGTCTCTTTGACAATTAATGCTTTAAAAAAAAAAGACTTTCCATGTTGATATTGAAGAATAAAACTCTCTTTTATTTTTGTACATTTTTTCCAACTTTTCTTGAGTTATGCCTACTGTATTCCTTTAGATTCAACATTCTAATGCTACAAGTGTAGCAGCTTAATCCTGCTGTTAACAGCAATCACTGAAAAATTAGCATTTGATTTGAAGGGGAGTGGTATATTTGCCTGCTAATATTCAAAACAGAGACTAACCAATGACCCCAGAAATGAAAAACAAGAACAACAACAAAATAGAAACATTTCCTTTTAATTTATATAACTAAAGATCTTGTCTCAATGTCTAGGTAAATTGCAGCATGGCACTCAACCCTGTGATAAAGTTCAATATAAACCAGCTACAAATTCAAAAATGTCTATTTCCATTTGCAAAATCTATGAGAAAGATACTAAGCAACTTACTGTTTCTCAACTGCAAATGATTAATTGCAAGACTGACAGAAGTTTTAAGAAAGTGAGCTGTAATGCCCTCTTAGTCTCTTCTACCTGAGTGTTATATATAAAGCACAGAGCACACTCATGGCTTTCACCTTAGTGAAAACCATTCAGGTGGTGCTGGGAATACCATGGAGGTACACTCATATCAGCACTTGGGTTTATCAGATGTGAAAGGTGTACTCCCCTGTCAGAATGAAACATCCTCTGGGAAATGGCTCATTTACTGGATCATTGTAAAGTTTATATTTCCCCATCCTTTTCTGAGAATTTTGAACCAAGTACACGGGGATGACCAAAAAACAAACAAAAATGCTGGGAGCCATCACCCCTGAGATCAATCAGAGAAACTGAATTCAACAGGCTGAAAATATAGCTAAGAGTGGGTTTGCTCCCTAAGAATCGTTGCATTTTATCAGAGCTTGCAAATGCACATTAGTGGAGTAAAGTAGACAGAAGTTTGATGGGGAAAAAAGTATGGGGACAGCAAAGGCTCTTTTTCTTAGGCTGATGTGAAAATGCACAAGCTAACTCAGGAAAACTTGACATTTGAGTTCAAATTAAAAGAATTTCTGAGTCTTAACATGAAAAGAAAAGAAAATTTACAATCCTACAGAAATGGAGTCACAGACACCAGTGAGGGAT
Source organism: Anser cygnoides (assembly GCF_040182565.1). Lineage (NCBI taxonomy): Eukaryota > Metazoa > Chordata > Aves > Anseriformes > Anatidae > Anser > Anser cygnoides. Next base: position 61,491,014 of record NC_089874.1, read on the forward strand.
GTGCTCTAAGACACGCTCTGCTTCAAAATAGGCTATAAAAAATTAATCAGCGATTAGTAGATGTTTTAAGCATGTTACAGATATGAGTAGTGTGTATGTTATAGATGTTTAGAAGCCCATCAGTAGAAGATGTCAGATATGGTTATAATGCATGCTTATAAGAAACCTACTTGTCTGTTGGACATTATGAAATCTACAACAATTGATTGGTCATACATTAAAACATCTATTAATCATTCATTACCCCTTCATGAAGTATTTATAAATGGAACCTTGATATAAAGTGTTGCCTAAAGGGGTGCCTTGGGCACATCTAATCCCTCTAGAAATTGTAAAGTAAATACCTAAATAAAGATTAGTAGCAACTCTAGACAGAAAAGATGACTTTGTTGGAGAAAATATTTTGATTTGGAAAAAAATGCTATATGTATCTCCAAAACCAGCCTTCACTCCATGGCAAGAAAACCAAGCAGGAATAAAGTACAAAGGGGAAAACTGTAATGACTGTTTGATTAGCAGTCTTGATGAGATTTGAAAAGAGCAGAGATGGGTGCAATGACCAAGGCAAAGCTCAGTCCCTGAATGTAGAGTGTAGGCAATTGCACTGACTGCACAAGGTGTGAGCCCAAATGTAGGTGAATGCACTCCTCAGTGACTTGGGTGATGTTGCCTGAGCACAGCAGTGTAATGCCAGATAACGGAACAGATAAACTACTTAGTCGGCTGTTCAAAACAGTGAAATTTCTTTATTGCACAAACTAGAAGTTCGTGAACTTTGCCTTCCTCTACACCGTTTCATGGCCATCAGTGGGACTTGGAGTAACCAGTGTTACTAGCTGTAAATACTTGGAGAAGAAAGTGGCAGCAGCCAGATCATAGGACTTTCAGAAAAGGCTGTCTTGTTAGGCACCCACAAATTACTGCACCTATGATCCTGCAGGATCTGATGGTAGGTATAAATAATAAACTTTGCATGGTTATCTGACATCAGATAATAAAATACACTGGCGGCTATAGTTTAAGGCTTCCGTAGCATATAGGAACAGTTATTTGGGATCATAAGCAAGCTTGTAAGTAAACTACAAAGGGTTAAAGCCTGCTAAAAATCAGACTATCATCTCCTAGAATCTCCTTTCCATTTTTCTTGCTCCAGTTTTCAAAAACTGTACATTTTCAAATACAACAATAAAATTTAATTACAACAAACCCTGGAGACACTCAGGATTGCTTTTAGTTGCATCACAGAGATAAGCTACTTATTAAAAATGATGGCAGAGGCTATGATATGCATAGGTACCCTGGGTAGTACTATATTCCAAGAAAAATCACAGTGAATGGGCCAACTCACAGGGTAAGAGACTTCCAAATGCATATAAAAACATCCCTATCTATTCATAAGTCTGATTAAAAAGAGAAGATGCATTTTTCTTTGAGTGCTTTGGGAAGCTGGAATGCAAGTTATGCTCTACTAAATTGACCCCTTCTATATCAAGAACAAATTGGGGATGGAGAAATCCACCTCATTTCATTACATCTGGACCTCGGGATAACTTCTGAAATATTGTATCTTGCTCTTCTTTTAAATATAAAATCTCTGACTTGAGAGGTTTATGCCATTTCTCAATGCAGGTTGGATCCCTGAGAACATTTGCTTTAAATATTAGAACTATATTATGAAAGATCTCACGAAGAATCTTCCCATTTTGTTTCTGTATTTAAATGATTTCATTTGGAAGGCTGAGACCTTCAGAGCTGTCAATACCAGTGCCCAAATTTCTGCCCCCAACCATAACAACAGGTAATAGCGATCTTAGTTTAAAGTGACAGGTCAGCCTTCTCAAGGATGCCTCTGTTAATGACAACATTATTTGGAGAAGCAAACTTTATGACGAAGAATCTCATAATAACTGAGTAGCTTCAGTACATTTTTCTGACTTTCCAAAGCTGAACTTTTAAAGGAAAGTTGTTCTGCTCTACCTCAGCATTAAACAGGAGCCATTCCATTGCTCACACAAATAAACTACCTCACACAAATAAACTCACACAAATAAAACTACCCTGTATAACAACAGGGGAATGAAAGAGATGCTACTTTAAAGATCCTAAAACTGACATGTTATGTGAGAGTTCTTAGGCTTAAGAAATAGTCTTCTAAAAGCAAAATTTCAACAAAAGTGTGGTAGAGTCAATGATGTAAGCAGCTTCTTGAATGCCACGTAATTTTTTTCTTCTGATATAATATTTTCTTCCTCTTTCTCCTCCCCCCCCCCCCCCTTTTTTTTTTCTCCAAAGCCAACTTAGTATCTTGGTGAACTTACTGTGGGAAACTGAAAAACTGTTCCTGCAATGTTGAATACAACATTGGATTTGATAGCCTAGGCAGCGATTGTACATTTCTCTTTGGAGGTCTTATCCTACTGAACTTTCATTCCATTCATTTGACAAGCAACGAACCAGTTTTACTCATTACAATATCGCTCATTCAACAAATGTACAGTGAAAAAACAAATGGTTTGACTGATGAAATGAAAAGCCAAAACATTTCAGGATACCAGAGTAACACATGAAAAAGACAAACTGTAACCTGAAAGGTAAGATCACTTTATGTAGCGCCAGTATAAGAATAAAGTTAGATGTTGTGGGTTTTCTAAAGGATGTTTATGAGAGCCTAAGAATGAAGATATGCTATCTGAATGTGGTAACAGAGAAGGGAGAGACATATTGTGGAATAACAGCAGGTATAGCTTCATTTTACAAAAAGTATCTGTGTTTTTCAGTAAGGCTTTTAAAATTCTGATATTTCTGGATACCTCTTAGTGATGAAATTAGTTTAGAAAACCAGTATATTTGACTGGGGACTGATAGAACCTCCATTTAGCACTGGAACAGGCTGCCCAGGGAGGTTGTGGAGTCTCCTTCTCTGGAGATGTTCAAGGCCCATCTGGACGCCTACCTGGGCAACCTGCTCTAAGGAACCTGCTTTGGCAGGGGGGTTGGACCCGATGATCTTTCGAGGTCCCTTCCAACCCCTACAATTCTGTGATTCTGTGATTTCTTATATTCTCAGACAACCATTTCTGTAGGAGGCGTCACCCAAGATCAGCTACATTTACCTAAACCAATGCTCTTCAAGGGACAGAAAAACTCTAATTTAAATACACCTTAGAAGTTGAGAAGAATTTAGCAATGTCTTTCAATCAGAAACACATGACAATTTTATTTTCTATTCAGACTATGTGAAAAATGAATTTTTATTAGCATTGCATTTGCTTTTACAGGAACCCTTACCTAAGAACCTAAGTGAATTTTATCTGTTTAGATTATGAGAAGAACTACACATTAAAATATAGTGGGTTTTATTCCCATTTTTTTTCACAGCAGCTTGTGAGACAGATTCAGCAGTCATTTGGACTTCAGAAGACTGTTTCAAAATGGGCACAGGCTTCTGAGGGTGCCAACTTTCAGAGAATCACAGAATCATCTAGGTTGGAAGAGAGCTTCGAGATCACCGAGTCCAACCTCTGACCTAACACTAACAAGTCCTCCACTAGACCATATCACTGAGCTCTACATCTAAACGTCTTTTAAAGACCTCCAGGGATGGTGACTCAACCACTTCCCTGGGCAGCCTATTCCAATGCCTAACAACCCTTTCAGTAAAGAAGTTCTTCCTGATATCCAACCTAAACCTCCCCTGGCGCAACTTAATTTTGTTACTGTGCTTGGCATTACTACCTGTATTGGGTGTAGGTGTAAGGGTTTCAGTAGTGGGGGAGCTGCAGAAGAGGAGTGGAAGAAGAGGAAAACATGAGGGAACACCAAGCTCAGAGGAAGCAGGAGGTGGAGGTGCGCCACAGTGGGGCAGGTCTCCACCTGCAGGAGCACTGCAGTCCTTGGAGGACTCCGTGCTGGAGCAGATGGATATTTCATAATGGCAGCTGCAGCCTGTGGAGAGCCTCTGCCAGAGCAGTGTGAAGAGGAAAGAGCAGCAGTTATGGACTGACCATAACCTCTCATCCCCCTTCACCACTGGGGTTGGATAGAAGTGAAGGAATAAGAAGAAGGAATAAGAAGAAAGTTGGATAGGAGTGAAGGAATGTTGTTGAGCCTGGGAGAGGGGGAAGGAAAGTTGTTGCTTTAGTGTTTGCCTTTTTGTTTATCTATCTATTTAGGCAATAAATTAATTTTCCACAAGGTGAGTCTGTTTTGTCCATTACAGTAATTGGTAAGCAATCTCCCTGTCTCTATCTTGAGCCATGAGTTTTCTCATCTTATTTTTCACCCCCATCACACGGAGGTAGTGAGTGAGCAGCGGGGTGGGCCCAGGCTAACCCACCATGAGATCCTCTTCCAGTCACTGCACACTATATCTGATAACAAGAGTTCAAAAATATCTTCAACACCTTGAAGGCATAGAAGCAGACCATTCCAACCTTGATACCCATATACTTGGTTTCTAAACATAAATGAGTTGATGTGAGTACACTTTTCCTGGAAGTCCCTAGTGGCTCTTCTGGTAAATTCATTGCATTGCATTGATATTATATTCCTAATTGTTTTCAATATGCATATATACCTTGTACCAATTGATTGCTCCCTAAACCTACAATAAATCTCAAAATTCCCGAAAGAATTAAAAAAAAAAAAAAAAAAGACACTGGAAAGACTGCTTCAACTTAATCCTGAGAAAACACCTAGATGCCACAGGGATGACTGGCAAGTAAATACTTACAACAATCAACAGTAAGAAGACCACTTAGCCTTTATATAGAATTTTGCAGCTAAATTTTTCAACTATGGGTGCTTGAGCTCTGCATGCTTAATTTATCTTTAGGTTCTTGAGCAAAAATAAGTCATATTTTCAAGAAATTTGTGAGGATGCAGATCCCAAGAAACGCAAGCAAAAATCAATAACTTAATGCAACATTGAAAGTAACATAAGTAATATAAAATAAAGTAAGTTAGTTTTATATAGAAGTATATTATGATCAAACACTCTGGGGACTCGGTATGTTTCAGATTACAGCAAGAGACTTTTTTTTTTTTTTGACCCTCCCCCCAACTTTCTGTTTAGTTTATGTAATAGGATAATTACAACATTTAGCTTTTATAAATGAACATGGTCAAATGTCCAATAAAACGGCTGTCATAGAGCTTAATCATGCATAACTCTTTGAAAATATGCCCCAGCAGGCAAATGTTTGAAGCAAATCCCAAATTAGAAGAAAATATATCTGTCAACAATTGTTATTTCTACAGTGTTGGGATACAATCAGCTTATATACTATACTATACAATGTAGTTACAATAACCAGACCCATACGATAGTGTGTGAATGTTTCAGAACTGCACAGGTCTACATTTGCAAATGCTTGCAGATAGTTAGAGTTCTAAATAGGTTGCTTAGACAGACATTTTACTATACACACATATATCAGATATTTATGTGCCAAATACAGTGTACAGACAAGGATATCTGGAAGCACTGACTGCCAGGGACACTTAAAATATCTGGTTCTCACAGATACTTAATGTGCTCATTATATACATTTATTGTGGTTGAGCTATTTGCTGTCTAAATCTATGCTGAATTTTCTATCAGGAATAAGTACTGATAGCAGTATCACTGATGCGACATGACTTGATTCAATGCAAAGTGACACTACCTGAGGTGATGGGAAGCATGCAGCACTCATGTGCACCCTGATATGACATGGAGAGATGAGGATGCACAAAATTTCTCACAATTTCTCATGTCAACAAGGTACTGCTAGTCAAATTGGAACCAGTCTAAAAAACTGCGATAAAAATTTACACTATCAAAAAAGTGTAAAGTGTAGAAATGTAAATTTTTAAGAGAGCCATGGCAAAGCAAATGAAAAGCAGACTTCATTCCCAGATCTCCAGGAACAAACTACTGGCAACATGAATAATGAAGAAGATATTAGGACACAGGCAAGGAGTGAGTGGAAACCACCCTAGCCATTTTCATTCCTGCTCCATTAGTGATGGAGAGAAAAGAGATGAAAGGGATCCTATTTGGGTCTAATCCTATGAGATAAAGTAAGTGGAAAGTGTCATCATGTCTTTTATATTTAAGAGAAAAGGAGAAAAAGGAAGCATGTATGTACAGAAAGGCAACTAAGATATTAGAAATATTGTAAATATATATATATAATATATATATAACTATAAAGAGCAGCTGACTGACTCCTTTAGCAGTTGGTCAGTACTTGCAGACTACCCACAGACCCAGTTCTGTGGGTTCCCAGATGTCACATTTAGCACTTTCATTTACAAGTACAAAATATTCCTGATCCATACCAGCTGACACACACAGTTCCAGATTTAAATTATCAGTCATCTTCACTGAGTATGGCAAGCTGCCAATATATTTAAGCACTCTTTAAAACATTTATAATTGTATATTTTATACATCATGTAAACATGCAGTAAATATAAGGAATTTACCTCATCTGGCTTGATGAAATTTTACAACAGTACTAACCATAAATTGTATCAGTGGTCACGGTAAAGGAAAGAGTATTGAAAAAAAAAATCTGAATTCTCTAATTTTCCGAAGTAGTTCCCATGTGTGACAAGGATGAAAGCAAAGAGCATCTCCTAAACTTTCTGAAAGGGCTTGCAACTCAGCTCATTTCAGGTTGATTAGTTCCTCGGTTCCTGTGTTTGTCTATTTTAGAATGATTTATCTGGCTTCTGAAAGATGCTTTCCCCACAAGAAAAATGGTTACTTCAGGGCTCCCTTGCTGCTAAAAAAAAAATGAACTCTTATCAAACGGAAATTGCCATCTGTCTTCTTGGATAAGAGCCCAGCACTTGGGTCTCAGTGATCTAGCCTCTGTAGAAAGCGTATCAACCGTGAGACACCACAAATTAATCTCCTTAATCTAAAACATTTATTTGCCTTTAATTTGGATGTGTGAATGGCACGTGCACATGTAAATGTGACTATTTGCATATATAAAGGGTAACGAACCTATAAAAGTTAAAAATGCCATGTGAGGTCACACCATGAAAATATGAGACTTCACATTGGGTATTTGAGAAAACCTTTCTGAAAATCTTGTTTTACAATCCAATGTACAATCATAGCACACATGCCTGGAATGGTTTATTTGAATATTCATTTTAAAAAACACACTTTTAAGCACAGACTTCCTCTTTTGCCTTTTGAAGAATAAATCCTACTTAATACTTGGGGACACATTTCTGACTGAGAACTTAAAAAGGTTTCTTTAAAAATTTTAAGCCAGGTGCTCTGCAAAGACCCTCATTTTTGAAGCTGGAAATACATCTGGATTCTTTCATTTATTTATAATGCAATAACATCACTGAAAATGATGTCTGCTTCTATGTAAGCCAAGTGCTTACACTGAAGCCTCACTGACTTGAATGTAAGCAAGATCAGATCTCTAAGTGGGATGATGTGGCATATTTTTCTGTTCGCTGCTTTCAGCTCCCAGCTTGGCCTTACTAGATTCATCAATCTGAAAAAAAGTTGGAAGAATGGTACAGATGACTTCTGAGTGCGTTGCAAAGGTTGCTGGCAAAGATACAGATCAGTCCAAAATCCAGATCTGATTCTGAATCCAGGCATCTAGAAAGTGGGAAGGATTTAATCCTCTGCAGTAACATCAGTTCACCCCAGTCAAAATGACTGTAACACTATAATTGGTGCCATGTGTTTGAGAAGTTCTCTATTTTTCAGGTTTGCGTGGAGGATATATGAGCTTTCAAATCAGTTGAGAAACTGATTTTTAATTAGACATTTGAGTTTTGACGAAATCTCAGTATACACAGTGAGATTTGAGAAGTGTGAACAAAGCTTAAAGAAGTGTTTCATTTGAAAACCTTGAAGACAAAATCACAGTTCTAATAAAGTCAATATAAGGGGTGAGTGATAGCCACTAAAACCAAACAACCTAATTGGAAGTCTGTGTGAGAGGCGCAGGCATGCAAAAATGGATGCTTAGCAGGACATTGTTAACGTTTTTCTTCTTGCAGTATTTTAGTATTTTATTAGAGTTCAGTGTCCAGTGATGGACTAAGAATGTGACTTCATTCAACTGTTTGCTGTCTGTGTGTCCATGGGGGAGTTACTGCTGCTACTCCTTTCTAAAGACAGAGCAAAGACCACTTCTGAACCTGTGCTCCCCCTCCATGCGTGTGAAGGCAACAGCATGAGGTGAATGTATTGCCTCTCAGATGGTAGCAACCTTCTGCCACATTCACCTTTGGAAGGGCTTAATTTGACTGTAAATATAAGAAGCCACCAGCTGACACAGGACAGAATACAGGTTAAAAAACATTGTTCTACATACATACACACATTGTTCTTTTTTTCATGAGTAGTCCTGTTGTGTACATAGAGCTACATGTACCCTGGTAACAGCCGCATATTTAACATGACAAAAATTGTGTCCTTAATGTACCTCCTACAGAAAAAGAAAGGCATAAGTGTTAATAGTGTAATGCAGCCATATTTGAGACATTTCCACATTCCCTCCCAGGTCCTTCCATCTGATTCAGTGTCAGCAAGAATCTTACACCCCAGCTGAGCTCCAAGCCCTGTCCGAGAAGCAACACTGCCAGAACATGCTCACGTGTGCTGCGTGGGGCTGGGCTGAGCTCAGCTGCAACTGGGGGATTCCAGGTTTAATTTTGTCAATGTTCTCCTGAGAGGTGCAGAGAACTCATTTACCAGTTATACCAGTTATTTTAAAATTACTGTTTGCCTTGAAAGCTTAATTCCCACCCCCCCAATCCAGCTAGTCCCACCTTTCTATGTTATGACTCGCGTTGTTTTTTTGTTTGTTTACTTCTGCAGTTTTCTGTGTGTGTTTGTGTTATGCATGTGTCCCTTTTACACCATGATAGACTTTCCCTCTGCTTTTACTTATTTCATTTCTTTTCTCTGATCTCCTGTCTCCAGTCTCAGCTACTTTGTTCAAGTCACTGTGGGTCTGGTCACAATAGTTTTTCCATATGGGAGTTCGCGCAGAGCTGCAAAAGCAGCACTAAATCTACTGCATCTGTAATGCTGCCATATTAATTCCTAATCAATTTCAAAGCTGTATTTGAAACTCATATATTTCACCTCAGCAAAATCAAAATAACATCAAGTTGCCAACAGCAAATGAAACTTGGAAATATAATTAAAAACATATAGGCTAGCAATGTATTGTTTCTGAGGTCTTTGCAATTGCCACAGTGCTAGGCACTATAAATTGATGGCAAGAGGGTATATGAAACTGAGATCCTCTTATAACAAAAGCATAGCTCCATATTGCTTGAGGTAACAGAAGAACTGCTGGTAGCTGAATGTGAGTGATGACTTCAAGTATAAACTGAGGATTTTTTTTTTTGCTGCAAGGATCAATTCCAAATTGGTTAAAATCTAAGGCTGAGATTCTGCAAGGACTGGTTGAAGTTAGACTGCAAGCAAGTCCTGATACAATCCTGAGTGACCTCAAGAGTGTGTCTTAGCATGTTCTTGTGACTGTGATCTGTGTGCTTCACAGACAAAGATGGGATGTGATGCACCTCATGTTATACATGCGATTACACAAAATCACACGCAAATATTAATTTGCCCCTATGCTGATAGTACTGTATTTTAAACAAAAGTCATGGCAAGGTTTAGCTCCTATCATCCTCTTTTTTGTATGAAGAATGTCGGAAATAATGCCTGTGTTATTATTCAGTATCTGCTACTGGCTGAATGCATAGCCTGGGGAAAGTCTAATTACCATTTACAATAAATAATTTCCTCCATATTTATTATCAATGGAAATCTACTCACAGACATTCAGCCAAGGAATTCTGCTATATGGGCAAAAATATGTACTATCTTTTTCAGCAGCAGCTCAGCTTACAACCGGAATGTCTGTAGCTTTTTCATTAAATTCATTATTGCCTTATTGTACCTAGACTCTTGTTCTTCCATAAGGCACTGTCAATAGACAGACAGATGAATTCCTTCATGTTCTAAGTATTTTCTACTTTTATCTGTTGACCAGATTCACAAAATATTTATGGGCCCTGTAGCAATTCTTGTGCTTTACAAAACAAGTTTTTTTTTTTTTCCTTTTTTTTTCTTTTTCGTTTGTGTGCTAAAAATAAGGCAAGTTTTATGTTCTTGGTCTGATCCTGATTTCTCTCCACACTGTTATAAATGTGGTGTAATTTAATAAGGTCAGTAGAGATGTAATTTAGTAAAACAGAGGTAACGACTATCAGAATCACCCCCTTTAATTTCTTATAGGTTACACATCTGCTGTAAGAGGGGAATGACACTCTTATTTGAAATTCTGGAGATAGATAATTAAGCTGATATTTTATTTAGATCAGATTTTTGCACCAGAGGCCTGATTTTTTTAAAAAATATATTTTTATTTTTAATTTTGGCATTCAGGCCACTGTATATTACAGAAGCCATCAACTGAAATCAGAAATCAAAACATTTTTATACCTACAGCTGTGAAACTAATGGGTTTTTCTATTTGCAGACTCAAAAATCCCCTCCAAAAACTCTACTCACCCCCTCAGAAAAAGCCCCCAAACAATAACAAAACACAGCTCAGGTAGACCTGGAATGAAAAAAAAAAAAAAAGGTGGGGGATAAATTGTAGGTCACCCAAAACATTTAGTTCAGACCAAAATGATGTCTTGAAAGAAAACTGAAAATGGATCACCTTCACAGACAGCTGTTTTATGATTGCATGGAAACACTTCAAAGAAATAATTCTTACATGCCTTTTTCCTAATCTCAACCATTTTTGGCAAGAGAAGAACATATACGTATTCCTAACTATTTACCAAAATATTTTTTTTTGAAAATGTGCAGTCTGTGGACCTCTTTGTACCCACTGGTATAGGTGGGTGCACTGGTAACTCTGTCGGTAGAAGGGGTAAGACAAGGATCAAAATTTTTTTTGTTTTTTTCAGGCAATCCAGTCAGAAAATAGGGTTGTTCTAGTGCACCTCAAAGAAGGCAGAAACTGTGATGAATGTAGACCAACTGCAATTAAGACAGGACTCTCTCAACTACACCTATAATTCATATTACTTGTACATGCAATAATTATAAAAACCAAACCAAACAAAAAAACTCCCTATAAAATGCAAGATATGTGCTATTTGCTTTCAGAACTTAATGCTGACTACATCACCTTGAAAAGAGAAATTTCACAGTAAATTTTACTTGTGATGAATGAGTCCCTGTTGCTTTTTTTCCTCTCCCACATTCCTCTCCCTATTATTTTGCTTCAAAGTACTTTAATGCTCAGCTTTAGCTTTTCTTGAGAATTAATGAGAATAACTTCAAAGTTTGTGTAAACAGATAAAGTTTCCCTAATTTCAGCATGCCATGTTCATTTCTATCAGGCTTGAACATAAACCCACTGATTATTAAGAGGCAGTGTAAACCAAACACAAACTGCAGGGCACTTGCCTGGTTTCTCACCATGCCAAGAGAAAACACACAAACAGAAAAGGGATCAGCAGGCAGCTAACAATCCCGTTACTTTCAGCTCAAAGAGATGGACAAGGACTCTGACTTGCAGAAGATCTGGTGAACACCAGCCAGCTAGAAGAGGCAAAAAAGATGAACCATCTAAACTAAACCAGAAGTTGTTACTTCTGCATGGTTCCAGGAGACAGTTTTTTTGGTTGTAGATGAAAGAGAGAAATGTGACTTTGCTGCGGGGGAACTGCCTTTCTCACTCCTGAAGATCATGAGCAAGCTGAGAAACGCAGGTTGTTAGGGCATCAGAACCAAGATCTGCAGGGAGCAAGGCACAAGGCTCTGTTTGGCAAGCTCAATATGACTCAAGGGTTCCCTTGCATTTCCACTTTTGAGTCCCCCACCAGGGAAGATCACAAGTCCTTTCTCCACTGGTTTGACAAACACCAAATTTAAAGCAGATTTACCTACCTGGTACACTGTTAGAAGTACAAAATTTTCTTTGACGCCAGAAAATTGCTCTGGTTATTTAAACCAGTGTCAGTGAAACCAGACCTTGGTTTTCTTGCTCCTAATTAATATTCATCCAAAACCAGTGTGCCTTTTAAGAGCCATCAGTGTAACAGGTGGAGTCCCCTGGAGGTCAGCAAAATTGCACCAACTTACATCATTAATGCTGGCTTGTGAAAAATAAATCAGAAACTTTATGGATATTAAAAACAGTGTTAAAACAGGGTGTTTTATACAGTAATTATAAGGTTATTTCTCAGTAATTCAATCTACTGAGGGTGAAAATATCTTTTTTATTGTTGCCTATGATGGTAATAATTCTCTCTGGCATCTGTAAAAGCAACAATAGCTTTTCATTGATTTTGCTTAAAAGGAAAGTTCAGGGTTAGAAAATTAGTATTTCATGGGGAAACATGAAAAAATTTCCAAAGTATATGTGATGGAAATAGTAATAATTATGTTTGAGGAGGAAGGAAGTCTTGTGATTAGGGTCTCTGGGTAGAGATCTAGAAATCCCACTAGGGGTCCAATTCTTCCATATATTTTCATTTCTTTAATTTCCTGTCTGAAAAATGAGAATAATAAAACTGCCTTTCTTTCATCCTGTTTGTTTGTTTTCTGTTTCGATAATACATCTGAAAGTCCATTAGGACTGGATTACATATGCACATCTACCAAAGTATGGCAAGATGAAAATTAAATCCAATTTTCTTATTTCAGGGTTAATCTGCACGTAGAATATTTTTTCCTGTTTGTTGCACAGTACGTGGTGATGTAAGTATCTATATACGTTGGGCAGTTAAGCCATTTCCGTAATATACATACAGGTAATATTAATGGAGGCCAAAAAATTCCTCTGAGGCACAGAAGTCAATGATCACAACTGGAATGAATGACTAGAAAAACTATTCATAAGATGTAGGTCTTTAACTAAGAAGCACATAAGTAGTAAAAACAACTACTAGGGGCTATTTCAAAGTGAAGACTGACGTTACATAAGGTAAAGGTAGAGCCAGGAGAACATAGTACATATTTCTGAATCTGTTGCTGTTTATAAATTAACTGGTTCAACTTTGCTGGTTTACATTATCAGAACACCCTGCGTAAATGAAAGACTTGTCTTCCCCCTGAAGTTGCTATCTGACAACATATATTTTCTTTAGAAAACACTAATTTCACCATTAATACTCTGGACGCTTTTCAAAAGATAAATCAACTACTCAATTTGCCATTGCCATGGTGGGAAAATCTCTGATGCATCCTTCCATTCCTTCTGGCTTTTTGTTTTTTCATGCTCTTGTGGTAAATGTCACACATGGTACCTTGATTTTATCAAGCCCTATTTTAAAACAAATTACAGTAACTCATATACTGCTTACTTGAGATCTAGACTTATCACTCTACCTTTTTATGCAGGAAAGACGACTCACTTATATAAATGACCCTCATCATATAGCTGTTAAAAGGTAATAAAATCAAGGGTAAAAATTGTATGGCAAGCTACAAGAGCTGTACTACAGCGTACTACAGGCCCCGTGTTTATGATTGTCACCAACTGGCCTCCAGGCTGGTGGGCAGAGTTGAGTTGTCATGTGTGCAGGACCCCAGCCACTCATCTGTACAAGTGGTTGTTGTGGAAAAGGTAAGGTTGGGCAGTACCAGGGACCTCTTGTTCTCCCTCATGCCAGTCACTGCTGGGACAAAGATAGTTTTAACACCACTTGCAACTGCCCAGGTAGCAGCCAACTCCCAACATCACCAGCAGTGTGTCCCCCATTTTTGGGGATGGCTCCAGTCCCAGGAAGGATGCCTGCAATTGGCCTAATTTGTGTTTTGTGTGTGTGTGTGTGGTGTGTGCATGTGTGTGATTGCTAGGCTGATATATTTTCAAACATTAGCAGTCCCATCCCCTTTCAGGGTATTCTTACTACTTAAAACATGCTTTTGCTTCCTTGCCATTGCCTCTTCTTTGCTCAGGCAAAGAAGTTGGAGAGTCAGTAGAGACCATATGTGCTGCTGCATGCTATCCCATGGAGCAGTCCAAATACAGGGTGCCTCTGAATCTTCAAAATATGTTAATTAGACAGAACCCAAACTGAAGGCAGTGCTTTACTCACTTTACTCAAGGGAACTCAAGAGATGATGTTGGAGGGGCATCTTGAGGTAAGATTCTGCTTATATAGCTGAGATTTAAGTCTAGTGCTAACTAACTGTTCTTTACGGATGTTCTGGACCGGATATGTAGTAATAAAGGCAGTGGGATAAATGTCTGTAACCTAATTATACCTGGGCTACTCTCTACTCTGCAAGAGGGGATAGAAGTTTGAAAAAACCTAGTGCAGTAGGATGCCTGCTCTTTGCTTATATCTAGGTAAGCAAGGTAAGAGTCAAGCCCTAACACTATACATCCAGAAGCTTAAACATAAAAATAGATGGAAAAATGATCAAATTACAGTATTACAGAACAATCGTGCAGCAATAAGAAAGTAACACCACAGTTCTGTTGTACATGGAACATATTTGCCAAACCTGCATCATGAATACCCTTGAAGCCAAATTACAAAAGATAACAGCAATAAAAGGAAAACTGAGAAAAAAAGGATGTAAGTAAGAAAGAAGGAAACAAACAAAAAAATCACAGTTGAATTGGTTGCCTTTAGGACTGAGCCCTGGAAATCCATGACTCCGAGTGTGCGTACATATAAGAAACGTGCAAGAGAAAATACATGAAATGAAGGGTTGTTCTATAAATTTTAACTATCAAATAACAGCCTAATATAGACTACCACCTAATATAGGTGATATGCTATATCAAAGAAAAAACAAGAAATATGTCATATATACATTTTGGAATGTTCCCATTACCCAAGCAGAACACAAGTAAAGAAAATGTATAAAGAGATTAATCTCACCAAGAGAAAGGTAAATATTACAGGTATTGAATTATATTTACAGAAGCAACTCACTGCTGAGCTAATAAAAGAAATAACTAATTCTAATGTATCAGCACGAGAGTACTGAAACAAAAAAAGCGTAATCACAAGAATGACTATAGAAATAATTATTTTAAATCAGACACACAACATACAAGACATCATAAAAACACTAAATCCTATATTAGGAATAGAACAGAGAAGACTATAGGTAAATCAAAACACTTATGTATTTCTGTCATCTTTCTGCATTTCATGAAGCCTATACACCAGTCCTGCTGTGTACAAGATCTCGAAGAAAAGATGATAGGCATACATAAGTCATCGCATGAGAGATGAGGCTTTAATCTATATGTGATGATCTTAGAAACATGCAGTCTTTTTGACTAGTGTTCTTTTTAGTTTACAAAATAGTGTCACAACTATTCTGATATACCTTACATTAGTACAGGAGAAAAAAGCTTGCAGTAATGCTCCTCTAAAGCCCATATACTGTCACAAAGCTATAAAAATGGCCTGTGTGGGAATACGGCTAGCCCACACTGCAGGCACACTTTGTCTTCTTTCTGTCTGTTCAGGGAATGCCCCCAACACCTACTTTCAGACACTAAGTTACAAAGCCAGATGCCCTTCATTGTCTCTATAGTTGGAAAGAGAAATGGATGCTCTGGGGTCTAATTCAGAGTTTACAAGACAAGGTCCTTTTCTGAGCTGTCTTCCAGAGAAAACTTTTTTTTCCATTGACTACAGGGAGAACTGGGCACATGTTTAAATGTCTCAGCTGGATGACACGTACAGAAGGCACATCCTTGTACCAGGACTCATCGCAAAGAGAATTTTGCATTTTTCCCAATTTTTGGCTACACTGCACATCAAGTCCCACTGCCTTCCTGTGGGCACATCTATGCATCACTTAGAGATTTAGATTCGAGTAGAGAGAGAGAGGGCATACCTCCGAGTCCTAACTATATAGGAAGCCTAGCTCCCAGATTACGTGTTTAAGTTAAATGACCATTAAGTTAAATGTCAGTGTGAATATGTCTGTATCTAATGACTCAGGACTTTGCAGCTCTTCTCTTCAGGAACCTGTGACCAATCTCTGAGCACACAGGTGGACTTCTTACATTCTTTTTCGCTTTAACCACATGTTCATTTCCTGTGGACAATACAAGTGCAGTCCTGAATGCAGTCCATTTTATAAGGAAAGTGTTGTAATTTTGCCTTTGTTTCTAACAAATGAGTAAGTAAGCCTCTGACACAATAATTAAAAATTAATCCTTACATTATTCCTTAGTGGTGGTTCTTCCCTGAGCATCCCTGACTGGTTGTAATCCTATTTTCCACAGCTGTTGTACACTGCCATATTATACTGGAAGAGAAATCTCAGAAAATCCTGACCCCCGTGTCTTTGCTTTTAAGCTCTACTTATGCCTATAAAAGAGTAAAGAAAATATTTCATCTCCTAAAAAGAACAGCTGAATTTATGCCCATTATGGTCATTATTACTAACAATAGAACCATTATTGGTGTATCTTCTTATTGCAAACTTTTTAAGCAGGGGTCAATAATCTCTCTGGGAGTTCATAAAATGCTCAAAAGCAAAACAACAAAATTACTCCGTGTAAATCAGCCTGATGCAGATGAAATCACATTCTATTTCAGAGAGAATACAAAACAATCCTACAATCTTCTGAATGTTGCTTTAATGCAGACTTCTTTCAAGAACTTTAGAAACTAGCATTCAAACAGTAATAGCCCATAGAACATTGTAAACAGCTTATTTTAGATAGAAATCACATCACTTCTAAAATAAGGTTCATGTACTGACCAGCAATCAAATAGGGTGAACCAGCTGAGTAACACTGTGAAAGTTTTCCCCTCTGGTTTCAGCTTTTCTTAGAGGATTAAGCTCTGGAAACTCAATTTGTTTTACTATTATATTATCTATAAAGGGTTGTCTCTTGCTAGTTGGCTCACCATTGTGCCAAATCCTAGCACTTTAAAAACATCTATTTGATACCTAGAAGTTATTGGCAAAACAAACAACCACCACCACCAACAACAAAAAAATCCCAAGCAACAACAACAACAAAAAAATCTACCTGGAATTAATCAAAGTGTGTGTTGTTTTGTTTTGTTTTTTCCATCATTACTTTCTGAAAAAAAATGATTCAAATACTCTATATTATAAAAGGAACTTGCTTTATTGTTATGTTGTGAAGAATCCATTAATCAAACTGAAAGGTAAAGAAATTGCATTTTTACTTCTGTAACGTTTTAATACAAGATTCTTTTATTAAGAAATAGGACACTATTTCTTAGAGATTGATCCTTCTTCAGGAACTCAGAAAATCTAGGTTCTAGTCTCCTTGTGCCTGTCAGACTCCCTGAGTGACCTTGGACAAGCTAGTTAATCTCTTACTAACTCATTTCTTCATCTGTAAAGTGGAGATTATCATAATTCCTTTGTCTCCCAACACTGTACTGCCTTTGGGAGTGGAAATTTTACAGACCGTGTGCTTGCACTTTATTCAGCACGGTGGCCTCTGATCTTAGACAGTGTTTCTAGATCCTTTTCTAATACTTACCCCTACTCTGCATCTATAATTTTTGTTTTGCAGGAGCAGTTGGAACTGTGAACTGGCAACAGTGAGCAGCCAGTATGACTGCTAAGCACTGTGATTTGGTTCTCACACTCCAGTAAGGCACAGTGTGATGGAGGGCAGGCAAAATTACTGAGCTAAAATACAGACTGACTAAAGCGTAAGTCAAGTCTGAGTAAGGAAACATTTCTTTGAAAGGACAGTTTTTAAAGCTGTCTTTTCCTTGGTCTTTTTCAGAATTACTCATTAGGAATACTCAGGTAAGCAGAGTTAGGACAATAATTCATGCTAAACAGACCTACTTACTGTGTTTTTGCTTTCAGTGTTTAGTCTACATTGGTGAAAAGGAACTACCCATATATTTAAAAAGTAACTTTAATGGCAGAACAGAAAAAAAACAGTAAATAGCAAAGCCTCCTAGCCAGCTAGAAGAGGAGTAAGTGCTAAGAGCATCATTAGAGCTTCAGAAATCTCCGAATGCTGCAACAAGAAGCATGGGGCTGAGAGCAAGCCTGGCTTTGAGGCAGGTAATGTTGTCACATGCTTTATACATTACTCTTTTTCCTCCCAACCTAAGAATCCTATAATCCTCCAGTTCAGCTGACTAGTAGCCTGCTGTTTTCTAGAAAGACAGTCCTGCTGCTGCCCAGGCTTGGTGGCTGCACGCTTCCCAAAGAGGTAGCATGTCTAGAAGGAATTCGGTGAAGAAAAATCAAGCAGAATTACTGGTATGGCAGTAAGGCCCAGTATGAGTACATACTTCATGTCTTGGGGTGGAGGAAACAGGCTGAAAAGAGGACCCTCTTAACAAAAAGAAGAAGGGTAGGGTTTAGCTCCACAGGGACCTGCTACTTGAGTGATTACGGCAGGGTGAGGTGCAAGCTCACGCTGTACATTTATGGCACACATTCTTGGATGCCTCTGTGCAGTGTATGCTTGTTCTACCGCTGTGACATTATTTCTGGCTGGCAGTAGGAGGGAGAGAAAAACCTTAAAATAATTGCTATGAACATCATTTGCATTTAGGAGATCACACAGTAAAGGTTATGCTGAGGTTCCCTGTAGAGATGTAGTGCAGAAAGCAGTAGAGTCCTGCCTCTCCACACTTTTCAGATACATTCAGCTGCTTCCTGCAGCCCAGAGCCAGGAATGCACACTGTTTCCAATATTTGTACACTGCTTTCATTTTCCCTGGTTGCTTCTGCAGCCTCTGAAAGTTTTAGGAATTTTGAGTGAATTCCAAATAGTCACACATGGTGTGAGGACTCTCAGCCTGTGAGACTGTGGGACACAATACTCATCCTTCAGTTTGTCAGCAGGGTAGGACTCAGCTTTTTCCACTTGCCAGTGGCAGACAGGATACCAACAGCCCCCTTGTGCCATTCCTGTATTTGGGATCCTACATCCACACATCTCACGTTCCTTCTCCTTGTGGCAGACCACCCATAAGCATTCCACAGTTTGAAGATCGCCCAAAGCTGATGGTAACATCGATACTTAAGGTAGCCTAGCAGCTGTGGGCAACTTCTCTGCACATCGTGGACAATTTTGTCCCTTTCCTAGTCAGCATAATTAAATCTTAGTCCACTGCTTTGAGATTGACTGATCAGTTTTCACATATGTAGCTGGTTACACACAGAAATAACAATGTTCCTGAGTAATACAGAGCGCACCAGGGAGAGAAATCAGGAGGTAGAACACCTTTTGCTCCTATTTGGATGTGTTCTTAACCCAGTGATTTGTCACTGCTATCTATGAGAGAAAAAGCAAACACAAAACTGCGAAGTGTATAATCCAAGTCCCAAAGCACTTGCTGTGGAGACATTGCTGTTATTTTTAAAGTTGGAGTATATCTTGTCTTGCATGCCAAATTTAATACAGTGTACACTTTTCCACTCTAGTCAAATAAGAAATGCTTGAGGGAGTGCCTCTCTCACTAAGGACTGCCAATACTAGACACTAGATTTACCAGCCCTGGAATCAGGGTAATGCTTTGTGTTTCTAAGACCAGATCCTGCCTTACTGAATGAAAGACTGCTTAGTGTCACCAGGCAGGTAAGACTCTGAACAGGGTACTGCACTGAGAGCTCCACTGCTGTTTCTCAGGATGTTTAAGAGAAGATCAGAGAGTAGAAAAGTCACAGTTAAAGTTTTACTTGTGTCAGGAAGACAAACTTCTAACATTCACAGTCACTCTGATCAATCTCTCTTACAATGCTTCCATACTGATAGATTGCACTTGACCTTCTGTACAGCTGATCTTGATTTACACCGGCATGAAATCAGTATTAGACTTCGGGTTTGACTGAGGCCTAGACAAAAAGCCTGACTTATGTTGTCAATAGAAAAAGGAAGATCACGTGTTTGCAATTGCTTTGCAATGAATATTGATCAGTATTGAACATCTTTGAATTAATGTGCTGTCCTTTATTGAAGTCTCCATAAAAGTTAGCTATAGGTGGAAGTATGAATCAAACATCAGGACACTGCAAATAGTGAACAAAGTAGGACATTGTTAACTATAATTAAAAGAAAGAAGTGTTTTAGGTTATCATCTATTTTCTATAACTATTTTAGGCAAAGGCATTACCTGAGCTTCATTCTATCAAGCAGTGTTTCACTGTTCTCTATCACAACACTATCTAGCCTTATGCTGCCAAATTACAACTTTCCTAGTTTTGGCCAGTATTATACTACAACTGAGAATGAGGGTTTCCTGGAAAAGATTAGACTCAAATGTGAGGGCACTCCTCACACTTCTTTGTTCCTACCTCTTCTGTGTTCTCCTTTTCTAGAAGGGAAGAGCCAGCAGAGCTGTCCTGAACTTGCTTTAGTTGCTTTTAGTTGTCCTGATGTTGCTTTAGTTTATTTCTGATCATTTTAGGGGCCACATGAAACTAAATCTTTCTCACTTACGATAATCATGTATACAGTAAAGGAATGCAGATAGAAAGAGCACAAAATAGGGTGCTGAGGGTTTCAAGAAACATCTGGCTTAAAAGAGCAGAAGAGAAAGGCAAGGATGAGTAACAAATAGTCTAACATATAATTAGAAACATAGTGTCCTGGTTCCAGTTAGGACAGAGTTAAGTAGCTCATAGTAGCTGGTAGGGTGCTATGTTTTGGATTAGGATGAGAAGAGCGCTGATAACATGCTGATGTTTTAATTGTTGCAGAGCAGTGTTTACACCAGGCCAAGGACTTTTCGGCTTCTCGCTCTGTCCTGCCAGCGAGCAGGCTGGGGGTGCAGCAGGAGCTGGGAGGGGACAGACCCAGGACAGCTGACCCAAACTGGCCAAAGGGGTATTCCATACCATCTGACGTCATGCTAAACAATATATAGGGGTGGCTGGCCGGGGTGGGGGGGCCGGCTGCTCGGGAATAGGCTGGGCATCGGTCAGCGGGTGGTGAGCAATTGCATTGTGCATCACTTGTTTTCTTACACATTATTATTGTTAATACTATTATCATTATCACTATTACTATTATTATTGTTATTATTATATTCCTTATATTCCTTATATTATTATATTCCTGTCTTAATAAACTGTCTTTATCTCAACTCACCGGCTTCACTTTCCCGTTTCTCTCCCCCATCCCAGAGAGGGAGGGGGGAGGGTGAGCGAACGGCTGTGTGGTGTTTAGCTGCCAGCCGGGTTAAACCACAACAGCCCTTTTGGCGCCCAACGTGGGGCACGAAGGGTTGAGATATCGACAAATCTGACCAGAGTGTGTTAAACTAAAATTGGTATAAGTATTGGACCTGCTTAATAGTTGCTAGTCACGATGTTGATTGCCTTAATCTCCATTCTGCTGTACCTGTATTCCAAATTGAGTTTTATAGTGCGTTACTTTCTGTATGTGCTCCCTGTTGCACTGTTTATCCTTTCCGGGCCCTGGTTTAAGATTGTTATGGTACTGTGCGGTGTAACAATGGCTTATGAAATGATGAAATATCTGGTCATGACTTTAACCTGGTATTTGTACTCAGCACTGACGTCGACTCTATACTTTGGAACCCATATCTCGGAAACTATTAGCAATTACACCTATTGCCTGTTTTCGTTAGGGAGCCAATCTGTGAAGGGGACAGGGGAAGACATGTTTCCCTACCTGTTCACTCTCCCTTTCTCCTTCACCACCACCCTCTTATCCCCCGAGCTAGTTACGGTGGTTCTCCGAGATGTTGAATATCCTTGGGATACTCAGACCAGCCTGCTCTTGTTGTTATGTCTCCTGAATGCGCTTCAGATTTTGTGGAGGGTTAAACAACTACTTAGGAATCTCATCCGGAGATCTGTCTTGAGGCGGGATAGTTGCGAGTGGCAGGGAGTGTGGGAGGATATGGGCAGGTTTCTAGAGCAGTGGTCACCTCCAGTGTTTTGGACATTCACCCCTGAACAACTGCAAAATCCTAAAAAGCTGGCAGAATGCTTGAAAAAAAGGTGTCATGACTCTGGCAGTTCCAAAGTAACACAAATCACTGTAGCGTGCTGGGGTCTGGCTTGTGCCTATCGAGCTGCAATTGATGCTACTAGCAACCTAGCTCCAGCTCCTGCAGCCGCTTCTGCTCCTGCAGCCATTCCAGTTCCAGCTCCTGCAACCGCTCCAGCTCCTGCAGCCGCTCCAGCTCCTGCTCCTGCAGCCGCTCCAGCTCCTGCAGCCGTTCCAGCTCCAGCTCCTGCAGCCACTCCAGCTGCAGCTCCTGCAGCCGCTCCAGTTCCAGCTCCTGCAGCCGCTCCAGCTCCTGCAGCCGCTCCAGCTCCAGCTCCTGCAGCCGCTCCAGCCCCTGCAGCCGCTCCAGCTCCAGCTCCTGCAGCCGCTCCAGCTCCTGCAGCCGCTCCAGCTCCAGCTCCCGCAGCCACTCCAGCCCCTGCAGCAGCTCCAGCTCCTGCAGCTGCTCCCACTCCTGTGTCTGGGTCAGAGAAACGAGCTGTAGCAGTGCAAGTTGACCCCGCAGAGGGTATTCCAACCCCTGTGGCAGACCCTGTGTCTGGGTCAGAGAAACGAGCTGTAGCAGTGCAAGTTGACCCCGCAGAGGGTATTCCAACCCCTGTGGCAGACCCTGTGTCTGGATTAGAGAAACGAGCTGTAGCAGTGCAAGTTGCCCCTGTAGACAAGGTGAAGAAATGGTATAGAGGCTCAGGTCGTTTACAACGCAAACAGTCTTCTGCTAAGTCTGGGCATAGTGAAGACGAGGCTGGGCCATCAAAGGTGCAGGAGACTGAAGATGAGGATGAGGATGTCGAAAAATCAACAGTAACTACCCAGACTCTACACCAGCCATCAAAGGTGCAGGAGACTGAAGATGAGGATGTCGAAAAACCAACAGTAATTACCCGGACTCTATACCAGCGTGAGCTACGAGATGTGCGAAAAGATTTTGGTCGCTGTATAGGCGAGCAGCTTGTCACCTGGCTGCTCCGGTGCTGGGACACGGGAGCCAATTATGTGGAATTAGAGGGCAAGGAAGCCAGGCGGCTGGGATCCCTTGCTAGGGACGCATGCATTGACAAAGCAATTGGAGATGGAGCACGATCTCGCAGTCTCTGGAGGCGTCTCCTGTCAGCTGTGCAGGAAAGGTATCCCTTCAAGGAAGAACTTGTATGTCTACCAGGCAAATGGACCACCATGGAGAAGGGAATTCAGTACCTGAGGGAATTGGCCGTACGGGAAGTAATTTATAAGGACCTAGACGACGCACAAACATCCGCAGATCCAGATGCAGTCCAGTGTACACCACCTATGTGGCGGAAGTTTGTACGGAGTGCACCATCATCATATGCCAGCTCATTGGCAATAATAGCCTGGAAAGCGGAGGAGAATCCCCCAGTGAATGAAGTGGCTAAATTACTCCGGCAGTACGAAGGAAATCTCTCCTCTTCCCTACAGGCCTGTGTCTCGGCTGTGGAGAAACTCTCTGAAGAGGTCCACCAACTTAAAGAGAATTTATCTTCCCCTCCACCTGAACGAACCAGTGTCCACCAGCTAAAAGAGAATGCTTTGGAGAAACTTTCTGAAAAGATCCACCAACTTGAAGAAAGATTATCTTCCCCTCCACCTGAACGAAACAGTGTCCACCAGCTAAAAGAGAATACTTTGGAGAAACTTTCTGAAAAGATCCACCAACTTGAAGAGAGATTATTTTCCTCCCCACCTGTACAAACCAGTGTCTCAGCTATTAGGGGTAAACGTTCATCTATGCAAGGAAGACAATATGGTGGGCACACACACCGCGCCACCCTGTGGTTTTACCTACGTGACCATGGAGAGGACATGAGAAAATGGGATGGAAAATCTACTGCGACCCTAGAGGCACGGGTACGTGAATTGCAAAGGAAAACAAGTGGGAAAAAGGAATTCTCTGAAAAGTTTGCTGCTCCAACTTCCAGCAGGCAGTCCTTTAGACACAGAAACGAAGATTCTGACCAGGACTAGAGGGGCCCTGCCTCCAGCCAGGGGGAGGAAAGGGACAATCGAGTTTATTGGACTGTGTGGATTCGATGGCCTGGCACGTCAGACGCACAGAAGTATAAGGCTTTGGTAGACACCGGTGCACAATGTACTCTAATGCCATCAAGCTATAAAGGGCCAGAGCCCATCTGTATTTATGGTGTGACGGGGGGATCCCAGCAGTTAACTGTATTGGAGGCTGAAGTGAGTCTAACCGGTAATGAGTGGCAAAAGCACCGTATTGTGACTGGCCCAGATGCTCCGTGCATCCTTGGCATAGACTATCTTAGAAGAGGATATTTCAAGGACCCAAAAGGGTTCCGCTGGGCTTTTGGCATAGCTGCCTTGGAGACAGAGGACATTAAACAGTTGTCTACCTTGCCTGGTCTCTCAGAGGACCCTTCTGTTGTGGGGTTGCTGAGGGTTGAAGAACAGCAAGTGCCGATCGCTACCACAACTGTGCACCGGCGGCAATATCGCACCAACCGAGACTCCCTGAGTCCCATCCATAAGCTAATTCGTCAACTGGAGAGCCAAGGAGTGATCAGCAAGACTCATTCACCTTTTAATAGTCCCATATGGCCAGTGCGAAAGTCTAATGGTGAGTGGAGACTAACAGTGGACTATCGTGGCCTGAACGAAGTCACGCCACCACTGAGTGCTGCAGTGCCGGACATGCTAGAACTCCAGTATGAACTGGAATCAAAGGCAGCCAAGTGGTATGCCACAATTGATATCGCTAATGCATTTTTCTCCATCCCTCTAGCAGCACAGTGCAGGCCACAGTTTGCTTTCACTTGGAGGGGAGTCCAATATACTTGGAATCGGCTGCCCCAGGGGTGGAAACACAGCCCTACCATTTGCCATGGACTGATCCAGTCTGCGCTGGAGCAGGGGGAAGCTCCTGAACACCTGCAGTACATCGATGACATCATTGTGTGGGGTGACACTGCAGAAGAAGTTTTCGAGAAAGGGAAGAAAATAGTCCAAATCCTTCTGAAGGCCAGTTTTGCCATAAAACAGAATAAAGTTAAAGGACCTGCACGAGAGATCCAGTTTTTAGGAATAAAATGGCAAGATGGACGCCGTCAAATCCCAATGGATGTGATCAACAAGATAACAGCTACGTCTCCACCAACTAGCAAAAAAGAAACACAAACTTTCCTAGGTGTCGTGGGGTTTTGGAGAATGCATATTCCAAATTACAGTCTGATTGTAAACCCGCTCTACCAAGCAACCCCTAAGAAGAATGCTTTTGAATGGGGCCCTGAGCAACGACAAGCCTTTGAACAAATTAAGCAGGAAATAGTTCATGCAGTAGCCCTCGGGCCAGTCCGAACAGGACCAGATGTAAAGAATGTGCTCTACACCGCAGCCGGGGAGAATGGTCCCACCTGGAGCCTCTGGCAGAAAGAACCTGGGGAAACTCGAGGTTGACCCCTGGGGTTTTGGAGTCGGGGATACAGAGGATCTGAAGCCCGCTATACTCCCACTGAAAAGGAGATATTGGCAGCATTTGAAGGAGTTCGATCTGCTTCGGAAGTGGTCGGTACTGAAGCGCAGCTCCTCCTGGCACCCCGACTGCCGGTACTAGGCTGGATGTTCAAAGGAAGGGTCCCCTCTACACATCATGCAACTGATGCTACATGGAGCAAGTGGGTTGCACTGATTACTCAGCGAGCTCGAATAGGAAACCCCAGTCGCCCAGGAATCTTGGAGGTGATTATGGACTGGCCAGAAGGCAAATACTTTGGGATATCATCAGAGGAGGAGGTGGTTCGTGCTGAAGAAGCCCCACTGTACAACAAGCTACCGGAAAATGAGAAGAAATATGCCTTGTTCACTGACGGGTCCTGTCGTATTGTGGGAAAGCATCGGAGATGGAAAGCTGCTGTATGGAGTCCTACACGACGAGTTGCAGAAGCTGCTGAGGGAGAAGGTGAATCGAGTCAGTTTGCAGAAGTGAAAGCCATTCAGCTGGCTTTAGATATTGCTGAACGAGAAAAGTGGCCAGTTCTCTATCTCTATACTGATTCATGGATGGTAGCAAATGCCCTGTGGGGGTGGTTACAGCAATGGAAGCAGAACAACTGGCAGCGCAGGGGCAAGCCCATCTGGGCTGCGGCATTGTGGCAAGATATTGCTGCCCGGGTAGAGAACCTGGTTGTAAAGGTACGCCATGTAGATGCTCATGTGCCCAAGAATCGGGCTACTGAAGAACATCAAAACAACCAGCAGGTGGATCAGGCTGCTAAGATTGAAGTGGCTCAGGTGGACCTGGACTGGCAACATAAAGGTGAATTATTTATAGCCCGATGGGCCCATGACACCTCAGGCCATCAAGGTAGAGATGCAACCTACAGATGGGCTTGTGATCGAGGGGTGGACCTGACCATGGACACTATAGCACAGGTTATTCATGACTGTGAAACATGTGCTGCAATCAAGCAAGCCAAACGGTCAAAACCTCTTTGGTATGGAGGACGATGGCTGAAATATAAATATGGAGAGGCCTGGCAGATTGATTACATCACACTCCCTCAAACCCGCAACGGCAAGCGCCACGTACTTACAATGGTGGAAGCAACCACCGGATGGCTGGAAACATATCCTGTGCACCATGCCACCGCCCGGAACACTATCCTGGGCCTTGAAAAGCAAGTCTTATGGCGACATGGCACCCCAGAGAGAATTGAGTCAGACAACGGGACTCATTTCCGAAACAACCTTATAGACACTTGGGCCAAAGAACATGGTATTGAGTGGGTGTATCACATCCCCTATCATGCACCAGCCTCTGGAAAAGTTGAACGATACAATGGACTGTTGAAGACTACACTGAAAGCAATGGGTGCTGGGACATTCAAAAATTGGGATACACATTTGGCAAAGGCCACCTGGTTAGTCAATACCAGGGGATCTGCCAACCGAGCTGGACCTGCCCAATCAAACCTGTTACGCACTGTAGAAGGGGATAAAGTTCCTGTAGTGCACGTAAGAAACATGCTGGGTAAAACAGCCTGGGCTACTCCTGCCTCAGGAAAAGGCAAACCCATTCGTGGAATTGCTTTTGCTCAGGGACCTGGATGCACTTGGTGGGTAATGCAAAAGAATGGGGAGGTCCGGTGTGTACCTCAAGGGGATTTGATACTGGGTGAGAATAGCCCATGAGTTGAATTGTAGTATGTTAATTATTATATAATAATGTATGTCATAACTACCATGATTGCTATATATCATAGATGAAAATGGTGATTAATTAGAATGTATTGGACAGAGTGTAACCTGAGCATGACATAAATGGTATGGAATAAGGGGTGGATATCTGTCCTGGTTCCAGTTAGGACAGAGTTAAGTAGCTCATAGTAGCTGGTAGGGTGCTATGTTTTGGATTAGGATGAGAAGAGCGCTGATAACATGCTGATGTTTTAATTGTTGCAGAGCAGTGTTTACACCAGGCCAAGGACTTTTCGGCTTCTCGCTCTGTCCTGCCAGCGAGCAGGCTGGGGGTGCAGCAGGAGCTGGGAGGGGACAGACCCAGGACAGCTGACCCAAACTGGCCAAAGGGGTATTCCATACCATCTGACGTCATGCTAAACAATATATAGGGGTGGCTGGCCGGGGTGGGGGGGCCGGCTGCTCGGGAATAGGCTGGGCATCGGTCAGCGGGTGGTGAGCAATTGCATTGTGCATCACTTGTTTTCTTACACATTATTATTGTTAATACTATTATCATTATCACTATTACTATTATTATTGTTATTATTATATTCCTTATATTCCTTATATTATTATATTCCTGTCTTAATAAACTGTCTTTATCTCAACTCACCGGCTTCACTTTCCCGTTTCTCTCCCCCATCCCAGAGAGGGAGGGGGGAGGGTGAGCGAACGGCTGTGTGGTGTTTAGCTGCCAGCCGGGTTAAACCACAACACATAGCATCTAAATTAACCCTCCTATAATGCCTATAACAACACAAAGGAAATGTACCCTGCAATTTCAAGCATTTTTCCTCTTATTGTCCTTGTTCATAATCAATGAGCTGCAGACATACAGATATTTCTGAGTGAGGGGGGAGATCAGAAATAAAAGTCACCTGTCAATATTATAACATGTCACTAATGTTAGAGGATTAAAAAACTTCAAGAAGAGGCTCCCGTGGGCACACTAATTACAGTGAAAGAGGTATTGCACTCTACGGGTTACAGCGTGACCATGGTATTTAATATCCCTTGACTCTGCTCCCTGTTTTGTGGGATATTAAAACAGAATTAAAGCAATGTCCTAACAGCATGGCGATAATATGGAAATATTAACTAGGAAAATGTAACTACAAAATAATGGCATGCATTCCTTACTTCAAGCTTTTCACATACAGTAAAAATAGAGACATAAAGTCAAACTGTTGAATTCTTATAGGGTATTACGCAACTTTCTTCTCCTCCTAGATGTGTCACAAGAACTTTTATTCCTTCACAGTGAAAAGAGGGAAAAAAGCCTGTTTCCTCCATGTTGTTTTAACATTTCCGATAGCCTGTCCTAGCCATAACAAAGAAAAAAATTAAAGGAAAACACTTCATACTTGCAAATTCCCTAAAACTACTACTCAGCTTTCATGTTTGAGTAATTTGCAGTCAGAATTTTGATGCAATTTGATTGGAAATATTTTGACTTCTGCCCATTTCCAGGAACTTCTGGCTATTTTACTATCACAGATGCTAAATGACAGATAGGTCAACACTGTAATGAGGAGCATGCAGAGTCATACCCAGGCCTGACTAGTTAATGTCATTGCTATAATGAAGATGCACTAATATAGGCTTCAGCATAGGCTGTGTAAGAATGCCTGCAATCCTGCATATTTTCTTGGGTGACTTACTGCATTTAATGCCCTGTTGTAGTGCCTTTGCTCTTCCTTGCATTGAATCTTCTTCACAAAACCTACCGCAGGTACATCAACACCCCTGCAATGCGAATTCAGCATTTGCAGGCCAGAACAAGCTTGGACCACCATACAATGCTAGAGGCCTCAGATTTCATAGGGAAAGAGGTTTATTCTAAACATCTGCAAAGAGCAATTCCTAGCCATGTGTACTGTTCTTTAACGCTCTTTGGACATAGCATGTATTTGTTTTGCACATAAATGCATAATTTTCTTCCATCTCATCCCCAAGAGATGGTCAGCTTTGCAGTACTGTAGCAGCCTCACAAGGCTGTGGATATGTCCACCTTGAGACCCCCTATCTTCCTGGCCTATAATGAATCTTAAGTTTTCTCAAGATCATTGCTCATCATCTCAACAAGTACTGAAGAGTAAATGAAAATAGCCATCCCTATGGAAAAAAAAAAAACATCATTTAATAGCTCAAACAAAATGTCATCAGTGCTGCGATAACAAAAGGTTTAAAGTGCATTACTGTTGTTTCTCTATACACTTGAGGGATGGCTACTAGGTCAGATGGTGCAGCAGTCCATGTAATCTCCTGAATGGAAAAAAATTAGGCTCAAATTGCCAAATAGATGCCCACAACATAATATCAGGTAAAACAAACATATTCCTCCTACCCCCTCTCCCCAAATGTTAGAGAAATAGGAAGAAATTCCAGTCATTTCTCATTACTGTGAAGGTCAGCCTAGCTGGGAAAATTGTTTCTGCTTTACAATTCCCCAAACTGTAGAAAGCAGTTAGAGTTCTGGACAAAAACTAATGTTGCATTCAAAGGGAAAAGAGGCTGATATGGCATTGCTGCAGTAATAAGAGAATTTTTTACTCTTTCCACTTCCCTGTGAACCTAATCAACTGTGACATGAGAAAATATACTGGGCTCACCCAGCCAGAATCTGACTGCCACCTGAAAATGTCCTCAATATTCCACTGTTTGGGACTTTACAATGATCCTTCCGACATCAATTTTGTACATGTACATCAAAATGCCATTAGAAATGCTTACAAACACCTCCTGCTCACAGGCCTGCACTCAGACTCCAATCGAAGCCAGGCTGTAAAGACTCCCTAGTGGTTGACTAAAGGTTTCTTTCGATTACTCATAAGAAAGCATTTGGTTATGGAAAGGCATCTTGGGGGAACCTGGGGGATCTCAAGATCTCCCCCCTGACCTTCCTTGCAAGTGCACTTGAATGTCATTAGGAGCTATATATATTGAAGGTACTTTAAAACCTGCCTTTAACATTACATTAATATCTGTTGACTTTCTAAGTTTCCTCATTCTCCTTGAGATTCAACAAATAAACCATACTTTTTCAGGATACAAGTATGTGGCTGGGGGAGGGAAGGTGTATTGAAAGGAGACAACAAGAACACATGGCATATGTATACACTATTACTCTCAGTTATATGGATGGATAAGTTCTTTCCTTCACATAAATGAACTAATGTACACATGCACCACATACATGATGCAGCTGTAAATAAATTTAGTCTTGATAAATGCTTGGCATATTTAATGCATTTCTTGGTGACAATTTTATTATTTCTCAGTGATGAAAAGCTGAATAAATCTAAGGCAACTGAACGCAATGATATTATCACCCTCTTCTTTTGTTCTAATATTTACAGGAAATATTACAAGTGTTTGACATATGAATTGAGCATTTGACTGACTTTAATAACCATGTGATCAATATGAAGTGATATTTTTACAGTCTAAGTTCAATATTTAAAGGGCCAGGGGGCACAGATCTTTATCAAAGTACTAAGGCTAAAACTTTATTTTCAGAATTTGCAATTCCTCTTTTTGTAAAGTTTGTACTGGCCTAATATCATTAAAAGTCAAGTTCTGCTCATAAAGTCTCAATTGTATTGGAGCCAGCAGGGAAGGGGTCATTTAGATGTTTAGGGATTTATTTTAGCTGTACTTTCTAGAAGCATTTGAACACTTCATTATATTAAAACTAGTTTTGACTGATAGGAAGTCACTCAATACCTACACTAACGATTATTCCTTATTTTCAGAAGATACCAATTATTTGAAAAATAAAAGATCAGCTTTGATCATACGTACATTATATATCTTATACTAACTAATCTTTCTGTATCAATATTATATTTTTTTAAAATTTCCCCTTAAAGCAGCTTAGGATGTTATGTTCAAAGTGAAAAGCAGCCAGACGCAATCCAAATACTAGCCAGCTTTCCCAGGAAAAGTAGTGCTCTTGCTACACTAAAGCTGCAGCTCTTCTCAAACAACAGTTAGAATATCAGGTAACCTATAAGTTAATCACTCCCTCTTTTTCCTAGAGAGAACAAAACTAAACCAGTCTTAGCTTACATTTGGAATATTTACAAGGAGCTACCTGTGGCTTCTTCTACATTTATGGAAGTTGTTCATTAAAATTTCCAGCAGACAGTTCTTGAACAGAGAAGATGTATGTACTTACACTTAGTAAGCCACAGGCGCATTAAGTTTCTCTACCATTAATTAGAACTGTTTCCTTTGTAAAAGTTATGCACACTAAGACACGTAGGATAGTAAGTTCTCTTTCTGACCTGATGAACAATCAACTATTTATATTCCAAGATGGAAAAGTAAAAGCCCTCAAACATCCATTATTCTGCCACAAGACATTTACCACCATGAGTAGACCCTGGTCAAAGTGTCAAGTCTGAATCACGTGCAATGAAAGGCTTGAACCTGAGGCTAAGACATTGTTTCACAAGATGATTTTACCAGATGACATGAATCATAGAATCATGGAATGAATAGCTTTGTTTTTCAGTTAATCTGCAATTTTTGCCAGAAAGCTCTCTAATTAAAGAAGAAAGAAGAAAGAAGAAAGAAGAAAGAAGAAAGAAGAAGAAAGAAGAAAGAAGAAAGAAGAAAGAAGAAGAAGAAAGAAGAAAGAAGAAAAGAAAGAAGAAGAAAGAAGAAGAAAGAAGAAGAAAGAAGAAGAAAGAAGAAAGTGTTGTCAAAGTCAACTGTTTAAAATAAGTTTACTAGGCATTTTGAAAAGGAACAAACTGGAGAAAAATGAAGATGGTTTGATGAGCGAGTCCCAATGATTTCAAACCTCATTTCTTCTGGTAAAAATCCTTTGTCCAGCTCTGGACCATTTCACTGGCATGGCCGTCTATATTTCATAGAGCAAACACTGGTGCGTTAGCTGTCAGAAGAGTGAAGTATACTGATCTTTCTACTTTCTGAGGAGCCTCTTCCTCAGATGTCACCCATGTTGCCTTGATGTGTTGTATCACACCCTGGGAAAACTGAAAACAGCACCCTAACGTGAAGATTATATTTAATAGTGTGCAGCTGGAAAATGTCAGATTCAGCTTTTCTAACACCAGATAGTATTTCTGAAGCCTGTGGTGATTTCCAGGATAGAGATGTAATTTAAAATATTTTGTTACAGTTGTTTTTGCAAATATATATACATATATTTAAGATAGAACAATTTATTGCATTATTATTTCCATAGGAACAGAAACTTTTCAAAAAGTGGTGGACATTTTGGTTGTATTTAGAAACTATTTCCCTCCATAAGCCCCCAAATGTTTTGGTAGTAGTGAAACACTCCAATTTTTGGTTCTTCATTACTCATATGGCATAGGGTGCGTGTATGTATGGTGAAGTGAAAAGGATGAAATCTGACTTCACAGTTTTATTTCATCCATATGAAACTTTGTCAGCTACCTCATTTTTTTATGTTTTACTTTTCTGGTTTGGAGACAAATATTTGTTAAGATCATGGAACATCTTAAGCTTACTAAAAAGATTAGGCAAAAATTAGACCCATTCTCCCATGCGAAAAAAATAAAAATAAATGCACCACATCCAGAAAAAGTTTAGCAATTTTCAAAATCTGTTGCTCGGATGAGGGGTATGTCTTATCTGAAAATAAGGGAACTTTTTTTTTTTGGAGAGAGCAGCATCTGGTTAGCCCTCAGGCTTCTAAGTGAGGTTTTAACCAGGACTGTGATATCACTTGTGATATCACTTATGATTTGAAGTAAAGAGTATTGTTAACTTAGAAAATCAGATCAAGACTTTCAAAACTACACACTGAAGATGAGGTTTGCATTTCTTTACTGACTCATGAACTTAAATGAAAATGAGGTATACAAGTGTCAAGCATTTTAAGGTTCTGTTTAAGTTGACGCTTGTCAAAGAGGATAAAACCAGAGAGCCAGGAGATGTTTGTACATTTCACTGAATGGTTTGAGGTTTCTCTGAAGCTTTTCCACATAAATGAATGCTACACAAGCCATGATTACCATGAAATAGGTATGCAATATCCGGTGCAAAATGGCAGTAATGACGTTTTTTCATAAGTAATGGTCCCACCAAAAGCATATCAGACGCATATGCTGACACTTCTAACAGCTATCCTTATTTTTATTTTGTGAATAATTGCTCTTTTTCTGCTGGATCAATTCCCCCTTTGACTTGCAGACCCTTCTGGTAAATATCCCAGGGACACCCTCTTTTTGTTCCAAGACATAGCATAGTTTAATGACTTGTAAAAGTGTCTGTTTCAGCCTTTAAATAATTTACATGTTAGTATGTTTTCCTCAGTAAGCTGTGGTAAACTCACATCAAGAAGAAATAGGGAAACCCTTCTTGTAGGTTACACTTTAAACAGTGCTGTAGTTAGTAAACAAAAAATTAATTATCACCTGCTTGACAGGATCAGTAATCTTTGGGAGGAACAGACATCTCTGTAGAAGAAATAAATTAGGGTCTTTTGTTGAACAGGCAACCTAAAATTTATTATGATGCTTCATTCAGACGTGTGAAAAATGGAAAATAAAATAATAAAAAATAAAAACATCTAACAACAGACCTTTTACCTTCCCATCTCCCTTAGCCAATTCGGCTGCTCTCAGGATTAGCATGCAACAGCACTTCTCAGGGCAAAGCACATGTGCAGTTGCCTTCAAAAGCCTTTAATTTTTCTTTTATTTGCTTACTTAAGGTCAACTGTATTGAAATCTCCTATCAGTCAGACCTGACTCAAAGACCACCAGTTGAATAGCTTTGATCTAAACATGTTTTACTGCACTTTCTAGTTTGCTTCTTGCTGGACCGCTGACTGGTGGATCTGGCCTACACACAAGGTTTTGTACTTTTTGTACTGTTTTCCTTTGTGTATTTTTTTCAATGTAATCCTTAGTACCGTTACAACAATGTAAATATGAATTGCTTAGAGGAATTAAAGTACCTGCTATAAAGTTCCTTTTATAAAGTTTCTTAATCATGACATTCATATGTAAATCTATGAAGTTGTAATGTTGGACAGATACCTGAATTTGTATAT
Organism: Anser cygnoides; assembly: GCF_040182565.1. NCBI lineage: Eukaryota > Metazoa > Chordata > Aves > Anseriformes > Anatidae > Anser > Anser cygnoides. Next base: position 61,525,277 of record NC_089874.1, read on the forward strand.
GTTCAAGAGCTCAGTAACTTAAATAAACACAGAATACTGTACAAACCTGGCTGGTTTGGTGTGAATTTTGGCATTTGCAAATTGTCATTTTCCTGTGACATAACCTATTGATAAAAGCAAGATTTGTCTAAGAAATCCTGGGGATTAAACTTGTATTTTGGTTCCTTCAAGAACTAAGTAATTTCTACAGTTTACATCTATAGGAGTGTCTCAATCCTTCTGAAAATTAGATCAATGCTTATTCAAGAGACTAGCATTAGACTTCTGCACAGTATTATTTAATTTTAACTTGTCTACAGTCCCTTTGTCCAAAGGCTAATAGAAAACAATTACACTAGGCTAGGAAAAATTTGATAATGTTGTAGGCAGTCTTACATTCAAAAATCCCTATTGTCAATTTTCCCCAATAACTCCGTTAGTGGCATGCTATTGTATCTCTCAGTCATAATCAAGTGAGATGAAAATTATTCTGAGAAGTAAATGTATTAGGAAATAACAGGAGGTACATATCAACACAAAGGATGCAATGGCCCACAGTGCATGTACTAAAGCAAAGGTCTTTATTGCCTTACTATCACAACTGCTGAGTTTAAGCCTCTTTTCATGGATGTTGAAGGATACTTTAAATTAGCTTCAAGTATTGCATGAACAGGTTTGATTAAGAGATGGTTTCTACTGTACCTCAGCATACTGAGTAGTGCCAACTCTGGGAATAGTCTAATGGAAGGAAAATGGATGGGAATGAGGACACACTTGGGTACGTCATTTCTAACATTTTCTCATTCTCCAGAACTCTTGCAGACAAATATATTTATATCAATTTCTGAATAAGAATTAGGCTACTAAGACATAATACAAAAGTATACGACGAGCACATGTAGCCAGTGCAATGCTTTTACACCAATTTAAAAGCATGGTCTCCAAGAAGATACAAAGCTTTAACATTTCTCTACAATGAAATGGTGGTTACATTGGGATAATTTCTGCAAATACATAAGCCTTCCATAAATACTCTACTCTGCATTTGTATCATGGCACAGATTTAAGTTTGAAAAACTTTCATCTCTTTTTAAAATATTAATGTGAATATTTTTTTTTTTCAAAAAATGAGTAAACCCATAAAAAAAAAAATTAAATTCTGACCCTCTAGCCCCAGGAGTTGATTTTACACATTTACAGTTAAGTATGTTAGCAACTCTCAGTTGTTTTCCTATTGCCTACAGATTACTGACATTGCTACAGGTTAAGACTGAGTTATAAAGCTGTTTCCGTTACTAGTGAGTGCTTGCTTTTCAACATTTTAAAGTGAAAATGTGAACAAACCTTTGAAAAGTGACTGAATATTTCAATACCAATATATTTTGCATGTAAAATATAAAAATCTCCGTGTTGCATTTGAAATCTGATAAATATTTATTATCAATGCTGTTTGCTTTTAATCTGTTCAGGATATCACTCCTCCAGCTTTTTAGTACTTAAACAAAAATGGCATTTACATTACAATATTGCTTGCCAACAATCTCATTTTCTGGTTTAGTCAGCAGCCTTCATGCTTGATTAGTCTTTAATTATACAAATACCTACATATTAAAAAAGTTTTCTTTTTTCCATACTTTGAGCATGTAATTATTTTCTCTTGCATGCAATAACCTTTAATTTTAGGATTAAGCAACTGATTCTCTTTAGTATGGATGGATTTTTTCAAGTGTTAAAGCAAATTTGGTTATTGTATTATGAGTAGGAAAATTAACTTTAGGAAAACCTTTCATTAGTGTCTTTGACAGCACACTGAGCAGCTGACAGAAACTTCAAAATATTCAATATACTTGAAAACAAAATGGATACCAGATCTGTGTCCTCTGAAATCAACAGCAATGCTACTCTGAATTTAGAGTGAGTGACTAGAGCCATGCAGTTACTCTTTTCAATACTCCTTGCTTTTGTAGTTTTAGTGTTACAGCAGCACCTAGAAGCCCATTTGAAGATCAAGGTCTCATTGCATTTTACCAAAAAACTGTAAAAGTTTGCAGTATAAACAGATCAAGCAACGGTGGGAGAATCAAAAAAAGAACAGAAAGATGAAGTGACAGGCAAGTGATAGAGCTGGAACTGCAGTCTGGCATTCTTGACTCCAAAAACCCACTTATGAGAGCACGGTACTTCCTGATGTAAATTATTTTTCAAAAGTGAATTCAATAAGCAGAGACATAACTTGATAACGAGATTAAAGCTAAATATACAGATTGTATAGGGCAGTGAAGAACTCCCTCCCATCTTCTCCCTTTCCCTCCCCTTTCTTCCCTGCAGTTTTCACTCATGAGAGCATGGACTGCCAAGTTTGGGTCTGTAGGACTGACATATGTTATCTCTATACCTGCTTGTACATTTGAAGTACCAGTGATTTCCCCCTAGACATACTCTTTGAATGCCTATGGGGAAAACATCAAGGATTTTTAGAATGGCTTGGTTTTCTCAAGTTTATTTTTATATTTGTTTTACATGAACTGAAAATTCTGTCAGACATACATTTTGATTGCATTGGGAATGTGTTTCATAGTCAGAAGACAGTTAAAAAAAAAAAAAAAGAAACTGTAATTCTAAGAGCTGGGGGGGGGGGGGGGAAGCGGGAGAAGAAGGGAAACCTTCCTAATGGCATATTGAGCTTGCTCCTGTCTCATTTGTGAGCTATGTGAAACCTCCTGCAAACTTCCCTAGTAGTAGGGCTAGGTCTCATTATATAAAGTGGAAAGTTGAAGAGGTAGGATGGAAATGTACACAGCATCTTATACCAGAATGGTGATCAGTGATACAAATTCAGCCTTCACAATACCTGCACTTCTGTTTTTTGGTATCTCTCTCCCAGTGGAAAAGGTCACTAGGAATAAAAGCACTGTGGGTAACAAAGACATTGTTTTTCTATACTCTCCTCCTCCCAACATTTTCCTTTTCCTCCTAAAAAATCAGGCCATGTCCCTGGGGAATCATATGCTAATGGAATCTGTGCTTTCAGGTGAGTCCTGGGAACGAGACTGCCTTCTCTTTACTTGTTCCTTCCTGGACGTCGATCCCGGTACAGCCTATTCCTCATCAGCTGCCCTCCCATGGATCATGGAGCTCCCAGCATGGGTGTTCCAGCTGGCACTCTGCGAGGTGTTCCCATGCCCCTGGAGAAATGTCAAAAGAGGATCGACCCTTTACCTCCTCCTACCCTCTTTCAGTTGGAGCCACCAGAAGAGTATTGGAGCCACATAAGGAGAGCATTGCCCAAGCTGGGAGGGAAGCACTCCAGTTGGATGTGGCTATCCAGAAGGTTGCAAATGGGATAATAATGTTACTATGGTGAAAATTATGATATTTATCAGAATCATCTTCTGATATCAATTTATTGGCCACCACTAATACAGATTATTGTTCTGTAGTTCGTGAAGTGACCAGATCCATATTTGTAAGCTTTTCTTTATAACATCTTTACTTGTGCTAGAAGTCTAGGATCCTCCCAGGTTTGACTGCCTCCCTGATGTCATTTACAAGCAAATAAGTATTTCTTAACAGGTATACAAAGTTATTGCAACAGTGACTGCTGCTTTATCTTTATTTTAAGAATCTCAGCTCATTTCAGAACCAAAATGAACCATCATCATTCTTTTATTAAAACAATAATCCTAGCAATTTATAATTTGCTCTTTTTACACATCAGTTCTTCTCTTTTGGAAACTCTGGTTTGCCTTCCAAACTCTTCCAGAAACATGACTCTAATTAGAGAACAGAGTTAGGTTCTCATGGGATATTTGATCATTTCTAAGCTATCAAAAATAAGTCAAGTTCCTGTCCTGAAGGAAGGTGTCCTAATACAAGGTATAGTTTCTGATGCAAACAATAAGCTGAAATATTCAAGTGTTTCAGCAAACAAAAATATACATTTGAAAATGATGAACAGTTTTAGAAAATTTCAAATCATCGTGTGGATTAAAGAGTTTTCAATTTCTTTTGTAAAATCACTGTTTTTTAACCAACTCATGGAAATAAATTGTTTACATACAGTTTAAAGCATTTTTTAAACAAAACCTATCCCTAGCTTATTTCCTTGCTCAACAACAGAAAATTAAAATGAAAGTTTTTTTTTTTTTTTTTGGGGGGGGGGCGTGCCTGTACAATTTTGTGGAGTTACATCATTCTTGGAAAGGAAAAAATCACTTAGAAAATTCCTGATTAGTTCAAGTTACTACAGTATCAAAACAAAAACTGGGTATGTTTGTAGGTAAGACGAAAATCTTTCTGAGACTCACAGTAACAGTGCTCATCTAGTTTCTTGTTCTCTTTCCTTTACTTCATTTCCTTTTTCAGCTGGTGGCAAATATCTTCATTTCTTGAAGTTGTCCTGGATCAGCAGCAAAAAATACAGTGGTGCTTGTACAAGACAGGTTGTCCTAAGAATCTTTCAAACTTTGCTCATAGAAAGAATATTAGAAATCTCACAGGAGATTTCTTTTCCAGATTAAAATTTTATAGTGGTACCCCACTACAGGTTGTGGACCCACAACCTATCTCCTCCTAATGTGGATTCAACCAGTGATTCATAAATTAAAAAACAATAATAATTTTATAGTAGAATGTAGTACATTACGAGCACATCATTGAAAAATAAATTTTAGGATCATCACATACACAAGATATCAAGTCTGATTGTTGATTTCCTACCTGCTGCAACATGCCTTCTTATGTACTGTTATATACCCATTTGCTTAAGTTGTCCTGATTTTCTCATATCTTAACCCACTAGGAGCTCTCACAAATGCCCATTTGCTGGCTTGTGCCTGAGGTGGTAACCTCTGGCCTTTTGATTTTCCATTTTCCACATAATTAATTGCTGGTTACTTCAAACAAAAGTAGAAGGTTGGTAGAGGAAGAGGAAAAATGAAACAAGAAGGATTTGGGAAGCTCATGCTTCTAGCATGACTCCTTGGATAAAAGGATGCTTTTTTTTTTTTTTCTTTTGCCTAATTTGTTTCTAGTTGCAGCACTAAGGTCAGAATAAGCCAAGAGAATGAATGGAATAAACGTCCTGATGGGCTGCCCGAAGCTGCCTGGTGTTACGGATCAGCGTAAAACCAGCTCTCTTTCCTGTGCCTAGGCCGATGTAACTCACTGGAGTGGCAAATTACATCAGACCTACAGCTGTAACCCGACATTATGATTAATTTGATCAGTAATTTCTCCTGTTTTTCATTTTAATCGGTGTGACTATTCTGCTGTGGCAGGTCTTTCAGATCTAATTAAGATAAATTTCAGAGTAAAAGACTTGGCAGAATTTTTGAGTCAAATCCGAGCGTCAAGTGTGAAGACCTGCAGCACCAGTCAATCAATTTCCAGTAAAGACGGCAGGCTGTAACTCAGCAATCAACCCATTAACACTTAAGCAAATTTCATAATCTCCAGGCCTGTGCTTAGTCACTTTCTCAAAACATTCTGGCTACCAATAAATAAGAGGAAGTATTATCATGTTTTTTAAACACCTGCCCTGAACTGCATGTGCTAAAAGCACCAACAGAATCCACAAGTGGACACTGATAGATCTCTGCAATACTGCTGTAAAAAGGCTTAATTTTAAACTTTAAAACACAGCCTAGAGTGTTGTTTTTTTTTTTGAGGTAGCACCTGGAAGCCGAGCAACTTCCTTTAAGCAATTACTAGTACAAGGAGCTTTGAATGATATAACGTATCAGGGCCATACCACTTTCCGAATATTGCTCCTCATTCAGATTCAACAATCCCATCAGGTGCTCTGTGTTCACTTGGTCCACTTGCTTCCAAATAGAAGAAATTTCTCACAGAACTAGAAACCTATGATTATATATATATAACAAAAGAGGTGAGGGGTATGAAGAACTAAGGGAAAATAAAGCCATGTTTTGGGATATTCTCTCCTTCTCTGTAAATTTTTGGAAATAGGAATGAAAAGAGAAATTAAGAAAAATGACTTCTAGCAAACCTGATCTGCTGGCTTCAAAAGAGAATCTGAGGGGCTGTGTCATTTTTTTTCTCTCCCTAAGGTCCCCAAGGGTCCTCCTCTCTGGTTAGAGAGGCTTTGGGATCAAGAGACCTTATGGGAATACAGATCTTTTCCCAAATTTGTCCTGGGAGGATATTATTTATTTATTTCCCCATTTATTAAATACTTCAGTTGCTTTAGGGAGTTTATTAAATGCTCCTATTTCAGAAGCCAGAGCTTGCTGGGCAAACAGCTCTGTTTTCCTCTCCATCAGAGAATTCTCTAGCAAATGGTTTCCTATATTAGCCTCAGCTTCTGCCCCTTGGGTGCTAATAATGCCGGTTGTTTTGCTCGAAGATTAATTTCCTTTGCTTTAAATGTGAGTCAGACACCGGTACTCCTTGTGCTTCTGAAAATAGCAACACCTGCAGAGTATATTTGGATGGACCAGGCAGCCAGTGCTCCAACTGAGAGAAGGTTTCCTCAGGGAATGTAGAGACTTGCTTATAAAGTTTCTTTGAGAGCCCTTAAACATCTCCTTGCTCTTTTTAAATGCAGTATTCAACAGTCTTACAGAGCAAAGACTCAAATAAGCAGTGAGCTTCTACAAGAAGGAAGACACCAGAGGAAAAGATTTGAAACCTTGCTCAATCCTATGGATGAATATGGTCTTACACAAAACTGAAATCAGCCTTTCTGTGGAAATGACATCTTTCAGGTAGACATGAGGAGCAGTAGCTCTCAAACAAGCTAGATCTGTCAAGAAACGAGCTTGCAAGTCTCTGCGCTGTGCACTGGAGCTAGGGAGACAGGTGCAGTGCAGGGACAGCCAAGTATCCAGCTAGGACAAACTGCCATGTTGCCATCATGGTGTGGACAACGGGCAGTGGACCCAGGAGGGATGAAAAGGATCATGGAAGCACCCAGAAAAGGTTAAAAGAGGAAAGGAGGCCCTGGGTACACTGAAACTCAAAGCCAACCTATTTTCTCAAGCAAGGTTCAAAGTTGTATAGAGGAATGTCTGCATGGTTCAAAGAATTACTGCAGGAGCAGTGGCAAAAGGAAAAGCATAAAACAAAAGGAGGAGACCTGAACCACAACAGCATTTGGGACAGGTTATATGCTTGTGTGTATGGTGGTACATCTGTATGACCATGACTCTCCAGCAAGTAGAAATTTTCGAATAGTATTTGCCTCTTCCACTCATGAAATCACCTATAGCAACCCCCCAAAAATTATTAAAATGGAAGAATACTCAGAAATCTGAAACTGTCAGTAGAACAAGATGTTCAAATCTTTCTGGACCTGTTTGCAGGAGCAGGGCATGAAATATACAAAATATTCTGAAGAGTTCACCAAGCTCAATTTAATTGAGCTGATTGCAAGGGAGGTTCCATATTATTTAGAGCTGAGACCTCGGTCTTGCCCGTACCTCCTGGAAGCCCACTTAAGATCAGCACTTCAACAGACTTAACTATATATAGGTCATGGGCATGAAGCTTCCTGAATAAATCTGTGCTTTATGAGTCTGTATCGCCTGTTGCCTTCTGATGTGCGATATCTGACTACCTACTGACACCAAAAATTGGGAAACCTTGGAAAGTGGGTAAAAACCACTGCATTTGCTCACCATTTATGAAATATTTCTTTGCCAAACTGATTCAGAAGTAACTTGGGAACAGATTCTGACAATCACATGTTGCATAGTATTGCACAGCAGGAAAGCTAGATAATATTACCACATCAAAACAAACAAACAAAAAAACTCAATGGGATGACTGGTGTCATAATCTTGATGAAGTTTTCTTGATCTTAGGAGTCAATGAGCTTGAGAAATACAACAGGTCTCTGATGTGAACGCAGACATACACGGCCTCTGACTATACTCCTTGCAAACTTATCCCAGCTTTCTTCCTCAAACAGAGACCTCATTGTTTCTTCTGTTTCTTAAATATGCAAATTTGTCAAAGTGTCAGTATACAGTGAGATTTCGTTAAAGTAGATTTTCCTTTAATGAGAACCTAACCAGTGAATAAGGTTGGGGGGAAAGAGAAGGGGTGTTTTTTAGTTGGTTAGTTAGTTAGTTTGTTTGTTTGTTTGTTTTTTGATTGTTGGAGCCTCCGGCATCTGTGTACACATTCTCCCTCATTTACAGCTGAGTGTTGCAGCCTTTCTGCTTTTCTTTTCTCCTTTGTTATAAAAGTGTTGAGGTGCCAAATACATTATTTAAGATTAGTATGAAAATTTAATCTGAAGGAGGTTCTGTTTTTGCTATCCTAGTTTGCTATTACTTGCAAGATTTTCTCTGTTGTTGCCATCTCCCCCATTTCCCTTCTTCCCTCCTTTTATTATTATTTTTTCTCACTCATCATCTTCCGTCAGCTCCAGTTATTGTAGGTAGGCTTCTATGACAAAAAGGTGCTTTAGCAAAGAGTTCTGAAAATGGTCAGAATAATTTTATAGTGGGCCAATCCCTGGGGGATTTCCTCTTTTTCTGTTCCTACTCACACATGAACAGAGCAGTAGAAAACATTGGGAATTTCTCTATTCCTAAAGTGTGACTCTTCTTTTGCGGATATGGCTGTAGGTAGGTTCATCTTATCCATACTACTAAAACATACAGTGAGTGTCAGCACCAGAAGCTAACCTCCCATTTGGAGACAGTTAAATGTATGTTGCTGATACAAAGCACCTTATTCTGGCAGTCAAGCAGAATAATTGGCTACTTAGTACTTGGCTCATCTAATTTTATACAGTGTATAATCAAGATCTTATGGCTCCAGAAATTTAATTGAATGGAAACTCTGTAGAGTGCTAACTATGCTTTGAAGTTGCAACATGCTGGCGATTCAAGAACCTATACAATTTCCCCTGTAATAATATTAAAAATGCACAGGAGAGGCGTATTTGGAAAAGTGTATGTTCCCAGAAGTACAGTCCCCAGTTTACAACATGAGCTAGGTTGTCTTTCACCTCTGGATTGCTTTGTTTCAATCAATTAGAACAATGAAAGTAAAAGTAAGACTACAGCTATCTACATGAGGAATTTCACCATTTTAAAATGAAGGGAACAGGGCCTTCCATCATCTACTTGACCCAGAACCTGCTGAAATGCATTTCTGCTTTGAAAAATTCTCCTCTTGTTTGTTTTTTTTTGCAATCCAGTAATGAGCCTGGTTCTACAGTGTTTTCCCTTTACCAGTATAAATTTGGAGCATCATCCCTAATGTTATCACAAGAATCCAGTCCCTGGAACCTAAAGTAAGGTTTTTCATCTTTCTATGCGATCATTAAAAGCCTTCCTAAAAATAATAGTTTTTAAACTGCAGTCTAACCCACTGAAATGAGTGAAAAACAGTGACAAAATTGGAGCAGAGTATTGCAGAACAATCTGACAAGAATCGTTCTGAGAGTTTCAGTTGGTGTACAGTGCATCAGCATTATTAATTTCTGATCATCTAGCAAAAGTACCTTGCTCAGGTGCACCTAAGCAAGTCACTTTCATTTAATTTGCTTTCTGAAGGACATGACAGCATCTGTACATTTTGAGATGTAATTGCTGTTATCCTTCAGAGTTTTTTGAAACAAACACAATCATCCTCCTGAATTACTGACTTTCCATGACAATTTTTTGAGGTTGCTTTGTTCTAAACTAATATCTTTCAGACATATCCTGAATAATGTAAGAGGATAAAGCCCACATGAAAAAATCAAGAATTCAGAAATGAAATTTAAGCTGTCAAACTTTAACTTAGTTGATTTTTATTCCCTTAATATTCTTCAAACAAAACCCATTTCATTCTAGTTCATAAAGATCATTACCTTTGAGGCCATAGTATCTCTGAATTTAGTTCTAGGTAGATTTTTAAGTTAAAGCATCAGACATTTAAACAAGAAAAGCACATTCTAAGCAGCTATTATGGACTGGACATACGAACTGTTGCCAAATGTGGGCTCTCTCCTTTTTTGTTTTGTTTATACTTGTATGGTAGAAAACAATTTCAGATCCAGTTCTGAAGCTAAACATATGGAGTTAAAACAGCTTTTCTCTGCAGGATTTAGAATGGAAAGTCAAACTTCATGGAGATTTTAGCGTTGCTCTGCTTTAGAAAATACATGACTACGTCCTTCAACCATATATAAAGTGGAACAGCAGCTCCTCTGGAGATATTTCTGACTATCACTTGTTTGCATATTAAAGAGTTTAACTATTTTCAGTTATATGACAGAGGATGTTTCAAGTTCTTAAGTCCTATTAAATGCAGTATCTTAGGTAAACCTGAGAAGCATTACACTTGCTTTAGAAATGGCTAGAAGGCCAAATCAATGGCCATAAACGCATAATTAAGGCTAGTCCTGAAGCACTGTGCTGAATCTAGGCTTCTCTTCTGGATATCAGCACATAGCACGTTTGTATCTGTGAACAAACTTTGGCTATTCATGGCTACTTAGATGGTGAGGATTTAGAGAGGTAAGAATGTAAAAAATTCCCACTCCCCAGCTTATTACTAACTCTTTAATGCTGAGCCAGAGCTGGCAGCTAATGAGTTATAATTCCTTGGCTGTTCCACCGAAGTGCCCTGGTTATGCAGCTGGTTTAGCAGTACTGGCCAAACTCAGCCCAGTGGGAGGCCAGACCTCTCACTTTGGTATTTTTCATTAGTTCTAATCCCAGTTCCTAAAAGGTTTGGGGGATAGTATTTGAACTAAAATGATGTCAGAGTACTTGAATCCCATCTTCCACTACTTTCTGGCCTGCCTTATTCAGACTGCCCTCATAAGGGTAGTTATAAAGATATGAATGCTAAAGAGAGCGTGGTGCCAAGGTGTCCCCATAAACACATTGACATTGGCACCTGCTATGCAAGGAATTGTTCGTTTTACTTGCTTTTATTGTACTTCCTGAAGTGAGACATAACTCCACAAAGCTAACAGTAGAAACTGCTTCTACTGGCCTGTACCTGTAGGTCACACGTGAGACTGAAAGTACTCAAAATCAGATGAGATTTAGATTGGGATTGGAGAGTATATGAGAGCTACGATTTAGATTCAGTGTTAGTACAACCCTCTTGAGGTATGTTCTCTAAGATCATCCTCTTTCCTTCATACTCGAACGTTAATTTATGTGTGCATTTGCTCTTCTTGGAAAACTGAATGCACAACAATTTTTGAAGTAAAAACATTTAGCAGGCAGTTTTAGCAACATATAGACTGTATGCTTAGTGTACGTATACTAACGCTGTACAGAAACAATAAAATGTAACAGAAGCTCCTCTGGAACTATTCCTGTCTCTTTATGTCAATAATTTGCATACTAATGGGTCCCGAAGCATTCACTAGCATGACAGACTGGGCATTAAGGGGTGCAAAAGTAGTCTTTAGGACAACACACAGAAGAAGCTCTAGAAACTTTGTACACAACCGTAAGAAAAAGCTCAGGAAGCAAGGACACATTTCTTGTGGACTTTTAAGTCTATTATCTAAACCATTAAAAAATCAAATCTGATGCAATTTAGTTGCAACTCCTCAGGTTAATGCAGGTTTAACTGGTCATATGGCAAACACAGCTTCTTGTAAACCAATTCTCTTAATTGCATCAAAAAGGATTTTTTAATTCTTAGGTTAATGCAGTTTAATTTCTGGAGCAAATGGCTGAAGCCATCAGAGTGGATAAAACCTTTAAAATGGGGTCTCAAAATTTAGGGAATAAAGTGAACACACGCTTGTTGGCAACATTTCTAGCTGGTTTCTAAATGCAGTTCCACTGCCCATCTTAAGAGAGTGTTCACTTCACAGATTACCCTGGTGTTTATTCAGAACCACCCTTGCTGGTATAGTCAAAGCTGCTCTTGCAGGACATGAATACTACATGAGACATACTGTGTAAGAACACACAAGTGTAAGAAATCAGGATAATTGTATTAGAGATCTCCTATTTCTTCCCAGGAATTCCAAGATGGGAAGAGCCTAGCATCAACATGGGTGCCATAGCTGTTGATGTGGTCTGTTAGAAAACATCTATGTTGGTGAAGCCAGCACCAAGGACTGATATTAACTCCGGCATTCTGAACGTTGGAGCCTATACCAAGCTTCTTAATAGAAGTATTTGATCCTTAGCAGGACAAATGTTTGGGCTGTGGTTTCAAGTGGAAGGGTAACCCATCCATCCCGTGCACACATACACTAGCCAAAGCTCTATTTCTTTTAGAGGCAGTCAGATCATCTGCTGATGAGTAGCTAACTTTGCTGCCCTCGTAAGTTATCATAAAGGCTCACTACTGGGAAAATGCCATTTGTGAAGGTTGCACACTGAATCCATTGAAAAAAATAGATAGTTTTATATGGGTTTTACAATATGGGCTTTAAGAGCAAAAGATGTTTATTATTTAGAAAGAAACAAGCTAGTACCATCATTAGTTATGCTTTTCTGACTTATCAGGCCTTTTGGCTTGTTTTAAGCTGCATGCCTGTAAGGACTAACTACTATGAGGTGGAATTTCTCAGTTTGTATGGTCAGAAGGTGTAACATTCATTTGATTTCCCCTTGCAGTAGCAGTATGCACTTTCTGTTATTAAATCATTAGAGATTTGTACTTAGTGCCTTACCTGCAATGGATTTGATGAAGTAAGAGGAGATGGAAGGCCATGCCCTGGTGACTGGCTGGGTTTCTGAGGGGAGCTGGAGGACTGTGGGACTGGAGGCTGTTGGTTCTGGCTCTGGGACTGCGTTTGGTTCTGCTGTGGTGGTGCTGATGGCTGTGGCTGTGACTGCTGGGTCTGCTGTGGCGGCTGTGGAGTCTGCGCCTGCTGAGTTTGCTGCTGCTGCTGGCTTTGCTGCTGCTGCTGTTGCTGCTGCTGCCCTTGCTGCTGCTGTTGCTGCTGTTGATGCTGGAGCTGCTGAAGATGCTGAAGCTGTTGAAGCTGGGAGTTCAGGGATGAGGTAGCTGTGAATTGAAAAGAGGGAAGGGAGTTATGTAGGTTTCAGCAATACCTACTGTTTTAAAGATATCCTGGATTAAATTCTGGTTCTCTTATATTGTGGGGCACATGGCCCTCTGAGGTTAGCTGCCCTCAGACTTCAGGTTGTGGCAGCATATTAGTGAACATGTTCCCAGCCTTTGGTTCTGGAGTAAGAGATGGACTTCACTGGAGGCAATAAGACCAAACCTTCTGAAGGGCTACAGCTCTGCCCACTGGACAGGCATCAGAGCTGAGTGGCAGTCTTTGCTCAGACAAGCTTACTAGTGAAGCCAATGGGAATTTTCCTTGCCTGAAGAAGAGGCCGGGGATGTCACTGTATGTATCATAGCAAGAACTAATAACATGAACTGGTGCTGCTATATAGAGCAGGATAAAACCATAGTTGTAAAATAAAGGATGCTCTGAAAAGAGCTTTGTCACATCTATATACAGCAGGTGTCAAGAAAGAAAATGTTCAACAATGATTTTTTTTTTTTTTGGTGAAATGCGTAGGTGGAAAAAATACCCAATAAAATGCATGTCTCTGAAATTAGAGCCGCTCCTTATCATTCACATCTAAAAGCTATAAAGTTCCCCTTGTGAAATAGGGTAGGTATTTTGTGCACTTGTACTGCTTGCTTACTCCTGGTAGCAAAAGTATGTCATGCTGTGCTAGTACATGCTCCAAATGTGAGCTTGGAAACCGGTGGCTTGCATCAATCTTCTGGCACAAAGGTGCAAACTTTATCTCCCAAATTGACTAAGGCATTGATTAAACTCAGGAAGGCAAGAAGTTTGCCACAGGGATGTCACTAAGGAAGAGCAGATTTAAGCAGCAGCCAGAACATCACAGGAACCTGATGCTTTCTGGGGTTGCCCCCTAAATAAGTCATCTGGGTCTCTGGCCTTACTCACTTTAATCAATATTTTCGGGGTTGTGTTAGATGGCTATAGGATCCCAAGAGGAACAGCTTATAAGGTCAATGCACTACTTTGCTCTCTGTACTGAATTTCCAACATTCCATATTCTAATTTCCATCATCAGAAGCCATAGTAGACTGGGTGTGAATCAAATTTGTTACTTCTAAAATAAGACTCAGATTTCATTGCCAAAACCATTGTTCACCACTCTATTTGTGGATTGGCAGATGAAGCCAAGTTATTCCCACTTTCTTTTTGTGCTGACATCCCTGTTTCAGCTTTCCAGATGTCTATGCCCTGGGGATGAACCTGAGGTCTTGCTATGACTTATGAAATCAATGAGCCATAAACTGGAATAAGCAAAAGAAAAAAGACAACAGAAAGGGGAGAGAATAGGCAGAATGGGTAAGCCAGAAAAGGCTGTACAAAGGAAGAATAAAAGGATTGGCAAGAAGAGCTGTTGGTCACTCATTCCTATATTCACAGCTAATGTAAATTTTCTTTCACCAAAGGAAGAAATCAAACTACAAATACATCTTTTTAAGAATTATTGTCATGTGTGACTTCAACAAAGAACCTAAATAAAGCAAAGAAGGCGGAATGGTAACACCAATATATTTGTATTAGTAAAATCGCTTGTGGCAGCTTGGCGTTTCAACATAAAACAGAGTGACCATTAGATTAAAAACTCACATGGTATCCCATGCAAAAGAAATTAGCCTGGAGACGTAAGCATACACTTCCATCGGTTCCACCATCAGAACCTAAATGCCCCAAAGTCAGACGGTAGCAAGTGAAAATACAATCTAAGGCATATGAGAACAAAGAATGGAGGAGGTGTGTATACAAGAAAGCAACTGGACAGACAAGTATTAACAACAGCATGAAGCACCTTAGATGACAAAGAATGCTATTCATCAGTTCCATCTGTAGGTATGCACACAAAGGTGGAAAGACCTTTCCAATTACCGTAAGGAAGAATCTAATCTGGACCAGCTCTTTACCTTGTGCAGGCCATATCCTCACCTGTGATAGTCTACCGGTCTGGACAAACCATTGGTAACTGGGACCAAGAATTCAAACACAGCATGCCCCTACTGATCCCATAGATTCTAATATAGAATGATCTTATAAATTTATGGTATACAAAAATATCTGTTGATATATATTGCTACAGGTAAAATCATCACTGCCTTCTTAAAATGGTGGCATGCGAGGAAGGCATAAGCAGAACTGTAAAGAAGCCCAAAATGTAGAAGAAATGAAGATTCTTGACAAACTAAAACAAATGAGGTGGTTACAATACATTGTAAGAAATTTATTCTTTCATGTCTTTGCATATAGATCAAAGGAATCAGAAAACGAGTATTTAATAAATAAAAGTATCAGTGTTCCCCACATAGCATAAAATTTATTTCAGGATGCTTTCATTGAAATATTGTTAAATGGGTATATTAGTAGCCTTGCAGGTGAAAAAGTTGCAGCGTCTAAAGCATGGATATGGATACACAGAAATAATAATGGTCTGTTTGTCTGATATAGGAAAAAAAAAACAGTGAAATGCAGTTTTAATAAATGTATGAATCTTTTCAAGAAAGAAAGATATTGTTGTGAAGTGTTGGGATTTGCTTGACCGAACAGTTATCCTAACAGTAGGCCTTGGTTTCATTAATGAGTCATACTTTGGTCAGCTGTTAAACTACTTTCTTAAAAATTATCTTTATTAAATTGCCATTTTCCACAAGGCCAATACTATGTTTAACGGACATTTTGATCTGTGCATTTTTTCTTCTGCCAATCCCTATAACTAGAAATAGAATCCAGAGTGAAAAAAATGAGAAAACAAAACAAAACAAAACACATCAACACTATTTTTTAGCCTAAAACTTTGCAGGTTCAAGTCTTACTGAGCTCCTACATCCTACTGTCAAATGGCCATTGCCAGCATGCTTCTGTGCATTGACAATGTGAGCAGGTGCAATCACTCACCCAAGCGGACTTGTCCAATGAATGAAGAGGGTCAGAAGTTGACTTTGAAAATGTCAGGGTTTTAAAGTCTGTGGGCCTGCCCGGCACTCTCAGATGATGACTCAATATGGAGAATTTTTTCATTCCAAGTCTAGGAGCAGAAAAGCTTTGGATTCAGTGCTGCTGAATACTTGAATGTTGGCCAATGCAGGAATATCAATATCTCTACCACACACTTTTGTACTGGAAGCACACTCATTTGTGCTGGGGTGGGAGGGGGTCCCTTAGGGAAAATTTTGTTGATGGAGAAAAGTTACTTCAGGGAGAAGTTTCCAAGTCCATTGCCAGTAACTGCATAAAATTATTCAAATAAATTCTTGTCTTTTCATATAATTCCTTTAAAAACCCTTTTTGAAGCCTACTATCATGCTGAACTATAAATTGCATTGAAGTGGCTTAGTGAGGCATGATTATTTAACATGCTGTTGCTAAACAAACAGATAGGGAACTGGAAGAAGGACTGTTAGATCAGACAAGGCTTTTACAAAGCCATACAGTAAGTGTACTGCAAGGGTAGATTTAGGGCTCTGGATCCCGCCTGCAGTCCAGTGTTCATGCTGCCTGATTGCACTGCCTCTCACAATGTATGTACTATCCACAGCAGGGGCTGTGTCATATTATTGTTTGTAATCAAATCCAATCCAACTCCCAGAGCTTGCTTGCATACCTCATCCATTATAAATCGTATACCTGTCTAGCATTTGTCACTTTCTGCAGAGCTTGGAGCCTGATGGAAT
Organism: Anser cygnoides; assembly: GCF_040182565.1. NCBI lineage: Eukaryota > Metazoa > Chordata > Aves > Anseriformes > Anatidae > Anser > Anser cygnoides. The sequence continues at coordinate 61,541,912 of NC_089874.1, forward strand.
TTCAGGTGGTACAACAGTGCTATGTCTGCATGTATAAAAGATAACATGCACTGCCTACCTACCTCGCAGGAATCTTTTTATGACTTACTGGCTAGCAGCTGGGTAAAACTTTGACATGTTTAAGTGAGAAGTGCCTACTTTCTCTCAGAATTGCACTCAAGAATAAATAAAAAAAAAGCAAGAAGTCCTTTCTATGGTTAAAAAAGACAACATGAAGTACATCACATTAAAAGCAAGAGTATTAACTAAAAATGCATATAAAGTACAAAAAAAACTGTGACAACAGTCCACAAAAGCTGTGTGATATTTTAACTTCCTTAACAAAAATACACGTTAAGTATACACCAGATATCCAAGAAGTTGCTAAGAGAAACTTCTTCCTGTGAGAAAACAAAGCCATAATGGGTTTTCAAACTTAAGTTTTAACTGCAATTTCTTGGTTGTTGCAGTGCCATGGCAGATTTCCCAAAGGCCTCACCCCGTGCTGTATGATCCTACTTTAAGCAGATTATGCTTAGCCATGGTATCAAAGCATTTACATTACAATAAGAGATATCAAGCTAAGTGGTGCAAATGGATGGTCAAGAGGCAGCAAAGCCAAACTTTCTGATCTCCCACGTCACCTACTTCTACACTTGTCACAGACCTCGAACTACTTTAAGGGCTTAGAGAATGTTACGGTCTAAGGAACACGCTCCTTCCTGAGTACCTTTTGGGAGTGCCATAGGCAGAATGCTGCTATGTATTTGAAATATTTACACAAAATATATTTTTGTGTTCTCCTTATACCTTCTGTTCCTCTGTTTGTTACCTATACAGGCAACTGAAATGAAACTAAAATGCCCTTCTGTCAAGTAGAGTGGTGCAATGGGAAAAATGCACCTCTGATGCAACCGTACAGAAAGCAGCAGTGTCACTTTGTGAAGCATTCTGATCTATGACAGGGAGAATGACTGAATCATTTGCTTAGCAGGAAAAATGAAAAGGCTCTGCCTTCAAGTCCCAGTCCTAGCTATATTCAGTGAAAGTAGTATCAACTTCTTGTTGCCTCTGGCTAATATATTATTGCATAAGAATGGGAATGGCTCTGGTTATATTTTAAATTAAAAATACATTTTAAAGTTTAATCACACTTTGCCAAAAAGCAAGGAACATAAGTAAGCCCACAAATGTTTATATAATGAAAACAATGTAAAAATTATATCTCTTTTTTCACACCTCCTTCACAATATAAATTCAAATTCTAAAGACCTCGACAATGCTTGGCAAAAGATCAAATTAATGCTCAGGGATTCAATTTGTATCTAGAATCTGCTCTTGTGGATAAGCTTCACATAATGTCTGATTTATTAACGTTTTGCGTGTTTTTGTTTCTGTGTAAAGAGGAAGAAAGGATAGGAGGAATATGAAGCAATTTTAGCCTACAAAGACTTGTTTTTCTCTATCCTCTATCCTCCCATTTACATAATTGCATAGATGTTCTTCATTGTCTTGATACAATGTATAATGGTCTAAAAAGGAGAAAATTATACATTAAAACTTCTCCTATTTGACTGAGCACAGAACTTGGCTCTTGCCATTTCAAGGTGTAGTGGGTTTACGTGGCAAGGTTTTGGTAGCAGGGGGCCATAGGGGTAGCTTTTGTGAGAAGGATCTAGAAGCAGCCCCATGTTTGGTAAGGACCGCACTGCTGACCAGAGCTGAGCCAATAAGTGATGTTGTTTTGCGCCTCTGTGAGATCATATTTAAGACAGGGGAAAAAAAAACAAACAACACGCTGCGCCACACAGCAGCTGGGAGAGTGACAAGAGCAAGGAACAGCCTTGCAGGCACCAAGGTCAGTGAAGAAGGAGGGAAAGAGGTGCTCCGGGCGCTGGAGCAGAAGCCCCCTGAGGCCTGTGGTGAGGACCATGGTGAAGCAGGCTGTCCCCCTGCAGCCCATGGGGTACCACGGTGGAGCAGGGTTCCACGCTGCAGTCCGTGGAGGAGACCATGGTGGAGCAGGCCGATCTGCACCGACGGAGACTGCGGCCTGTGGAAGACCCCTGCTGGAGCAGATTCCGGGCCGGACCTGTAGCCCGTGGAGAGGAGACCACGCAGGAGCAGGTGACCGGGCAGGAGCTGCTGCCTGTGGGGGATCCAGGTTGGAGCAGTTCGCTCCTGAGGGATTGACCCGTATCTGGAGCACTTCTTGAAGAGCTGCTGCCTGTGGGAAGCCCACACCAGATCAGTTCAGCAAGGACTGCATCCCATGGGAGGGACCCCACAGCACAGGGGACGAGAATGACGGGGAAGAAGCGGCGGAGAAGAAGCGCTATAGACTGACCATAACCCCCATTCCCCCGTTCCCCTGCGCCACTCGGGGGGAGGAGGTGGAAGAGGGTGGATGGGGGGGAAGGTGCTTTTGGTTTCTTTCCTTTGTTTTTCACTTCTCTAGCTTGTTAGTAATAGGCAATAAATCTTACTATCTCCCTATGCTGAGTCTGTTTTGCCCGTCACGATAAGTACTGTGCCATCTCCTCGTCCTTATCTCAACCCTTGAGCCCTTTTCATCGTATTTTCTCCCTGTTCCTCTTTGAGGAGGGGGAGTGAGAGAGCGGTTGTGGTGGAGCTCGGCCGCCCACCCGAGTAAAACCACCACACAAGGGCCTAATGCCTTTTTCCACTTCCCCAGTAATGGAGAACGGATTTACTCAAACTGAAAAGTGTAACTAACTTGCGTTTGAACTGACATGGCCTGCTTTTCTTTTTCACCCTGTTGTTTCTCTTCTAATGAGGTATATGCCTTTCTTTTCTTTGAAACAAATTTCTAAAGATTGAATGCACACACTGAACAGTCTAATGCGAGCCTGTGTTTACACTCTCTCCCTCCCGGGTAATGAGGAGTAGGTTAGCCAAATACCCAATGTATTTTTTGCATATGCTTGAATATCCTTTTTGAGAGCAAAATGTGAGTTGCTTTAAACATGTTAGCATCCTCTTTGTGGAAAAAAAAGGAAGGGTTGGACTTGTGGCTGAAGAGATTAGTAATGGGATATAGAGCATATTATTTCTAAATCACTGGTTCAAATCTAGTCTAGGTCAATACAGGGAACAAAAATCATTGCACTTTAATGGTGCTTTTGAGTGTTTTCTACCTTATAGAAGATGTATTAGATGTACGGAAGATGTATTCTCACACAGATACCCACAGAGAGCCTGCACTGGAGGCAGGCTGCCACACAGTCAAGGTAATAAATTGATGGTATCCCAATACCTATTAAGTAGATCATAAAGACTACGACCTTGGATGGCATCAATTGACACCTTTACTTGCACTTTCAGCGGAGAGGCTAAGGATAGAAAGAGTAAGGAGACCAAGTCATCTTCTTCTTCCTAAAGGTGATCCCTCAAGGTTACAGCTGCAGAACACAGATGGAGTTATGGGAAGAAACTTGCATTGCCAATGCTCTTCTGTACCACTTCTGCAGGTAAACAGAGGGCTTCACTTTCTACTGTTGTCATATCCAGCATCCTTCATAAGCACTAAATTTACTTTAAAGAATATAGGCAATAAAAAGGAAGTATTAAGAAGAAAACCATCATAATTTATCAGGTGCTTGTGGTGTCTCCACATTTTGATGAATACTGGAACTTCTCTGAAAAATGATCCACTGCATTAAATAAATCTGACATTTTTTCCTTACCAAACTTTAAAATGTACAATAATCCGCTAAAATCTGAACAAAAAAAAAAAAAAAAAAGAAAAAAAAGAAAAAGTTGTTGTTCTAGGTAGAGAGCTTGACTAAGTATCGAGCAAGAATATTTGGAATACTTCTCATTTTGAGATAATCTAGGGGCTATTTTCCTCTAGTTTATGACAACACTCTGTGAGTAAGGTTCCCTGAGTGTATTGTAAAAATTGCATTAACCTATTTAAAATGCCCAAAGGCAAGAACAAGCTGTAGAAATTAGACTTTAATAAGCCATTTGCTTCTTCAGCTCAAATGGAACCTTAGGCCCCATATTATACAGATGGCTGAAACATTAACTGGAGTCAGGGTATCATCAGGACACAGGGGATCAATCAGCAAATCATCTTGGGACTTTCACGTAAAGACAGTCAATTAAAAATGCACCATAACATAGTCTGAGGGCAATGATAGCGTTTGAATGCCAAAGGTTGGGTGTCAAGCAAGCTGTACCTGTATCAGGTAAACTCCTAATTTTATCAGCTGAAACTTTTTTGTTGTTGGGGGTGGTAGTTTTGTTTTTGTTTTTGTTTGTTTTTGTTTTTGTTTTGTGTGTGTGTGTGTGAAAACATGACTCACATGACTCTTAGGCATCAGGGAGCAGGAGTCTGAACATCAAGTCCTTATGCCAGATAAAGGAAGTTTTCTACTTACAGAGAGCAGGACTGGTCCCAGATCCTGTCTAAGAACAGAATAGTGTACACATGGAAAATCAAATGGAGTGGCATGGTATGTTCCTACAGATGGGATTTCCAGACCATATTGAACTCAAAAGAATGTTCCTGTGGACCAGGATGAAAGACAACCTCCCATTTCTTGGGAAAAGTCTGCAGGACTCCTTTGAAAGAAACTAATTGACAGAGGGAAAAATGATCATCTAAAGGCCAACAGAGCCCAATATAAGATTTCACAGCCAAAGGGATGTGACAGGGAACAGATGAATGACACAAAGAAATTAAGTTTGAAACAACAGTCTGCTGACTCAGAGAACAATGACCATGACTCATAATGGACATCTGACAATGTCTGGGCACTCTGTGCACACACAATCTTTAATAACAGGAATTGCAGTTTATTTTTTTTCTCTCCTTGTCTGTTTCAAATGCTCTAATATAGACTGGAACTTTAACTTCCATGGCACTTATGCAGGTCATGTATTTGACATTCCTTGAAGCAACAATGCTTGTAGCAAAAGCAGTGCAATGACATACAGCTTGAGGAAGAGACTGTGCAGAATCCTGTCCTGCAGTTCAGAGGAGTGACCAGTCCCCAGACCACTGGGTGCCCTCCCATTTCTGTTGGGAAGGTGTCTCTGTGAGGGTTTGGGGCAAAGTCTTGTCAAGAGGAACTTGTTGAACTGCTTGTTGCCTTCAAAGGGTGATTTTGCTTTCTTTCTGATAATAGACCTGCAAGTGTGCATTCTATAATTGTTTACGGCAAATGGCTCTTCTGACAAAGAAATATTTATCCAGGTATAGCTGCAGAAATAGTTCTTTGAAGATCAGAAATTATTAGAAGTATCTTCAAAGAGTCTTTGAAGTGAGCCATGTTTCCTTAACTAAAAGTGAAGTTACTGTAAGTGCAATGTGCTGGGAGTTTTGTGGATATGTGTGCGTGTGTGTGTCTGTGTGTTTTTTCCTACACAATACAGCTAAATAGTGGATCAAAGTGTTTGTGTCTTAGAAGGGTAGCCTTGATGCTGAGCTGGTGGAAGTGTCCTGCGAATGACAAAGGACAATGTAACTTTCCCCCCTGCCTCAACCAAGGGAGGTAGCAGAGGTACTGTGCCCATCCTGTGACTTAGTATGGCTGGTTGCTTTCATCTCTCACACTCTTACTATACTACTACTCTGTGCTTCTGTCATTTTCTGCTTTCAGACTAGTCTGAAAGCTGGGAGACCTGAGACAATTCTGTTTTGTATTAACAATGCCGATATTCAAGCAGTTGCAAATTGTTCCCAGCATGCAAATTGCAACTGACCAGAGAAGTCAGCTGAACAGCAGTGAAAACAGGCTAAGGAATGACTCAGAAAAGAGCAGTGTGTACACTACCAGGAGAAAGAGTAAAAATGCAGCCCAGACCAGTCCCTTCCTTTACAGTCAACAAAATGACCAACAGCAAGTATGAGAACCAGGCATACAAGTGGCAGTCCTACCTTGCTGCAGGGCTGTGCCAATGCTGCTAGAGCAGACTCAGGCTTTAAACTTGTTAACAACAGTCCTGTGATCCTCATTATAACCTTGAACTTCTCCTGTCTTCAGAAAAATAAAAATGGTAGCAACAGGGTGGAAAAGGTAGTAAATAGAACAAAAGAGAACATGTGGCCTTGATCCTTCAAGGGCTGTAATGCTCTCAGTCCCTATTCAACTCCCAGTGAGAAAAGGTCACTCCCCACCAGCTGGGACGCATGCACAGAACAATGTTGAGCATGGTATTCTTCATCAGTCATTGAAGAATAAAACTGGACTTAAAAACTTTCTCTAAATGACACCAGATATTACTTAATAGCTGTGGTATAGAAGAAATCTTGAGCATAGGTCACTGAGTTGGCAAGGAGGTGCTGTGCTGGGTGCTGTAACCTCAATATGTGAGCCGAAGATGGAGGTGTTCTTTTTTCAGATAAGGGATCAATGCACAGAGAGACTAAGCAACTTGCTCCACATGAGAAATTGTAGGAGAGCTGGGAAGCGAACTGTAATTTGGTAATCTGTCACACCACAAGCCATTCCTGAAGGTATGTGCCACTACACAAGGTACACTGTGCTTGCCTGCTGTTGACTCACAGAAGCTCTATTTTGCTGTCCTTAAGAATCTTCCATGATTCTCACTGTTTGCTGTGCATAGATAAGAATGTCTGTATTTAGTTGTGTGCCTTTCAAAACATACCACAACACCAGTAGCAAGTTTTTTGCAAGCTTTGAGCTAATTACAGCTCAATTTAAGCAGTCTGCCTATATCTCTCCTTCTAGTCTGTTTATTTTACTTGCAGAGAGATTAAAAACAAAGTTAAACAGCAGTCCTGGACTCTTCTGTTCATGTGCTACAGGTGGACTGACTGCTCATTTTTAATTTGCAGTAAAATGAGAGGCTGAATACCAGATTTCTCTCCAGGCCCTACAGCTCTTCAGCTCAACATGTTGCAGCTTTGGGTGCTAATTCTGGCCCCGGTGTGCTTGGCATCTATCACCTCCTCACAGCAACAGTGAATTAGCTGCTCTCTGAGTGCTCTCGTGTTTCCACCTACCTAAATTTCCTGCTCATTGTTGAAATAACATTGTTGAAACAACCCCGTTATTCACATGGATAAATTTCTCATCAGTAGAAAATGGGGATGGGAGAATTAGGGGGAAGACTTTATAGGTGCTCCTCATTCCCTTTGTGTGAAGCCAGTCACACGTCTGTGTTAGGATAAAGCTCCAGCCACAGCTGAGCTGAAGGGCTGGAGAGTCCAGAGAACAGCTGCATTTCTCTGCCCGCTCACTGCACTATCCACTTTGTGGCTTTCTAAAGCATGTCACGATGCTGTTTGATATTTCAGACATTTTTGTACACCGCAGAAAAGTTAATAGCAAGCCTTTGAATAACCTGCATCTAGATCTTTACCTGTTAAATTGCATTTTCAATATTAATTGTTTTTAATTCAAAAGAGATACGCACCAATTAATAAAATAACTTCCACTTGAATGCATTATTTACCTGGAGCAGGCGATTCTAGTTATAGAAAGAGAACACAATCCAAAGGATTTTGGACAACTGTCCAAAAATCTACTTAAAAATCATTCACTATTTGTGTCCACATATTCAGTCAGAACTCTATTGTGTCGCCTTTTTGATGCACGAAGTAGTACCCTAGTAGCCTCATCAATGGAAATACTCGCCTTTCCAAACCACATAATGGAAGAAAAGTGGAAGTCAGTAGCAAATCAGTAATTTTCAAAAAAACTCACAGGAAGCTAGTCTTTGCCTTCCTTAAGGCATTACTACCTTAGCTTTAATATTCAGGGCAATGGAATATCATTTTAAATAAGGGTTTAGGTATCATCAGCTGTATATGTTTAGCTATACCAAACCTGAACGATGCTACAAAGCATTCTTCTCATCGTTTGTCATCTCTGAGTTCCTCACTCTTTTAAACAAATTAAACAATGTGTTAATGCATGTAAAAATTAGTGGTTACTAATGCACTAAGACTGTCATAAACATTAAATACACTAGCTGTTGATGTTATCATTTTGAAAATGATAACAGAATCCCACAGAACTTGCTGTAAAAATACAGACAATTTAACCTAGGATGCAACCTAATAGGTCTATTTTATTCATCCTATAGAAACATACTGGCAATGACATAACAAGGTTGTGTGATTTTTTGTAGAACAAATTTTCTCTTAAATTTGTCTGTTATATATAACCTTTTCATAAAACAATGCAAAAGGTTAACTTTTAACTGTAGAGAATTGAGAAAATTTTGATGATAATAAAAACATTAGTCCTCATGTGAAATTGGTCACTAATGTATGATCACAGATAATGATGTTTGGATTTGGAGGAGGGTAAGGGGAGAGAATTTACTTTATGGAGTTTCCTTGCTTGTGAAATTGGTTGATTTCTCATCCTTCTGAGAAACCCCACTGAGAAGTATAAATGAAAAATACTACATAACTGCTGGGCAAACTCCATTACTAGTTTTACTATGGTAACTTTAATGTCAATTAAATGGAGGCGAGTTTGTTCCAAAATAATGTATTTGAATGAAAAGCCTGAACCATTCAACAGTACAAAATATAGAAACACGTTAGTGCTGACACAAGATCAAACTTTTTGCTTAAAATGATTTCTGATTAAGAAAGTTAACGGAGTAAACGCTTCTCAAGTGGGATGAACTTTCTCTCATGGCAACCCTAAGAACAAAAGTTGGCACAGTGAGTGCACACAGAAATCTGAAACCACTACTCTACGTTTGTTTTGCCAAGTTTTAACTAAGTAGATGCAAAAACTGTTCCTTTCATTTTCAGTGCCAGGTATTTTGTCTTTACTCTGTTGATTTTAATAGCTCGCTCAGAAGCTTGGAAATGAATGTTTCTTCCATCATCAATCTAAAACTTTTCCATTTGCCAACTATGGATGTTTTTTCTACTGTGTGTTTTCAATGAAGCTGAAATTAATATGGTTCCCTTTGATTTTCCATCCAAGCACCGAGGAGCATGGGGCAAGCTATGCTTTCATCTCCATCCTTGAGACAGAGCCAGGTCCAGCACCACATGACCACAAAAACACTCCTTTCCCCCCCACTCGCCCCAGTCTTCCAAATACGGCATTTTTTTGGACTTATATTTGTCTAAAGACTACCTGAAAACACCAGCTCCACTGGGGGCCTTCAGCATTCTGCTGTTGAGGGCAATTCCTATATGTGTCATCTCCAGGAGTTCAACTGTTCTTCTCATACAAAGACCTCACTTTGCACAGGTATGGCCACAACTGCCTCTTTTTCCTGCCATCTGTCTATATTTATTTCTTTACACACACTTATGGAACAATGGTGGCAGTATGGCAGTCCTAGCATTCAAACAGGGGACCAGAGAAAATACAAATTTGGCTAAACATTATGTTCAGAAAGCCTTACTTATGCGACTATGAGCAAAAGGAGTTGTGTAAACACCTGCCTTTATTTTTTCAGGAATATTTAGAAGTTTATTTTTCTTGCCCAATAGCTACCCAACCATTAGAAGTGATGAGAACTGCGTCAGAAAAAAACATATACGAAGATCAGACCTGTAAGTGAAGACAAGCATTCTTTAAGAGATCATGCAGTACAACACTTTTCACTGTCAGGTTTGCAGCATACACTGCTGACCATTTTACATATTTGGATTATGGATCACATGGATTTCCAGTTCATAAACAGACTAATACCAGGAAAACACATCATGATTTAATGTTTTGCACTGGGAAATAAGGAGGGGAAGCCAAGAACATAAGACCTCTTACATCTGTGAATCAACAGTGGTCCATGGACCAGTACAGGTAAAATGAGAAGTCATTTCCATCTCAATTCTTTTTACAGTGGTATTCTTAAATAAATTCATTGTAATAGCCCCTAATCAACTTGCACATGAAATGTCATCTAACTTCTTGTGATCATATTGCTAGAAACATTGCTGATTTAACTTATGCTGCAATGATTTCAAGATTTGATCACAGTATATCTGCAAAATAGATAAGCTTTTAAATCCATGCATGATTCTCTCACTTTTTTTCAGCTGCAGCCGGAGGTGGCCTTTTTGGCAGATACTGTCTGGTGGGTGCCTTGCAGAGCTGCATCTCACTTCACTGAGAGGGCTCTGTTTGCCCCCTGCCATGAGAGCAGTCTAAAGAAACGCCCCCGAGAGAACTGTGGGGAAAATGTGCTAGTCACAGCCCATACCTTCTGCCAGTGGGGGTACGAATACACAGCACATGCCACAGAGAAGCTCTATGTGCACTGAGATTCAGAAAAATGCCTTTGGCTTACATACTGATTTGAAACTTTAATCTCCCCATGGAAGACTTTAATCAGAAACCATTTTCATAATTTGTAAACACTGCCAAATGTTTGATTTCAGGCGGTTTAAGTGATCAAACCTTCTGGTAGAAAATAAATAACAATCAAACCATCAGACAAAGAAAGCAGTTATAAATAATTAAATATGCTGTACTGACAAATACTATTCCCACCTGGATGCTATGCTTCCAAGATGCAAAGCGGTTTTCCTAATTAGAACAAAACATCACCTTGTATGTGAAAAAAAGTCACATCAGAAACAGAGAGTTAGGACCGATTGTCTTACGGATGAACATCAGAGCCTGGGAATCCACTTCTTATTCCTGAACCTACTGTGCCTGTACAACTTTGGGCATGGCAGTTAATCTGCCTCACGTTTGTGCTCAGTAAACGAAAAGGAGGGGTAAAAAACTTCACTTCCGTCACCACAGGAAAGCTAAATTAGCAAAGTACAGCAACGTGCACTAAGATACTCAAAATTAAGGGGTTAAAGATACAGAAAGTTTTCTTTCCACATGGAAGAGATTGTTATAGAGCTACCTCCTACCTTGTGCTAATGATATATAGATGGTTTGAAAGCACCCATTTGTTTCCTTTTTTCCTACTTTTTTATAATGTCTGAGTAATGCTTTTATTCCCAGCATCTTATAAGACTTTCTGCGATCTCCAGTAATAAGGATGTCTTTTAAAATGAACTCAGCTCAGACACATTTTAGGCACTTGTCTCACACCGTGTTTAGAGGATGCCTCAGAATGAAAAACAATCCCAGATTTCCTGGAACACTGGTACTTAGGGTTCATTGTACACCACTGTGAACACCTCTATCATCAAACGAGACACATTGCTAGAGCCAACTAAACCAAACTAGCTAACAATAATAACAATAAAAAAATCCATGAGAAAATTTCACCAATACCACATCACAGGTAATAACGCGATTCCTCTAGTGCAGTAAGGAAGACCAAAGAAACAGGAAAATGACAAAAGAAAATGAAGAAAGGAAAACGAATTCAAGGGCAATAACTATAGGCCCCCAGTGGGCTTGTTATGTGAATAGGCTGCAGGTAACCACATCCTGCTACCCTGATGATTCATAAATTCTGTCGTCTTGTTAAAGAGTCTGAAGACTACAGGCCTGATTTCCTCTGTTAATGTGACTGCAATGCTTTGTGCTTAGACTTCCATTTTACATATGAAATTTGAACCATTGTGTGAGTTTGCACCAATGATTATCACCTCACAAATTACAGAAGAATAAATGGGAAATGGAAATTCCTCTCCTTCTCCTGTTCAGCAGGCCCCTCCTTCCCTGTCCCTAACCCCTTGCAAAATAATTCTCAGACTCTCAGGAGCAGCAATGCTAAAGACTTCTTGTTTTTGTTTCTGACTATATTACAAGTAATAATTACAATAGATCAAGATATGTGACTAGATTATATGATGTTGCTGGATAAGGGAGATTGCATTTTTACATGCAAGAAAGATCTTCATACCATATAAAGCTTGTGCAGGCAACATTCAGCCATTTTATCCACAGAAAACATATAGAGAGGGTCAAAAGACAGAGGAGAGAGTAGTCAGATGAGGTGGTTTGGAGGTAGTCTCCATGCACAAAGCTTATATAGGCTGTAACTCAACAGCTCGAAATAGGAGAAAACAACTACTCGTCTTAAGACTTATTTCTGAAGAGCAAAATCACAGAATCATAGAATGGTTTGGGTTGGAAGGGACCTTAAAGATCATCCAGTTCCACCCCCATGCCATGGGAAGGGACACTAGACATTAGACTAGGTTGCTCAAAGCCCCATCCAACTTGGCCTTGAATACTTCCAGGATGGGGCATCCACAACTTCTCTGGGCAACCTGTGCCAGTGCCTCAACACCCTCTGAGTAAAGAGTATCTTCCTTGTATCTAATCTAAATCTCCCCTCTTTTACTTTAAGACCATTACTCTTTGACCTATCACTACACTCCCTGAAAAATAATCCCTTTCCAGCTTTCCTGCAGGCCTCCTTTAGGTATTGGAAGGCTGCTATAAGGTCACCCTGGAGCCTTCTCCTCAGATCTGCTCTCAATCCATTCTCCACCCAGCCTGTATTTTTGCTCAGGATCACCCTGACCCAGGTGCAGCACCTTGCACTTGTCCATTTTGAACTTCATGAACTTCGTATGCAAAGGCAGCTGAGACCAGGTCAAGTCCAGCTGGCTATGGCTACTCATGACTGTGAAAATTCAAGAGAAAGGCAGGCCAGGGATTTGTCCTGTCCAGTTTTTGTACTCTTTTTTTCCCAATCTTAAGAAGGCACAAAATAAATCAAGGTGGATTCATCCCTTCATTACACATGACAGGGCAAAAATATGTTCACAAGGTAAAAAGAAAAACACAGTAAGCTTGCCTCTCAGCAGTTACCGTTTTGAGTGTTTACTCATGTAAGCATGTATCAAGGATGTACTTTTAAAATTTTATAATATGCAACTTCAAAAAAAGGATCAACCATTATTTCCTTTATCTATGATTCTATTACTTTTACAGTAATTACAGCTACTGAAAACAAACCCTAAAGACCCCTCCTTTTCTCCCAGACAACTTCTTGTCTATAAAAACTAAAAATCTCTCAATGGTCACCTCTTATAGATAAAGAACTACGATAAAGATGCACATACTGACTAGCCTTAGTTTCAGTATCTCAAAGCAAAAATGCTGCAAATAAAAATATATGAATCACCATGGCCAGTGAAGACAGTGGGACAAACTCTTCGCTGAATTTCACAGCATAATGAGAGCAGGGTCAGTTCATTTACACTGCTAAAACCAAAAGGAAAATGTGACCTTTGCTTTCTTATTTCTAAGAGGTTTTTGTTTTGTGGATCTGACTTTTACTTTTCTTAACAGTTGTGCCACTAACAGTGCACTTAGTACTTGCTTTGCCACCCTTAATAGATAATGCAGGAGACGTCTGCTGTCTAGACTTACTGCCCTTTCCAATAATGAGGGTATGCAAACCCTTAATAGTGTACATAGCAATAAAACTTGAAATAAAACAGTAGAAACAAAACCAAAATACCATAAAAACTCCCCAAATCCTGGTTTCTTGCTGGCTTTCTCATAGCTCCTGCATGGAATCATATTTCACCTTTACTGTGTTGTCATTCTCATTAACCAAAGGCAGCTTATATTTTCTTTTGAACATTACATTGGAGGGCAGTGGGAGCCTGCTGAGTTTTCAGGCAGCCGCAAGCTGTTTTGCCCTGCACAGGCTGGACGTCACCTTCAAAAAGGAGGGTGCTCTTTGGTTTCTGCCACCACTGCGTCCCCTGAGCTCTCCACACCACCAGCAGCTGCTTTGCACGGCTTTTTGCTTTAGGAATATGGTACTGAGCATGGGGCATTTAGCAGGAGGATGCCAGGCTGCTGTTTATTTATGTGACCCTCCAAAGCCTCAAATATAGCACTTATTTTATGCATTTATGAATAGCATGCATAAACTGTTTTATCACTGTATTTCCCATAACTCCACCCTGCACCAATTGCCTGTTCCCTCCAATCTCTTTTCTCTTTCTCTCTTTTTTCAAGACCACCTTCTGGTTCGTGTGGTCTTACATACAACACGTTTATTCTTCTTGGACCATGCATTCAAAAAAAAAAAAGAAAGAAAGAAAGATGAAAAGAAGGAAAGAAAGAATGAAGGAAAGAAAGAAAGAAGGCAAAAGTAACAGAGAATAGTAAAAATCCAGAGTCAAATGTGAGTGGCACAGCTATAATTCTTTATGAAGCAGCAGGTAAGATTGATTGTCAAGGGTCAAAAGGCTAGGTCAAACTCCCCTCATTCGTCAGCTGAATGTCATTTTTGTTTTCCCTGTCACCAGATAGCTTTAAAAAAAATTGCAACTCCTTCCTCATTATCTGGGACTTGGCTCCTTTCCTGCCATCCAGTATTAATGAAACTGTGCTTCAAGCCTGGCCTTCATCTTTGAGGTTCTTCTTCATGTACTTCTTCCCTTTCTTAAGTATTATAGAACGAGGACAATTTTAAAGATCGTTTGCTCGCACAGAGAAAATTGCTGCTACAGTGAGAATGATTTGAAAACATACATGCACTATAAACGTCTGAATGAACAAAAATGTAATTAAATCATAGCAGGCCCAAAGCCCAAACAGCAGTGTAACTGAATTATGGTTAAATTCATGCACCTCATATTCTTTAAAGAAAAACAACATGATATAATATTTTAAATTCATTTAAGACAAAAAAACAAAACAAAACAAAACAAAACTTTTTGGTATAATTACAAGCTGCTCACCACTGGAATAATGCTAATACTGACATTATCAATCAATTTACTATGAATATGATTTATATATGCCTGATTCAGATAAAAACATAGCCAATAATTCCTTAAAAAGAATTAACTGTCTAAATTACTTGAAGTTAAATTACACCTCAGTGGTGTATTTTCAGCTGGACTGAGATGGGATGCCATTTCAAGCCAGTGGTTGGTGATCCAGGGGATGCTTCCTCAAATAAAATCATTTTGGGTCAAAAGTAGCTTTAGGTTCAATTATCTTCTTGTGCACCTATATAAAGGCAATGCTCTTGTGTTTATTGAGTGCTTTTCATGAAGGATCTCGGGGTAAATTATACAAAAACTTAAACCTCATCTAAAGCCCATTTATATGAAGACTGCCTCTGTATTCAGAGGAACATAATCTGGAACCCTTTGCTGATGGAATGAGAGATTTACTAAATTCATTTCCATCTAACACATTGCTGCACAGGGTGATTTAAGTATGTTGACTAATTGACATAATATTTCCATTTAGCTAGAAAAATGACCTTTTAAG
The DNA here is from genome assembly GCF_040182565.1 of Anser cygnoides. Taxonomy (NCBI): domain Eukaryota; kingdom Metazoa; phylum Chordata; class Aves; order Anseriformes; family Anatidae; genus Anser; species Anser cygnoides. Next base: position 61,557,028 of record NC_089874.1, read on the forward strand.
ATACTTATAAGAACTCCAGGGCAAAAATATCCTGAAGTCCTCTGCCAAATCTGTACAAAACAACACTTTACACCAGTCCAAGTTCTCTGTACAAGTAACTGTGGTGACTTCAGTGAAAACTCTCTCTAAAACAAATCAGTTTTAGATAGTTGTCAGTAAGGGGAAAATCAAAATAAAATACAACTCACATCAAAAAAGAAAAGGTTCTGATTTCAAAATAATCAGAGGACAGTCTACATACAACTTGTGAGAGCTATTTCAAGGCCTGGCTGCTGCAGGAGCATAAGCTAGTCTCTGTTTCCAACCATGTGTGGAAGATAATACACATTAAAAATGTGCAGAATTCAGCCAATATAGCAGTGGATCACAGAGCTATTTAGAATGGAGACAAGAGGTTCACAAGCTGACAGTAATTATTTAATTCAGAACTTCAGGGCACCTGGCTCTGCTGTGATATCTGACAGCAATGCTGGAGTTTAGAATAGACCAATCTGGGAAACTACTTATATTTTTGGCACGTGTTTTCAAGGAGTAAGAAATATGATGTGTTTCCAAAATGTTAGCTAAAACAACTCAGTTTCTATTAACTCTCAATGAAAATAAAATTAAGGAAATTTCAACTAGAGAAAAGAATCAAAATAAAGGGAAGTGAAAAGAAAAAAAAAACACAAAACAAACAAACAAAACAAACAAACAAAAAACCCCACAACATTCTTAATGCAAAACTAAGTTTTCCTACAAGATGTTTTGCTTTACGCCAAATTTCCAGTGGCTACAAAATTTGAAATTTCAACTTGGAGATGAGACAAGGATAGCAACAATCAAAATTTGAATAGAGGGCTTGTCATTACAATAATACTGATCATAACACTGTATTTGAGCGTACACAATGATTTTCTAGCCAAGCTACAGTGTGGACATCATCCTGCATGTGTGTGCTGCAACGTACCAGTTTAAAACTTCATGTTGGCAGCAGCACTCTTGGGTCAAGCCAATTGCATGTATGAAAATAACTGGAAACCAAAGTTGGGCACTGTCTAGGAGGTCCTCCTTTCATTATGCAAAATGACTGATTATGAGATCCCAGCTGGGTTTTGCACTGGGCCTTGTTCACTGAAATATTAATAGATGACATTTAGCTAAACAGTACAACAAAATCATGATACTGTGCTGAGATCTGCCACCACAAACCCATTTACTTCTGCGAGTAAACACTAATTCATTACAGGCTGTTGCCCAGACTGCTGCCCTTTCACATGACAAGCTACAGACTTTTCTACTACCCAGAGATCCTAGGAATAACACAGATACGTTTTTTGGTGATAAATAGTGAACACATAAGCTGAGGAGGCCAGAAATCCTTCACTGTGGCTCAGGTGGGAGCAGGGAGCATGGAGAGGCCCAAAAGAGGCAAGTCCTTACTTTAATGGCCTGAAAGGGACACAGGTTGTTGTGCAGTTCTTCCAGGTGCAGTGAAGCCTCATGTTTCAGTTATCTGTGTGACACTCAGCACTGTTCCCCTCAATTAGCTGAGGAACATTTATTTATTACATGGAAGCCATCATTTTTAACACTGATGTTGATATACCTTGAAACAATTTCTAAGCAGACTTCTCCTTAAAGAACATTGCCCTCTCACCTCCACTTTATTCCTTTTGCGATTTTCTGCAATACTATGGTCAGTTGCTAACAGCCTTGTTATTGCTATATGAACAAGACTTCTCTGATTTACTTTGTTCCTCTATGTAGCTGTGTATCACCCCTACGCATTTTGCAGAGTCACGTAATACAGAACAGCATCCCTCTTCCTTGCCACCAGATGCTTATGCTGAGCCTGTTTTCCTAGGTGGTGAAGTACCTTCTCACCTCTTTTGAAGTTGCATCCCATCTCCAGCCCCCCCTTCCCAACTCACATCTGATGTGGTTTACTGCTTTCAGATTTTGGGAGGGGTTGAACCTTAATGCACTGACATTTCTGTTCTTTCCTGCTCCCTGTTCTGTTCTTTAAGGTTTACATTTTCTTCATGAAAATTACATAAACCTGCCACTTCAGCATTTTTACAGCTCTCTCCAGTCATTATTTGGGCTTGATACCATCTTTATGTCTTCTGTCTAATCTCCTATGATGAACCCCAGGTTTATGGTGAAACAGTACAAAATGACATATATGCTCTGGTCTTGTTGATTTATCTCTTTCAATACCTCACCTCTTTCTGTGGTTGTACTTTAGGAGTACTCAAGACAATCCTAAAATTCTACATCATGAATTCTGCAAATTAATCCAGAACTGCATTTTTCTAAAAAATCACAGAACCAACAAGCCTGGACTTTGCAAGACTGAAGGTCAGAGTCTAGAAAGCTATAGCAAGACCTGTTAAAATAAACCTGCAGTGTGAGCAGAAAGCAATATAAAACTACTATTTGTTTAGCTTCAAAAGAGTGCAGATATATGCAAACCAGATTAAATGAGCGTTGATAGCAATATGGTCCATAAAAATGAAGGGTTTAACAGACTCCCTTCTAAACTTGGCTTTGCTGCAAGCTCTGCGTATGTAACCAACAGCTGGAAAAGTCACAGGTCTTCTCCCAGCCTCACAGCAAAACAAAGCATACAAAAAGAAAAAGATCTAAAATGCAAACAGGGGTTCTTCCTGCTTCGGCTTATTGCTGCTCATTAGATTTTCCTGTTTGAAAGTGATTTCCACCTATGTGCGAGTGAAATAAAGCTCTTTCTTGCAGCTGCTGGATATGGGGAAGTCAACAGTAGGGCAGAGAACTACAGATATTGCTTCATCACACTGAAACATCATTTTATGGCACTGAATTGAAAGATTCCTAAATACTTAAAGCATGAGCCAGATGATGCAATTATTATGATGTAATTCCTGTTCACTGATGGAAATTTGACTGAGTAAGAACTGTAACAACTTATAAACTTGCCTTGTTACAAGATTATTCCTTATGCCTCACATGTATCATGAGTAGCTGGAGCAGACAACTACATAAAAATCATTTAGAGAAAGACCATGGACAGAAATGATTTCTTAGAATTGGGGTGTAAAGCTTTATAAGAACTTTAATGCAGAGAGCTGTGAATTGTATGAATTTGTCGGTTTCATTTTAACATTAAATGGAGATCTAATAGGACTACTTTCATTTGTCACAAATGCATATAAGCAAGGCTGAAGGACTAATACGCAGAGACCTGAAATAGTTTTCTTCAACAGGAAGCTTCGCATTTCTGCAGGCTTAGCAATACCACTATTTTAAGAAATGAGAATCAACTTTAATGTTTACTGCTGTAACACTGTGTTGCCTACAGTGTCAGTAAATTTATGAACAGTTTATAATTTTAACTGTCTTCCAGACAGTGGGTCATATGTGCATTAAAGTAGTCATAATAACGGGTCAGTAAAAATTTCCTGTAGCGCATTCATAGCAGAAAATGCTTGCAAGTTGAGCATCTCACCTATGCACTGGCAGAACAGCTTCTCCTGCGGAGTGGTACAACCAATACCTCTGAGAAGTAATTTCTGAAAAGCATTTCATTTGAAATACTAACTGGGATTTTTTTTTCTTTTAATTTCCAGATTTTCTTTCCAGAATTCACCAAATAGCACTTTTAACACAGAGACATCGACCAGAAAATTGCTTGTTCTTGCCCCTAGAAATTGCCCCTAGGGAAAGCAATAACTATCCATACTTGACTTATGAGTTATTATTTATTATCTGTACTGGGTAGGGTGCAAAAAGTGAGAGAAGCTTTAAAAGTACTTTGAGAGGCAGCATTCGACATTCTGCAACCTGTCAACCAGTTTGTTTTCATTTCAGCTACAACCTTCTCAGGATTTGGATGCCCTCATGTTCTCTTCTCCTGTTAGGAGCTGCTCTTGCTCCCCCTCTAGTAAACTCCTTTCACTGGGACTAGGCGCACTGGGATGCTCTTGTTGTTTAATCTCAGCAAGCAGAATGCTTTAAGGGGCCTACATCCACCTACAATGTCACCTAGCAGAGTACCGAAATCTTAACTATTATCCGTCAGACATTCCTAGTGCCACTTGTTCCTCCTGGGGGGTCACAGCACTGGCAAGGTCAGCAGCAATCTTACTCTAGTGAACTGAGCTGGGCAAGCCTCTTGCCTTCCCTCTTACTAGCTTAAGAAACACAGAAAGTGGGAGTGAAAGCATTCTGCTTTGAACCCTTCTCCAGTGAGATACCACTGGCTGAGGTATTAGGAGAGAATACTTTCTCTCTCACAGACACACACTGGCTAGCGTGTAAGATTTGTGTGTGCCTCTGGGAGGAAGAAGTGCTTCAGTTTACTCAGATCATTACACACAGTGGATTAAATGGGTCTGCTCATGCCTTCTGAAAGAAGGCAGTATTAACTGAGGTCAAGGGGAGCCCCAAAAAAGGTGGCCCCAGTATTCCTGCTAATGAACATCCACCCTCATACTAACAAGCTAAAAGTTACATGCTTCTATTTCAACACAGATGAGGTAAACTTACTTTTACCTGTCCAGTGAGCCTCTGCAAGAGAGAGCCAACATGTGAAGTATTTAAATTGAGCATTTAGAAGTTATGGGCTGAATGCCTTTCTTTCTATGTCTTGCTTTAAAACCAACAAATGAACAATCTCCAATACCCACTGATACAGACCCTTGAAGACAGGTAGAAAATGAGCTTAGAGTGTGTAGACAATTAGATAAAGTCATATTAAGGAGAAGGTATTTCTCTCTAACTTCAAATGGAGGTTTATCATAATGCAAAAAAACCCAACAACCACAAATGTCCTTGACTCCAATCCCAAAGCTAATGCTTCCATGATTCATACCTGTGTTTGCTCAGCACACCAGAAATTAATTTCACATAGCCAAGTATAAATTTGGTAACTTTGCTTTTGATTTATTAAACTTATTAAGCACATATCCTGGATATAAGAACATATGAATAAAACATATCTGCGCTAACTTTAAAGAAATTGTTTGTAAATTTATATGCATATCACAGAATCACAGAATCATCTAGGTTGGAAGAGACCTCCAAGATCACCTAGTCCAGCCTCTGACCTAACACTAACAAGTCCTTCAGTAAACCATATCACTAAGCTCTACATCTAAATGTCTTTTAAAGACCTCCAGGGATGGTGACTCAACCACTTCCCTAGGCAGCCCATTCCAATGCCTAACAACCCTTTTGGTAAAGAAGTTCTTCCTAATATCCAACCTAAACCTCCCCTGGCGCAACTTTAGCCCGTTCCCCCTTGTCCGGTCACCAGGCACGTGGGAGAATAGACCAATCCCCACCTCGCTACAGCCTCCTTTAAGGTATCTGTAGGGTGGGATACGGTCGCCCCTGAGCCTCCTCTTCTCCAGGCTGAACAACCCCAGCTCCCTCAGCTGCTCCTCGTAAGACTTGTTCTCCAGACCCCTCACCAGCCTCGTCGCCCTTCTCTGGACTCTCTCGAGCACCTCCATGTCCTTCTTGTAGCGAGGGGCCCAAAACTGAACACAGTACTCGAGGTGCAGCTTCACCAGAGCCGAGTACAGGGGGACAATCACTTCCCTAGACCTGCTGGCCACACTGTTTCTGATACAAGCCAGGATGCTGTTGGCCTTCTTGGCCACCTGAGCACACTGCTGGCTCATATTCAGCCGACTATCAACCAGTACTCCCAGGTCCTTCTCTGCCAGGCAGCTTTCCAACCACTCATCTCCCAGCCTGTAGCGCTGCTTGGGGTTGTTGCACCCCAGGTGCAGGACCCGGCACTTGGCCTTGTTGAACTTCATACAGTTGGCCTCAGCCCATCGGTCCAGCCTATCCAGATCCTCCTGCAGAGCCTTCCTACCCTCGAGCAGATCGACACACGCACCTAACTTGGTGTCATCTGCAAACTTACTGAGGGTGCACTCGATCCCCTCACCCAAATCATCGATAAAGATATTAAAGAGAACTGGCCCTAGTACTGAGCCCTGGGGGACTCCACTAGTGACTGGCCTCCAACTGGATTTAACTCCATTCACCACGACTCTTTGGGCCCAGCTATCCAGCCAGCTTTTAACCCAACGAAGCGTACGCCAGTCCAAGCCATGAGCAGCCAGTTTCTTGAGAAGAATGTTGTGGGAAACGGTGTCAAAAGCCTTACTGAAGTCAAGGTAGACCACATCCACAGCCTTTCCCTCAACCACTAAGCGCGTCACTTTGTCATAGAAGGAGATCAGGTTCGTCAAGCAGGACCTACCTTTCATAAACCCATGCTGACTGGGCCTGATCACCTGGTTGCCCTGTAAGTGCCGCATGATGACACTCGAGATAATCTGCTCCATGAGCTTCCCTGGCACTGAGGTCAAACTAACAGGCCTATAGTTCCCCAGGTCTACCCTCCGGCCCTTCTTGTAGATGGGCGTCACGTTTGCTAGCCAAAATGATTCTGTGATTCTGTGAAAAATCAGCATGTTTAAGTACCATTCTGAATAGATGCTTAAAGGCTCCAACTATGGAAAAAAAAAAAAGTGACCTCAATTTTTATTGAAGTCAAACTTCATTCTCAATGTATTATGTATAAATTTCTACTCCTTTTGCATGAGGCCATTCATTCATGTGTTTTTGCTTGCACTGTGCATTAAGTACTTGTTCTTCAAGCTACCCAGAATGATTCCCAAACACTTTTGTGTAAGAATGTTTATTTTCAATTAGAATGTTTGAACATTTGTATGCAGTTCTGAGTATTATATCTGAAGTTTATTGTCTTGTATTTAACTATACTGAAGCTTATCCTCTGGTATACTGCCCAGTTATACAGTTCCAGTAGTGGAGATAAGGCAAGGAAGATGAAAAGTCAGTCCTTGGAATGACCTGCTATGAACACACTCTAAATTGAAAGCCCTAAACTGTAACTTGTTATCACTTTCACAATCATGTAAATATAAACTTCTTAGAATATTCAGTAAGAGACAGAAGACGAGCACTTGATTAAATATTGCAAAAAAATGGCAAGTTTAAATACAATGGTCTACCCAACTTTTAATATTCAAGTTTAGGTTCAGTCAGTTTGTTGCAGAACTGAACAAATTCAGCACAAAACTTTTAATTAAAAGTGTTCTCCAACTCTGTATTGTTGGCACACAGGATTCTGTACAGCGTGTACCTGTTGATTAGAACGATACCCGTATCCAGCAAGATAGTTATCAGAACAATAATGGACAGGCCACAGCAAGAGACAGTGGAATAAAATGTTTCCATAATTAAAAAAAAGAAGTATCAATAGTTCCTCTGTATTCAGTACATTCTGGAAGGCTACAGGATACTTGGTATTGATGAGCTTTCTGGCCTTGTCATGTTACGCTATACACCCTATTGCATATCTCATGTGCTATCCAAACCACAAACTCATTTACCTTGCTCCTGCTACTCTAGATAGAATGGCAGGCATCAAGCCTTCATAAGCCAATTGCTTCCTATTGCTTTTTAACATTTTGTTCTTCCTTGAGGAGCCACTGGGATAGATTAAATGGAAAGCTAACATATGAAAACTTAATAAAAAGGACTGTCCTATCCTGTGGCAGTTGGTGCTGGGGAAGAAGAGTTAGTCTAAAACAAACCAACAAACAAAAGTGTAAACAGTTGCAAATTTCTGCAAAACAACTGATTCTTCTATTCAAACACCAACCCAGGGAGTACCTGCAGGATGTGGTGTTGCTGCCTGTATGGGAAAATTTTTATATCTCAGCTGTTTTCTTTTGTTTTGTTGTTTTGTTTTGCCTCCCTCCTGTTCTCCCTACTTACGACACTGAACTAATTCCACTGACTTTTCCTTCTTGGTCTCTCCTCTGTACCTTCTTTTCAAGCAAGTGAATCTGCTGTGAATTCTCTCCCTGATTCTACCCCTGCACTGTTCCTCCATTGTTGCATACTTTGGCTTGTAGAGGCATGTCAAAAACACTAGTAAATCACTAATAAAGATACATCTCTAAGTAAAATCTCATTATGATGAGACATCCTTGAGAAGCTCCACTCTTTCTTTCTGTTACATCCATCTGTGCAGCTTCATCTATTTGTACATCCTGTGTTTAGGGCCTTATCTAGCAGTCAATCCTTTCATGCAAAATTTATCAGTGAGATTACTGTCAGACATCATTTTCTGAAGGAGGTCAGTGCTGGAGACTGGACATAAAGGTAGATGGATTCCTGGCCCAATGCAGTATAGCAGTTTCTGTATCCTTAGACTCACAAAATGACCCATTTTTCAGCTGGAATGGTGCTTTACTGCCACAGCAGTTTGCCAGACTGAACATATGGAAGATGTTGTCTTACTGCATGCAACTGAAAATAACTTTAGTGTACTATATACCTAACAGTGGTTGGTGTGCACTTAACAGAACTATGGTAGGTCTGGTCCCTGTCCCATCAGCCCCAGGCTGCTGATATAAAGGGTAGAGCCCTGTTAATCACAGCTAAGGAAGCTGTCCCAGGTTTATTTCTTTCTCTTTTCCCACAGAATTTACCCTGTGGTTCTGATCATATCCAGGTAGAGTTGTTACTGTATATTGACCATTGACTTGGTCAGCTGCATAACCATTCGATGGCCTTATTACTTCCTTTTCAGGTATGGAAATACTAGAAAGGAACGATCAGTCTAGTTATCCTTTTTTTTGAGGGGTTAAAACTAATAAAAATACATTTCTAGCATATTGGAGAATAGTTATATACCAGAAAAAGCCCAGTAACACATAGTGAGTAAAATACCTGAATCCCTTGCTTCCATTATCACTGAAAATTATTCCCTGGGAAAATTATTCCCAATGTGAATACTTCCCAGTGCAGAATTGTTCACACTAACAACATGGATATCATATCATCAGGAGTGCTGTGAGAGGCTTCTCCAGCAAGAACAAGGAAAGAGCACAGCGATCTTGCAGCTGTGATAATTCAGAGTCACCTACAGAGCTGCAGCTGCAGCATCCCCTTTGCCGGCTGGTGTTTTTCATATAATTTTGTGGCTATGAAATCATTCCCTAGATACAGGAAAATATTCACAGCACTATCTGAACAGAAAGAAAATGATCCCAGCTCTTCAGTACAAGTGGGTGAATTCCCTCTGATCTGTCTGTACAGGTTAACACAAATACATCACTTGGCTGGTGCTAAGACACATTAGGTGCTTGGCAGGTGGAAGATGGCATATGATTTTACATGGTGTGTTGGAACTGACTCGTCTAAGCTTGAAACTGTTTGTTCTTTTGTTTACAGCCCAACCTAGTAATGAATTAGCAACTTGTGATAACACTCAATACACAAAATCATATTTTTGCATGGTAACAGCAGACTGGATGCCTGGTCATTTGCTTCTGTGTCACAGCTCAGGCTGGTATTAAAGCAAAAGTTCAGGGATCTTGATCTACTGCACCTGCTTGACATAGCTGATCATTTTCTCTCTCTTTTTTTTTTTTTTTCACACAATATTCCTTGACTTTCTATCACTTTATGCTTCCAAGCTCCTTTCTAAGGCAGAAGTCCGTGTGGTGGTTGGGGACCTAGGTTAATTACCCAGACAGGGAATGCCAAGGTATTCTTTCTTGCATTGTGGCATGGCCTTAATTAGTCACTGTTTTTTATACACTCTTATTCTTTTTCTTTCCTGCTCCTAACAAGTTTTCATGTTTTTTACCAAGCCCTTTTGGGTTGTTTGCATTCACTGTTACACCTTCAGCTAAAGGCTCTACGTCAGTGATTCCTGAAGAGATGTCCCCCCCTGCCCCACCACTTACCATTCAGTCTGCCCCATTTCTCCTGTCTTTGGGAGCCTGCATGCTATTACAACTTACTGTCTGCAAAACACAGAATTGATTCAGTCATATACACGCATGATGATCTGCAGAGAAAGAAAAAGACAGATCCCTGCTGTGAGGAATTTACATTGTAGAAATTACTTTATTCTCTTCCCCATTTCTCAACACCATCATCACTCCTCCTTTGGCCTCCAACTTAATATCTGGTTGTTCTTTTTCTCTGTCAAGAAGATTTTGATTATGACTGACCTTCACCATTTTCTTTCTTTTTTACTGGGCAAAAGTACCTTTTTCACCTCTGCCTTTCTGACCACTTGTGACTATTTTTGGACTGCTTCATCTTGTTTCTTTTTCCTGCATATTAGAAAGACACTCTAAGATCAACTACTGTTACTCTCCCCTCTCCCGAATCACTTCGCCTCTCTACTTCCACACAGTTTATGACTCGTTATTTTCAAATCTCTCCTTATGCTTGACTGTAATATTATTTTTTTTTTTCAATATCCTCTATTCAGCTCTTGCCATCTAGTAATCTCCTTTTTAGGCTTTTCACCCTCACAGTTCTGGCTTCTCATCTTCTAGTCATCTACTCTTGTATTGGATAAGTTACCTAGTTAATGTTGTCCACTGAGTTTCCTCCTCTCAGTCTGGAAACTACGAAATAATCCCTGCTCCATGAAGCTACAAATGAGAAGGTCCATACCTCACTCCAAGTCCCTCCTTCTTCAATCCTCCGCAGGGGTCAACCACTTGCTGTAACTACTGCATGAACTGTACCACATGTTTGTGTTTTTTAATGGAGCTGCTAAAGTTGCTATGGTTTCAAAACAGTTAGGATGCCTCTTTGTCTAAATTTATGGTGTCTCAGTCTCTGTTCTTTGTTTGGTACAGTGCAAAGGCTGTAAAGTGCTTTACAGAAAAACGCGGTGTTGCACAAATAACTAATAATGACAAGCAAAAGATAAGCAATAGAGAATATACTTGCACTTGGGCTAAATATGCTGTAGAAGCTTCATAAACAACTATTATTAGTCTTCACGATAGCTGTGATCTCATTAAAGAAACATATTAAATACATAAGTTAAGTGATACTGGAGCTTGAATCACAAACATCAGCAAGTGCTGAATCACATAAAATGATGTTACATATGTAGTAAAATGCTCAAGAAACTGCTGAACTTCAATTACCATTTCCTTGCACCTTTAATTTCCATGCAATATGGATCACTTTCTCATTAGCAAAGCCCTGGTAGGAGTCTTTTATAAACCTGTTAGTCATGGCAAGGTGCTTTTGCCAGATGTATTTGTATTTAATATACAAAGGGAGGGAGGGGATGGATGTAACGAGAGACAAGTTATGGGATAAATTTCTATGCTCACTTAGTGAAAAATCAAAACAACAACAACAACAACAAAAAACAGCAAACTGTCACAGTTTCTAAAACCTAAAATTCTTTGACACAAGATGTATTCAATCTAAGAAGGGGTAACTTCAATTTGGACCTCCTAATGACTGGTGAAGATGAACTAACAGCTGGACATAATGCTGGTGAGTGGTAAGGCACCAGAGATCATGATCATATTGGGTTCCTGATGTCATATAAAGGACCAAACCCTTACTAATATTTGCAGCTGAGGATTCAAAAGAGAAATTTCTACAGACTGAAAGAACGTGAACAAATCCTAATTAAGAGAGAAAATAACACAGGAAAATTTTGATGAAAATCGCCATTTGAAAGCAAAGGAAGGAGGAAAGTTTTGACTAAATGCTGCTCCTGTTTAACAAATCAAAGAGAGAAATAAGGAAAAAAAAGGAAAGAATAAAAAGAAAGCAATCAACACTAAATTAAAAGCTTATCACTAATTAAAAGCTTATTATGTAGACAGCGTGAAGAGCAGTAACAATAACATGATTTTACAGGTATATTAGGAGTAAAAGAAATCCTAGTAATGTGCCAGGTCCATTATTAGAAAAAGGTGGTTAAACTTGTTAGAATTAAGCAGGGAAAAAAAAAAGTGTTTTATAAACAGGAAAGTTGATAACCTGACTCCAGTCCTAAGAAAAATAATGAAAAGACAGTATTGGATTCATTTAATTAAGAAACAGGAATATAAACATTGCTGAGCAATGGAAAACAGACTGAGTTGGACAAGCCTGACTAGTCTTCAAGACAGTTACACGTTTGTTGGACAAAGCAACAGTGATGGCATGAACTCTTTAGACTTCCTTTTTAGAAAATCAGCACTATACCATAACAATATAGTACATGTCAAATGGATTAAGAACTAGCTAACTGACAGTTTGACACTTGGGCATAATTCTCTGAAAGGGTTATTTTTAACAGTTTCCATATGGATCAAAAGTAGAGACAGAAGAATACAACCACCGCAAGGCCCAAAGGGGTTTACATTTCCATTCAAAATGTTTAATATTTTCATCCAACAGGAGAATAAATAATCACCATATTAAAAGGGCAAATACTGGGAGGAACTGGGCAGTCATAAATATTAATCTGACGCACCTGGTAAGCTGCATCCAAATCCATTTTAATATGGTACAAAATGTACAGTGATATACCAATGGACAAGGCAATGTGTACTTCCAAATACAGGACTATTGGAAGCTAAAGCTGCTTATTTTAACACATTGCAGAACTGCCAAGGAACAGCTGTTTCCAAAAGAACTGCTGGAATCAGAAACACTATGTGCAAGAGGATGAGAGTGACATTACTGCTGTGTCAAAGTCACTGGTGAGAGAGGCACAGACTCTTGTGTTAAACTCCAGTGATCAAAGAAAAAAGTTCTTAGAAAGTTCTTGAAAAATAGTAGAGGTATAGAAAAGAGCAGCTGAAATGGTTAGAGAAAGTACACTGCAGTGACAGACTGGAAGAGCTTGACTTTAATTCATCTGAAACAAAAACAAGCAAATGATAAGTGGGGTCATTTGATTTCACTAAAAGATTCTTTGAGCTATGCATAAGAAGCTGAATTCTAGGCATATACAAACAAGAAATTAAGCAGCTTTTAAGTAATGAAGGCCACTGTAAAGAAGTGCTGTGGAAAACTGCATTTTTTATGTTGCTTTGTATTCAAATTCATGATTCAATGCCTTTCTCGAAGAAACATGCTAGCTAAACTCCAGAGTCTGTTTGCTGAAAAACAAGAATATTTTGGACAGACTAACAATTCTTTTAGTAGTGAGCACCTGAAATTATAAAACAAATTCAACCCTAAAGTACATTTTCTGGATAAGAAAGCATATTTATTATGTCCATCCAATGACAAAATGCAATACTAGCAATATTTTGGAGAAGAAAACCAAGTCTCTCTAAAATCTAACAACAGGGATTTTCTATTTGTTGTATAGATTTTGTGGAATAGCTCTAATGCAGAGAGGAAAAATTGATAGCAGTCTTTGGAAATCGGGGCACTGAGGCTGCTGTGCAGTTCTCCTGCTCAATCACTGAATTCACTTCACAGGAAAGAGTTTTTTGCCAGTGTTTTCAGAGTAGCCACCACATTATCATATGTCTAATTCACAACACTTATAAAATACTTTGGAAATTGCTAAAAACTAGCACTTTTCTAATTACTCCAAACTCCTTTTGGAGCTTCAGTTATGGGATGAGGTAGACAGGACTGATGACTTACCTACTTCTTAAAGAGGAAAGAAAAAACAAAAAACAAAACAAAGCAAACAAACAAAAAAAAACCAAAACCCTGAATAGTTGTTGAATATAAAAGCAGGGTGCATACTCTTTAAAGCATTGAGTGAATTCAAAAGCATGGAGAGAGAATAAGTTTAAATCTGTGGCAGCCAGTTGCCACAGGCTGAAGGCATGCCTTTCTGCTGTCTGGTACAAATATGTCTGTATTTTGGAAAGAAAAATGGCTCCTTTGTTACAGTCTTAGCTTGGTATTAACATTAATATTTGATATAAATTCTTCAATTAAGCAAGTTAGAGCCCAAAGAAATAAAAAACTACTTCGATTTTTTTTTTTTTAGATTGAAAATTGAAATTTGCAGTGAAATTCAGCATCAAGTCCCACGGTGGTTGCATGCCACCTGTGACATACCGGAATGTCTCCCTCCATTGTTTTACCAACAATTACTTAAAAATAAATTGTAAGAAATCTGAATTTGGTACCTGAAGAGTTAATCAAGCCTTAGCCGATATGGGGGAGTTTTTCCCTGCAGGTCCTCAGAGACAGTTGTAATTAATTTGATCTTCTCCAGTCATTAACTCAGATTCATAGTGAGCTCTCCACACACTGCTCTATTAATTCACTGGAGATCAGTTCTCAGGATTCATTTAGTTAAGCAGCACTGCTGGATTACATTTTAAAACCCTTTAAACTGGTTGTAATTGATGTCTGTTTATAGAAGCTTACTTTAATGGAGTCAACGTGAGATGAAAATCTACCATACTAGTCTGAGATACTGCCTTGCTGTTTAAAGCATGTCTCCAGAGGCATCCAGTTAAATAAGAGACACTGCAAAATAAAACAAATTCCTCATTAATCACCAACCTACTCTTGGCATTTTTAGAATAGTTTCTGGTTCTCCTGACTACTGGCACCTTGGAAACAAATCTAAAGTAGATCTTCACTGTGCAATAACATACACATTTATTAGGTATTAAGACTTGATCCTGAACCCAGCCAACAAAGCTCCTGCTGTCTTCAATATAAAGTCAACAAGGGTGAATGTAAAGAGCAACTGTTGTCTTCCATTAAAATCTCAATGCACAATGGCTATACTGCTTATTGTCAGATAGCAACATGCTCTTCTGAAAGTCCTGGAGTAACAAGACATGGAGACTAGCACTCCATAGACTGCATTGTGCTGTTTCTGTTTATCAATTAAAGCATGGGTCAGCTAGTACTGTTACTGCTGCTTAAATAGCTTGACTTACATTTTAAATAGTTTGACTTGAATTTCTGTATTATGCACTGCAACAGATAGTTACAGTAATGACATTTAAAACAGAAAGCCTGAATATAACCTGGTCAAAAATATATAGCTTGGAGCAATGAAACAAGATGAAGAGTCCTATTTATAATATTTTAGGCAGAAGACTGGAAATTCAGCCGATCCTCTGTGGGCTTTTAGCTTTATGCATTCTATTTCTACACTTGGACTATCTCATACCTGATCACCTCAAAGCAAAGACAGAGAGGAGCTTGGCTCCGTCTGCATCTATGTGGCTAGATATGACCTGTTTAACACCATTCAAAATACCTAAGGTAATGTTTTCTGAAGTAGTTCATTGATCACAGATTCCCTGTTTATGGGAAACTAATTTGAGACCACACACTCGATTTTCTTTCTAAGGACTCAGAATTTTAGCTGGAATGAAGAACAACTTTAGGCATTCATTTTCTCTGAAAATGAAACCTAAGCTCTCTCAGTTTGCTATCCAAAAACCAGAAGCATCACAAACTAATATTCATCCAGAAAATAAAACAGGGCTTTGTGTTGGTCTCTGTGACCACAGAAGAAAGATAAACCTATTATTAAGTTATCTACTATTACATCTACTGTTATCAACTGTTCATTTGTAACTTCTTCACAGGGCTGTTGTGAGGCTAAATTAATGGCTTTAAAAACTTGCAAGATCCTTGGATGGAAGATGTTATTTAAATGCAAAATCAAACCATTGCATGACATAGAGAAGAGATTCATATCTTGCAGCACCCTTTTCTAGAATAATGTGCTTCAGATATCTCTGCCTTGTGCTGAAAATGCAAAGAAAAATGAGATTTTTAGTAGGTTAGTTTAGTAATAACTGTCTTAATATTTACAGGGCCAGATTCTCTTTTGTTTTACAGGCAGCAGTTTTGTGTTGTTCTACAGGTAAACATGCACAGAAAATGGCCCTCAATGTGATAAATTTTTCCTATTATTTTCCTGCCATTTTTCTGGTAAGTTTTTGTGTATGGGGGAAATATCATGTATACCCTTTATCCACAAATGGTAAAGAGATGGAAACTACTGGATACACTTTTTTTTTTTTTTCCTCAAGCCCTAATTGCAGCAACATATTTACTCAGCATTCTTTAGGTCCACTCAATCACCCATACTTAAAGTATGGCTTGAGTGCATAGGGACAGTATGTGCTTTCACAAGAAGATGAGACAAATTGTTGCAATCTTCTTTAATGTGATCTCATACCAGATGAGCTGAACAATACTAGAGGAAGCCAATGGCAAACTTGACTGTTTTCTGCCAAATAAAAGTGAGGTGGAAATGGAGGTCGGTGATTTTCTTGGTGATAGTGTTCTTCTTGTCAGAAGTGAAAAGGAACTGGGGTGCTACTCACAGCAAATGCAGTGGGTAATTTTGTTAAGTATATGTTATTCACTGCAGCTTATAATATAAAAAAAAATGTTGTCTGATTCTCCCAGATGGGAAAAAATCCACAAATAAGGCACAAGCAAGAAGTCACAAAATATAAGAAAGGGGTGGCTTGCACTTTCTAATATTTACCTTTCTATTTTTGTGGGATATGTCACCATCACAAAGTTGCTAATGACTTAATTCTGTTAACAGGTAGGGGACTATGGACCCCACATGACACAGAAACTGATACACAGGATGGTGCTTAAACTAGCTCAATGTATGCAACATACTGGGAGAGAGAAAACAAACATCTAACATTCATATTAGGGACTCGATCACAATGTGTCACCTCTGCAGTCACTGCATTGGAGCTTACTGCCACCAACATACTTCTATTCCATTAACATGGAACTATGTTGAGGATGCAAGAATACTTTAAGTAGCCATAATGACTTGCACATCCAGACTGAGAGGCAGTGCCAGTGGTATGAGGCAACAAATCCCAGCAGGCAGACAGATGATCAACTCAGTTCACCTGTCTTGGACTGGGTGTGCAGTCTGTGAGCGATGCAAATGTGGTTTCCACACAGAGTTACACCACAGGACCAGCGGCAGGGTGCAAGCTGCTGGGAAATCCCGGTCTACACGAAGAAGGAGATTTCCAGGTCAGCATCAGCAGATGGCACATGGACCTTAGCCCATCTGCAGTGGGATGCTAGCACTGACATCTCCTGTTTATGAACTACTCCGGGAGCTCAGCATTCACCTGGCCATTGATCACTTCAGTGTGCATCTCCTGGTGTCACAAGCGCTGGCCTGCAGAACAAACTGAGGCTGAAAGTTTTCAAAACCTTTCATGCCCTCAGTAATCGATACTTTACTCCATTCATTTACCGCACATATGCTTCCCTCAAAGGACTGTTAATGGAAGCATTCCAGTTACAAACATCCCCACTGAGGATCAAAAGTCTAGTTTGTTGCACAGGAGAGTAGTATCTTTAGCATTATCCAAGTGCATCCAGTTTGTGTATATGTTGGACATTTGCACCTCAAATCTGAGAGCCCAGAATGTCCAGTTTGCCAGACTAAAACACGTTAGCTGCATGAAATCCCTGCTCGTAGTGCTCAGAAGACTTGACCAACATAATTCATCTCCAAATAAACTGCTAGCATCAGTGAATTCATCTTCATATCTTTTAGAGAGCCTTTTGGGACTGTATCCCACTCCTACTCTATTGTTCTGTTTAAACCTATGCATGTGTCACAGTGGGAAGGAGCAGAAGATTAGGAATCAGTGGCTTTCACTCACATCCCAAAAGTCACCTTTTTCACATGAACATCAGCTCTGTGAGTTTGAGTATAATTTAACATACTATGTTAGACCTAGCACAGTTTCCACAGGGGGACTGGAAAGGGGAGACTTTTCACATATCTGCATTTAAACACCTGCACTGCTCTTCCTATATGAGGACAGGTAAAGAGCAAGCCTCCCTCAGGTGGAGCACTGGTGCTGCTGCCTCTGACACTTGCTCTGATGCCTTAGGGACAGAGGAATGAACAGGAGGAAAATTTTGTTTCTTTGCTTGCTTTGTTGTGATGGAAGGGGAGCCTTTCCCAAACTTGTTTCCTGAAGAGCCAATTCAGTGAGGCAAAACTGGAAATTGAAGGGATATTTCTTGAGAGATTTAAAGTGCTGATGTTTATACGAAGGGTGGGAGAGAAGGGGAGTGAGGTTTACACTTCCATGCATGCTCCAGTTTTATCTACAGGGAAGCCACAGCATTACTGAAATAGGTGCAAAATAAAATTGCTTTTTATTGTGGAAGAGAACAAGAGGAGTTACGGACTGCAAGAGAGTTTCCCTTTTCAGGAGATGTAATGCAGTGTTATACTGAAGTGAATATATCTTTCAAGTTTCAAACATGAAAAACACTGCCATTTACTGCCCACAAGCCATAGAGCTCAGTGCGTAATAACAAATAGTTCTGTCTTCATCAATCCATACTGTTCTCAACAATCCTGCCCAAAGCTGCTTCTGGGTAATCATCAGAGTTTGATAAAGTGATTACTAGATAATGCTATCAAATAACTATCACGATTAAACAAGTTACATGAGTCTTGAAGCACTGGAGCAATTTACGTGAGGAATGAGTTTCTCCTTCAAATGGTTTAATAAAAATATATTAAACAAAATGGGGTTTGAACACTGTTGAAATTAGGTCAAGAAGAATTAAGTTTGCATTTTCTGAATAGCTACAAATACCACAAACTAGTTACCTACGGATAATGTAATTACTTTAACTGGCAGAATTGTTTCTCAGTCCCTTTTCTTTGGCATGTTGTTTCACTCCACGTGTGAAATCTGTAGCAAGGTTGTTACACCTGTCACTGTAGCTTTCTGCACACCTGGGCTATTTTATGACATTACAGATTTCCTCTTCTCTACCCAAAGTACAGACACACAAATCAGCCAGAACACAATTTGCAGCTATTCATGATTTTTACATCCAAAATGTCAAAAGCTGTTAAACATAATTTGAGCTCAGAGCCCCCATGTAATCTTGAGGTTGAGATGAAAGAATTAACAATCAGCTAGAGTGCTACTGATTCAGATTATATGGAAAATCAGATCGACCTGTGACATGAAATATTTCCAGCAGCTGAAATGACCACCAAATAAATTGATGGTAGTGTTTATTATGTACAATTCATAAATAGAAGGCAAAAGATTTACTATAGTACAAACATGATTATCCTGAAGACGGGAAGGACTTTGAATAAAGTCAGACAACAGAGATTCTAGGTCATCAAGGAAATCGTAAATATAAATAATTGATGGCTATCCCCCTTGTCACTGTCCTCTTGATGCCAGTCATATAAAGGCCATTTAAGATCTTCTGGTACAACATCTTCCATAAAACAGATTACAGATCAGTAATCTTCCAGCAGGAGAGAGACTTGTCCTTGCCTTCTCCCCTTTGTTGAATTTAGTAATTGGCAGTTCTCTCATGCTTGTCTCAAGTTTAAGCAGCTTCTCCTTCATTTTGAGGCTCTGTACAACCATGCTCCAGACTGAAATTCACATCTCAATTCTTACCATGTGTGCTTGTCACCCCCGTGGTACTGAATGTCCCTTTCATGCCCTCCTTTGACTTCTTCTCCCAAGTCTCCCATGTGTTTTCCATGACACAGCAACTAGTGTTTGAGCCCCAGCTACTCTGTCTTCATCCCAGCCCATTCTCCAGACCCATGCTCTTGGACTCAAGCACCAACCTAGCCCTGAAAAAATGTATTCTTTCTAAGGAAGCAACCGGTACTGTACATCCAAGCTATTACTCCTCTCTGCCTTCTGCACAATAACCCCTACAGAGCAGAGGCTCCCTTTGTATTTATGTCTTGTACACTGTAAGCATTTAATGCATAAAATAAATAACAAGAGGTATGCAGCTCTGCTGGAGACAAGAGGGAGCACTGACGAAGCTAGATGCAGCTAATCAAACTTGTATTGAGCAAGGTGGGGCTTCAACTTACAAGAGTCAAAAAAGATAACTGGGGCGGAGGGGAGGAGACAGCCAACTCTTAATATTGACCCAGCAAAAGTTCAGGCGTGTCTTTAATTTTAAAGCCTTAAATAACCTGTCTGAGTACAAAGGCACTGCCCATACCTGCATGACAGGCACTTTGATTCTCATCTGAGCAGCACAACTTCCATTTGCCTGAGCAAATCTTCTGGCTATCAGAAACTTATTTTAAAGACTTCAAGGACAGAGAAATTTACCATAGTCCTGTTTATTCAATGGTTAATTACCACAGCTATTATCAAAATGTGTCTTTTCACCTCATAACTTCAGCTTCCTGTCAGTGAAAGCTATAGCATTGTCTGTTAGACTGATTTACTGTTAGTCTTTTACTGTAAGAACAAAAGCTTCCCTCATTTAGGCATTTGTAAGCTGTGATTAATTTTCTCTTTTTACAGCTAGAGACATCAGACTTTATAAGTTTCCAGATGCAAAGCAAACTTTCCAGTCCTCCAGCCACTTTTCTCCCTCTTTCCCACATCTTTGCCAATGTGACAGTTTCTGATGCATTTGTATCAAAAGTAAGCAACAGTTTTTGTGTTATAAGCAGTGAAACAAACTCCCTTCCATTGTCTACTCATTGAAAAAACTCCCATCACCAGTTTTAAGGCAGTTAAAATAAAATAGTTTACGTTGATTTAGTAAGCTTTCACTTCCCGTTTCACCATTCATTGTGACATGCTCAGCCTTGGCCTCAGGCAGGATTAATCATTTAAACAATAATGTTCCATGATGCAAAATTAAATGCCTCAATGCAGATGTGAGACTGTGCTTTTGTTCTTTTGTTGTTGTTTGATTGTTTGTTTTACTGTTAGAGCTCTCAGAAGATGGTGAGGGGTCTGGAGAACAAGTTTTATGAGGGGCGGCTGAGGGAGCTGGGGTTGTTCGGCCTGGAGAAGAGGAGGCTCAGGGGCGACCTTATCGCACTCTAGAGGTACCTTAAAGGAGGCTGTAGCGAGGTGGGGTTGGTCTATTCTCCCACGTGCCTGGTGACAGGACGAGGGGGAATGGGCTAAAGTTGTGCCAGGGGAGGTTTAGGTTGGATAGCAGGAAGAACTTCTTTACTGAAAGGGTTGTTAGGCATTGGAATAGGCTGCCCAGGGAAGTGGTTGAGTCACCATCCCTGGAGGTCTTTAAAAGACGTTTAGATGTAGAGCTTAGTGATATGGTTTAGTGGAGGACTTGTTAGTGTTAGGTCAGAGGTTGGACTCGGTGATCTTGGAGGTCTCTTCCAAGCTAGATGATTCTGTGATTCTGTATTCTGAGACTGTCAAATGAGAGTCCATAGTAGTCCTGTTTACTGAATACTACTGCACCAGAAGTCTGTGGCCACTTCAGACACCATTTCCAATAAAACATAACATATTTAACTGACTTGCTAAGAAATGAAAGGTGGACTGATTGTGTACAAACTGTCATGCCTAGGCTCCAGAAAAGCAGTCCTGCTGCTCATGTTCTGTGACTTTCAGACTCTTGGTGGAGTCGGATATTTGTCCACTGTATTAAACAAATAGTTCTATAACAAAGAGTATCTTGAGGAGCACCAAGTATAAGATAAGTATTAATATTCAGGAGGATGAAATTTATCAATTAAACATTGATAAATGTTTAATTTATCCAGCCTTAGGACCTTGAGCTTTCGATACCACCAGCTGGAGTGGCCGCAGGCGCGCCGCTCAGGGCATTTATAGCCAGCCACCTTTTCTGAGGCAATAGGGTGACATCACCAGGGTCTCGGGGTGCCCCTGTTGGCAGCACTGACTTGATGGGAGTCTCACGTATTTGAAGTGACACTTCATTCTTGGTACCTTAGGGCCCACTCCTTGGCCCACTCTTGGGTTCAGTCTCTTCTGAGATGGCTTTTCTTAATTAGCCTGATACCGCTCTCCTTGCTTGGCTTCTGTCAGCATGGAGCAGCCGTCTCACATCAGCATTTTCTCGCAACAGTCAGGTGATCTCTGTCAGTGCTGCCAACAGGGGCACCCCGAGACCCTGGTGATGAGCGGCGCGCCTGCGGCCAGTCCAGCTGGTGGTATCGAAAGCTCGAGGTCCTAAGGCTGGAAGGAAAGAGAGAGGCGGAGGTGTGCCGAGAGGCACACGCGAAGCCATTGCTGTTGCACCCGAGCCATCGAGGTCCTTCGGTAATGTTCTCAAATCTATAGACATCTATGTGCCTCATCTGTCCTAAGCGCGGTCTTGCCATGTATAACCTACCACAAGCAGATTTGCCATTCTAACGGCAATGTCTGCAATCCATACACAGAACAGTTACCGCTACAGTACTCTAGACAATTGGTTGAACCTAGAAAGCTGATGTCTCTTTGCTGCTACAATGTTTTCTTCCTGCTCCTATCTGCAGTAGTCCTGCTGGTGTCACGCCGAGCGTCGAGATCCAGACAGCGACACGCAAGGCATCGAGGTCCTGCCGGCGACCCGGGGGGTGCTGAAGACCCCAGGCTGCTGCTGAGTGCCTGGCACCAGGGCAGCCTCCCCCAGACGAAAACCAGCTCCACGTTGCGGCGGCCACAGGCATCATGAGCTGGCGGCCACGGCGGCAGCCAGAGGAGGCCCCCGAGGAGGAGACGTGCCCCATCTGTTTGGAGCGCATGTCCAGCGTGGCTCGCATCGACCCCTGCAGGCACATCTTCTGCCTGGAGTGTGTCCACGTCTGGGCTGCCGAAAGAGACACCTGCCCGCTGTGCCGCGGGCACATCATTGGCATCGTGCGCCTGGCCCGACGACCACGCAGGAGGTTCCAGCGCAACGCACGGCTGGGGCAGCGGCAGCAGCAGCAGCAGTGCCAGACGAGCCCCTCCAGCTACCGCTCCCGCAGCGTCTCGCCCCGGCGCAGGGAGCGCAGCCCCTCCGTGGGAGGAGAGCTCGTCAGGAGCTTCTCCTGGCACGCGGGGCAGGTGGGGCGCAGACTGCCAAGGTCCCAGCAGGACGACGACGTCGGGGACACGTCCTGGCTGCATAGGGTCAGGCAGGAGGAGCCGGGGGCCGGAGACCGCACGGGCCGGCAGGCCGGGCCCCCCGCCTGAGCAGGCGGCCGGGCCTCACCTGGGGACGGGCTGGGGGTGGCAGCCACAATTAATTACCCCGGGAATAAATTACAAACTGTTCCACCCTGCAAAGCCTCTGCCTGCACTTATTTCCTGCATCGGTCAGCGGGGGGGGATAGGGGGGGTGGGGACTGAACGCAGCCCTCTGCCGCTGCCCGCGTCGCCAATTGGTTTGGGGATGTCTGCTCCTGATGGGGAACGGCTGCGGGTGGTGGGTCCCCGAGTGAGACCTGGGGGTGAGAAGTCATTTGGGGGATGAGAAGTCGTCATGGGAATGGGAAAGTGTTGGGGGTGGGAGCAGCCACAAAGGTTTAAATTACTCAGTTGTTTTATTGGCCTCGCGTGATAAGAAGACTCAACTCTATCCACAAAATCCTGGCTGATGAAGGAACACGGTGCCCAAAGTAGAACTTAAATAATTTAGCTGAGTTTGTAAAAGATCAAAAGTGCTGAAGCAGTTAAACAATGACTATGTGCAAAACAGAAAGGAGAGAAGGAGAAGATGAAGAAGACTATGAGCCTTCATCAGAAAGCCCCCAAAGCGCGACCTCCAGAGGTTACTGTGCCTGCGACAGTAGGAGGGACGATATGATAATTAGGTTTGAGAAACCATTAGCATAAGTCCTGTCCTTTCTTGTGAACTGCAGGAACATGGATATCACCGTACCATAAGCAAGTATTCCTTGTCTTCCTTAGGTGTACGTGTTGGGTGGAATTATCGCCCCCATACCCAGCGCTGTTAATAAAGAATACCTGCTTTCTAATTCTCCAAAATGAGTCTTGGAAAGTTACATTGCTTTTTGCGTTCCACCATTGATAAGGACACAACAAGAAACCGAGGAACAACTTATCACCTGGGAAGGTGGAAATTGGCCAGAGACAGCGAGAACGTGCATGAGAAACCTAGGGTTGTTTCGAGAGAATCAGGAAGTCATGCTGTGCAGGGGCTGCACTCCCTGTGCCTGGGTGAGGCGCTGTGGGGCTGGTAGCTGGCAGGCTCCTCTGCGGCTGCACAACAGCCCCAACAGTGCTACAGGCTGGGAGATAAATGGCTGGAAAGGTGCCTGGCAGAGAAAGACCTGGGAGTATTGGCTGACAGTCGGCCGAATATGAGCCAGCAGTGTGCTCAGGTGGCCAAGAAGGCCAACAGCATCCTGGCTTGTATCAGAAACAGCGTGGCCGGCAGGGCTAGGGAAGTGATTGTCCCCCCGTACTCGGCTCTGGTGAGGCCGCACCTCGAATACTGTGTTCACTTTTGGGCCCCTCGCTACAAGAAGGACGTCGAGGTGCTCGAGCGAGTCCAGAGAAGGGCGATGAGGCTGGTGAGGGGTCTGGAGAACAAGTCTTATGAGGGGCGGCTGAGGGAGCTGGGGTTGTTCGGCCTGGAGAAGAGGAGGCTCAGGGGTGACCTTATCGCACTCTAGAGGTACCTTAAAGGAGGCTGTAGCGAGGTGGGGTTGGTCTATTCTCCCACGTGCCTGGTGACAGGACGAGGGGGAACGGGCTAAAGTTGTGCCAGGGGAGGTTTAGGTTGGATAGCAGGAAGAACTTCTTTACTGAAAGGGTTGTTAGGCATTGGAATAGGCTGCCCAGGGAAGTGGTTGAGTCACCATCCCTGGAGGTCTTTAAAAGACGTTTAGATGTAGAGCTTAGTGATATGGTTTAGTGGAGGACTTGTTAGTGTTAGGTCAGAGGCTGGACTAGGTGATCTTGGAGGTCTCTTCCAACCTAGATGATTCTGTGGTAACTTTGTGCAGATATGGGAAGACAGCCTTTACTATGCTGATAGCAAGTCAACCCCGTACTCCCTGACCAGTTATCATCTGGCTCAGGGAGGTAACATAAGGCACAGAGCCTGCTCTCCACTAAGGTATTACAGAGCAGCAGCCCATGCACCTCCGCTGCCTCATTGAAGAAAATGCACCATTTCCAGCAGGGCATCTGAAGCACAGCCATCTTATTAGTCAACGTAAAGAACTGCATCAAAGTTCATCAGATACATCTTCCACAAAAAGCAGTGCCAGTTAGGAAAAAAATAATTCCCATGCTTTACTTGTTTACTAAATTAGCTTTTATATTATTTTACCGATGTTTCTGTCTTGATGGATAAACAGGATAGTATAGTAAGCAGCCCCAGGCCCTGGAACAAATAATAACAGTAACAACAACAATAACAATAAAAATAATAAACAACCAAATACTTCTGTTTATTCAGGTGTGCATCTTATTTTCCACAAAATTCCCATGAAAGCAAATAAGAGGTAAGGGGGTTATTAATCAAAAAGTCCTTATGTGGATCCATTTTGACACCTTTCTCATTTGAGTGATGTGGTTCAGTGTTTTTTTAATATTATTATTACTTATACATCACCACAGGTGAGCCTGATGCTTTACAGAGAACTAGAATGACAAGTCCCTGCCCTGAGGTGCTTACAGTCTAAATTAGATGTATAGAGTGAAAGATGATATCAAACACCAAAAAGAGGTGTGGATTAAGAGTGTTACAACAAGGAAAGAAGAGTATGTGCAGCCTCACGTTTCTAGTGCCTGGTTACTTCAGTTCCTAGATTTATATTTTGTATGATTATATGAAACAAATCAATTTAAAGACCAGGAATTAGAGGAGATGAATCAAAAGGTTATGGAATAAAATAGGATTTATTAAGGCCCAACACAATAAGGGAAGTCTTCTTACCTATACTGTACTGTGTACCAGGTCCTACCAGTGGAATTATGATGGGAAGAGAGTTAGGGGAGGAAAACCACATTGACTTATCAATGAAAAGTTTTTATCAAATACTGACAGCACTCCAGCACATGGTAGTTTGTATTCTCTTACAGGCAGGTGGAGCTATTTCAGAAATTAATTACTCTTAATTACTCTTTGGGAGAAACACCAGAATTTCAGAATCAGGTACAAAACTTTTTTTTGCCTCATGAAATTGTCATTAGGAAAAAAAAAACACAAAACCAACAAACAACCAAACAAACAAACAAAACACCATGAAGAACTTGGGTCTTTGAAACATTGCACTTGAATAGTTTTGTAACTTCTTTATCAGTGCAAGGAATCTCTCACTCAGTCTTCTCACAATGTCCATGTAGGCTCCCTGGATGCTATAGTAAATCACAGCAACAGAAGGAAATCCACGCAGCTGTATCTTAGAAATCCACGAGACGTCATGTGCAAAGGCATATTTATACTGCTATTACTGATGCTTATTTCCCTGTCTAAGGTATGATACAGGTCCCCCAGGATATTCATGTAACAAATAAGCCATGTGCGGATGGGAGTCAGGGAAAAAGAGACAGGGTCTCAATTTAACAAAAGTGTAAGATTTACCCTGTGGGGTCAGACCTATTTAATTCAGTATACAGTCTCCAACTGTGGCCATTGGCAGACTTTTACAACATTTAAGGGCACTGTTAGAGTGATCCTTCCTTTGGTGCATCATCCCAGAACACAGCAATCAGCAGTCAAGGGACTTCCTCAGTCTAAGGTCACATCTAAACCGTTGAATCTAATTACCATAAAAAATTACCAACTCAGCCCTTCATTAATTTATCTAGTCCCATTTTGAACTCCTTTATACTTTTTGATTCCACAACTCCCTGTGGCTACAAGTTCCACAACTAAATTACACACTGTGAGAAAAAGTATGTCCTTCTGCATGTTTTGAAGTTATTCTCTGAGAACTACAAGGGGCAGCCCATGCTGAGTAACTTTTTAGTTAGTTTAGTTGTGCTAAGTCATTCATGACATAAATTTCTGTACCCTTCTCTCTCTTTCCTCTTTTAAAAGTGAAGTCTACTGATCTAGTTTGCTTGGCATTCTACAGCCTGAATATCTTGGTCGCCTGCTCTGGGTCTTTCTAGTTCCATTAGATTCTTTGTCAATAACCAAAATTGGGTAAGAAATCCAACGTGTGGGCAAAGCACATATCTTAAAAGTAGCATCAGGATGTTTTCTTTTTCTTTTTGCCCTATCCATTTCTTTCTAATTATTGCTAACATGCTAATGGTCCTTCCAAATAAACTGATTCTGATTTCCCACCTCAGTGCAAAATCTATCATGGCCCTCACAAATCTTTTTTACTTGTTTAATTTCCACGTACTCCAGGATACAGTGAGGTGGAGCCAGCAAGATCAGTTTGGTCATTGGTTGTTATTAATCTAACAGGTCTCTTACTCCAGGCTGAAACTGGTATGTCCCTTTTCTGAGATTTCTTATTGCTCTTCACATGAAAGTGGCTTCATAGTAGAGAGCTAAAGTTGCAAAGTAGAAAAAAATAAACTGCGTATTGTTTTTACAGCCAGTTTGATCTGGTTTACTTTTCTGTTAGTCCTACAGCAGTGTAAGATATATATATATTTTACCCACACAGGTGAGTCATATCATGACACCAGATCCAGATTCAAATCCAAAACTAAACTGCTCTTCAGTTCTGAATGCTGTCTTCAGTTCTGAAAAGCTGAATCTTTACTGTAAGACACACAAGATGGGAAATCCAGAGCTGGATTCATGTAGTAAATTTCTCCAAAGCTTAGCTTTAATAGATTAACTTCTGTCATGTTTACTAAGGTTATGTAGTTCTTTATCTTGAAAATACTTCACTGATAGCAATGAGAGTATTCAAGAAGTAATGAATTTCACAAGATAACTAGTTACAGCAGAATGGAACTTCAAGACTTTAAATTGAAAAGTGTATCCACTTTACAATTAGATCATTCTTCTCGAGAATTTTCTCAGTTTTAGAACTTGAATTAAAAAGAATCAAACACCTACTTTTTTTGAGAACGAAGTTGTAAGAACTGTTTAGCAAGCCCACACACATTCAATTATTTTAATCTTCAGTCATAAGTCAATACTTGCAGCACTTTAATCATTTTTGATTCCCTTCCTTGAACTCCCTTCAATTTATCAATGCCTTTTTAAATCCACATTTTGTAAAATGGAATGGAGTCATTTTTTTGAAGAAATGAGTGGTCATCAGCAATCTGCTCTAGTGAAAATAAACGTTGAAAACAAAATATACTTTTGAATAAAAAATAAGTATTATTTCATGTTGTAGAAAATCAGCATTCCCCCCTTCCTCCAAACCAAATAAATATTTCATTAGAATTATATTCATTAGACTTTTTGATGCATTCATATGGATGTGAGATTTAGCTTTTGTTCTTGTGTTTGATTGGTTCTATTTTAATCTCAGAGAGCTAGTTAGCGTTAATGTGAAACTGATGGAGTCTTCACAGCACTCTGTGTCAATGAGAAGTCAGAAGGAACCAGTCAAAATACTGGTAAACAGATGGGTAAGCATGGTCAGATCTGAATTACACCATAACTGCTGAAGCGTCAAACAAATCCTAGTTGCAAGAAGCTTTAGGATTCTGTACCATTTTCTGCATTATTTAGAGACTGTCTAGCAAACAAATTAAGTTTGGGAAATTAAAAAAGTGGAAGCAGTCAAGCAAATTATTATGTCCTATTTGTGCATACTGGTCTATGCACATTAAGATAGTTCTTTGACATTAATTCCTTGTTTAGGGATATTTTGATTCTGCAGCATGTGAACAAGCAGCAGTGAATAACCCTTCATCATCTTCCAAAGTGATACTGATGGAAACCAAGCCTTAGTTAGGATCTTTGAAGGCAGCTCACTGCCTTCCCCAGCTAGACATGGGCTCATGGTGTGTAATACTACAAGACCAACTAAAACAACCTTGGAAGGCAAAGGCAGGAACTGGAAGAATGAAGAAATGCCCACTGTAGGAGAAGATCAGGTTCGAGACCACCTTAGGCACCTGAAGGTGCACAAGTCTATGGGACCTGATGAGATGCATCCATGGGTCCTGAGGGAACTGGTGGATGAAAATACTGAACCACTGTCCACCATATTTGAGAAGTTGTGGCAATCCAGTGAAGTTTCCAGAGACTGGAAAAGGGGAAACACAATCCCCATTTTTAAAAAGGGAAAAAATAAAGACCTGGGGAAGTACAGGCCAGTCAATCTCATCTCTGTGCCCAGCAAGATCATGGAGCAGATCCTCCTGGAAACTATGCTAAGGCATACAGAAAACAGAGGTGACTGGGGACAGCCAGCACGACTTCACTAAGAACAAATCATGCCTGACAAATCTGGTGGCCTTCTACAACAACATTACAGCATTGGTGGCTAAGGGAAGAGCAACTGGTGTCATCTACTTGGACTTGTGCAAAGCATTCGACACTGTCCTGCACAACATCCTTGTCTCTGAACTGGAGACACATGGATTTGACAGATGGACCGCTTGGTGGATAAGGTTGGCTGGATGGTTGCACTCAAAGAGTTGTAGTTAACAGGTCAATGTCCAGGTGGAGACCAGTGATGAGTGTTGTTCCTCAGAGGTCAGTATCAGGACCAATATTATTTAACATATTTGTCAGTGTCATGGACAGAGCAATTTAGTGCACCTTCAGCAAGTTTGTGGATGACACCAAGATGTGTGGTGCAATCAACATGGTGGAGGGAAGGGTTGCCATCCAGAGGGAGCTAGGCAGGCTTGAGAGTTGGGCCTGTGCAAACCTCATGACGTTCAACAAAGGCAAGTGCATGAGAATAAGGTATCTGGAAATATAAACATACTTGTATACTCCTCCCTGTTGCTTACTTAAAACTGACTGGAAAAATAACACATTAGAAGAAGCATCAGTAGTTCAGGATTACAGCACAGAATTTGGAGCTGAAGTTACTCTCCACTTTGTTACTGGTACATCTATGACCACAGATATTTCTGATGTATCTCAGTGTCTCAGCACTTGAGGCATATCTCAAGATGGTCAGCTAAAAAATGAGGCATTTGGAGATTGTAGCTTTCACTTCACTGTCCTTTTTTTCATTTATCCAAAGTGTGAGCATAAGCTCATGTTTGCAAAGAGCTCTGAGAATCTGGAGAGGAAATCCTTTTGCACAAAAGAAATGGCCACTTTTGTACTCAGTAAAAAATATTTCTACAATATATGTTGACACTTCAGGCCAAATTTACCCCATCTAGCTCCATGCACCTGAGTTTGTCTTAGATGCTGCTGGTAGCTAGTGGAAAATTACAGGCACTTGTGAGCTACTTGCATCTCAGTCAGTTTACTCAGTTTCTGTGGGTGCCTCTATGTGTATTTTAACTCTAGGTGGCACTTTACATTCCCCAAATACATGCCTTATGTAAAGTTAGGTGGTAAGAACCGTGGCATTTGTGTCCTGTAAACTGACTTGGAAATTTCAGTTTCCTTTCAAACAGACAATGCAAGGCTGATAAACTTTTCAAGCCAGGAAATGGCTGCAGTGACACCACCCCTGGGATTATGAGGAGCCATCTGCAGGCATTCTGACTCAAGGATTTACTAGAGACTAAATGTGTTGCTCACCTTCAATTTCAGTTCTAGCACTGCCCCATCCTTCTCAGTGTTCCTACAGAAGAAGAAAAATACCTCAAGAATTCACTGCTGCACCTCAGTCGGGTATTTGCTCTGTGAGGTGAGAAGATGGATTTTAAACCTAGTGTGAGGGAAAAAGGCTCTGTCTGAGCATATATCTACTTATCCAGATATTGCTAAAGCCACTCAGGCTTCCAGGAAAAGACTTATTTCTTTGAAGGTGGACTATGCTGATCTTAAATTGGACATGTCTATATTACTTCCTGCAAAACTGCGTATCCTTTCTGAGGGGCATAAATTTCTTTTTTATGACTACGACGATGCAAAGCAATTTTAAATGCCCGGAGGAGAGAACTAGAAAAGACGAATGGAAAGGAATTGAATGATTCATTAGACTCTGAAGAAGATTTGATGAGGAATTCTATAATTCTGGACTTTTAATTTAATTGTGTCTCTCTTTATTACTTTTTCCCCTTCTTTACCTTCATGGAGCTTCATAAAAATATAATTTTTAAGAGCTCCTTATCTTGCAGCACACAGTAAGAAATATAACACTGTTTATTCTGTTTGGACAGTACATTTGGGTTTTGAGGTTGGTGATTTATCGGTCTTCTCAGGTACTAGCTATATCTGTATACCTGGAAAGTCCTGATTCCTGTTTCGGTAAAATTATGCCTTTGGTATAAATTTCTTACTATTTTTGAACTTTATAGCATTTTCTATAGGTAGGAGATGAGTGCTATGACCTCTCTGCTTACTTGCTCAGGTGTTGACTAAAATCTCTTCTCTCTCACATCGCTCCAAGGCACAAGAGTGCTGCTGAAATCAATGGAGTTGTTTCAGACTTAACTGACCTGTGAGTACAATCTCGCCAGTGTCTGTGTTCAAGTATTCTTGTGGACATTGTTGAGCTTTAGATCCAACTATGAACTTTATCATAAAATTTTCAATTTACATTTTGGAGGTCTGAGATTTTCCTTGATAAAATAACTCTGCATACCAGACACTCAGTTGCTACAAACAAAATTCTACCAATTTATATGAGGTGGGATTCTAGCCTCCTAATTACGAATCTGATTTAACTCCATTTCAGCTGACTTTGGTTCAATCTCACAGGATGCCTGTAAAATACCTTTTCTGGTGCCTGTTCTCTTTGCCTTTCCATCAAAGATTTAGCTGATTTCTATGTTCTCTAGTACTTTAGGCTAAGGATCACCTGCACATCAGCTATTCAAACTGTTGCATTAAAGGATACTTATCAGAGTCAAGCGTTTGCCTGTTTCAGAACACTGCTAAAGGCTTTCGCTGAGGCAGTTTCACAAAGTTGAATGTATTTAATAAGGTGACAGACATAACAGATTTGGAATTGCCAGTGATAAATACACTTACTGCAGCAGTGTGAATATATGATAACAGTGTTAGCAAAATGCTATCCCAAGTATTCCTCACCAAAAGGTGGAGGTGCAGAGCTTACCAAGAAGGTGTTCCTGTCTTCGTGGAGAGGAAAGGAGCACAGCCCGTCGACTGCCTCTTCTGGTTTCCAATTTCTCGCCCCCCCAGTTCTTCTTTTTTTCTTTTTTCTTTCTAACACTAACTCTCCTTTTATATCCTAACCTTATCTGTTCCTCCCCCGGGGTGACATTTAGCATGATTTGGGTGGAGAATCAAGTACTATAGTCACATATGTTTAGTATGTACTTCATTAAGCTCATGATGATATTCAGGGGTGTGAACTTTAATATTCATTTCACAAATAACGAAGTGAAAGGTTTCACTCCAGGCACTGTGGCCTTCAAGACTCTTTTTTGCTGCCACAACAGAACTGTCCTGCCACCGCAAAACTCACATGCCATGTGTTCGGACCTCCATCCACAAAGTTTGTATAAGAGATAAGCAAGAACAAGCTACTCAACTCCCCTTTGCCCAAGGCTGGTGCTCATCAGTGACACTAAGTCTGACTGTGCTTCTTAAAAACGTAAGTAGCCAAACGCTAAAAGACACTTTCTTAACATTGGTGAAGGTAATAGAAAACAAATTAAGTATTCTAATTTCATGTTTATAAACTGTGAACAGTTGAGCAGAAGCATGAATTATTCACATGTGCGGACACCATATGCATAAATTATCCCAAAGCATTCTGCCAGATCTGCCAGCACCTGAGAGGAGCAAGACGGGAAAGATTTTTCTTTCCTAAGAGAAATGCAGAGCTAGAAAAAGGTAAATAGGTGCACTTGCCCCTGGATTACATTTTCTAAAGTGACTTTTGCTACTCCATGCTGAGTTCCAGGAAACAACAGGAAACAACAGTCCCTTCTCTCCTCCTCATTGCTTTCTCACCCCTGCAAAATTTTCCTACATTTTCCAAGCCGCTTTTCATCTCGTCGAGAATATTTCCCTGAGCAACTTTATTATTAAAAATCTTTTCATTTTTTTTTCACAAGTTCTACCACCTACATTTTCAGAGTACCCATGCCATTTGTCCTTCCTTCCTTCTCAGCAAAACATTTTTACACATTTTTATTTATTTATTTATTTTCATTTTACAAGTAACATGGCCAACATGTGATTTCAAAGAATCATCATCTTTGCATTTGCTAAAGTGTAAGTAGAGTGCAGTCCTCAAAGTTCATGCATGGCTAGAATTTCTGTAAATTCATTAATATTTTCAAATGAGCTAGGAGAAAGCAAGGAACAAATAGTTACAATACTTCAATGGTGACCCTTTCTGAAACAATCCAACAATAGGCTTGTTTTAGTTGACCATTTTCATGTCAATCACTGAAACAATTTTCTTCCCCCTCATTACTACTTAACTTAGGTAATTCAGAAAACCATTGACATGGTTTACCTACGAATATATTTTCTCAGTGTGACTCAGTAGAACTGCTCCTCTCCTTAAGATTTGGTAGGCCCTTATGAAAGTGTTCGCATGGTCAAGAGTCTGTGTGTAAATCTAAAGCTATACAGATAGACATACCTCTCTAGGTACAAGTGTAAGAATAGGTATAGGTAAATTTGGTACTAAATCAAGCAAACTTATGTATATAGGATGTAGCTCTAGGACTACCCCATTTTAACTAGTAGTCAATGTCACAAATTTAAAAATACTTATGGGGTTTTACAACAGATGAACTACTGCTTTTATATGCTTCCTGAACACCAATAAATCTGAGTGAAACCTCTACTAGTATAAAGAACAGCACCAGATTTCTGAAAGTCACCTTTCATTCAGTTAACCAAGAAGCAATTTAATAATTAGGGTATTTAAAGTTCACTTAGATCATTAAAAAGTTCCTTTCTAATGGCATTCACCATTATTCTGTAACACTGTGAAAAAAATCCATTGTCTGAACAGCGGTACAGAAAGTGAAATACCACAACGTACAGAGGCAAAACACATAGTTATCTAAACAGGTTCACAGGAAGCAGCCACCTGGATCCTAGGCTTTCAACTGGATTCAAAGAGGATCCAAATCTCATCTCACATTTGCTGATGCATCCATATTTTCTTTGTTTCCACCTGAACTGTAGTTGCTGGTACAAGAGCCATAGCATGCAAGCTATTCAGCAAATGTGGTCATTCACCTGAATGATTTTAAAACAACAGTCACCTCCCCGTACCACTCCTCTACTGCCTTTACCAGTCGCACAAATGGAGAGCCTATGGATAGCAGCAGTAGCAGACAGCAACAGGCAGGAAGACTTCATTTTGCTCCTGAAAGTTTAGTGTTCATAAAAAGAACCCAGCTTTCCACCCATCATAGCTGAAGGAGGGCTACAGTGCTCAGGTAGAAACCTGCTGGTCTAGAATAACTAAAATGCATTTTAGAGGAAAGTTAGCCATTCTGAATGTGCCACTTAATGCCTCTCAAATAATGCGACCCATTGCCTACACTGGAATTGGGCTAGCAGTTTATGTGGGAGAAGACGCAAAACTCATCCCACACCTGCAAAGCTAGGCAGATAAGTCTTCAACTTTTGTCTGTTGTGATACTTAGCGTTTCTTACACAGCCTTCCTAGAGCAAACACAGGGACACAACTTAACTCTTTTTAGCTTTTTGCTTAGCCAACCAGCTAAGATATTTTAAATGCTCCCTCCTTGTACTGAAATCTGTATGTTTATGTTTGTGGGACAGCCTTAAAAAATGCTCAAAACTCATCCCACACCTGCAAAGCTAGGCAGATAAGTCTTCAACTTTTGTCTGTTGTGATACTTAGCGTTTCTTACACAGCCTTCCTAGAGCAAACACAGGGACACAACTTAACTCTTTTTAGCTTTTTGCTTAGCCAACCAGCTAAGATATTTTAAATGCTCCCTCCCTGTTCTGAAATCTGTATGTTTATGTTTGTGGGACAGCCTTAAAAAATGCTCAAAGGTTTCCTTCCACCAAGGAAATACAAACATCTTCACTTATGGTCCTTTTATAAACTGCCCTTTAATTCAAATGCCTAAACATTTATTTAAAAGCCAAATTTTAGCCACATTTAAGAATCTCACTATTTCAATTTCTATTATCATCCCGCAATTTCCTATTAGAACTGTCAGCATTTTGTTCTTTTTTCAGTACAACTTGTAATGCTTTACTTGACTACCTGAATTTTTGTAGGGTAACAACATTAACATGATGTATTTGCATCTCAGGGCACATGTGAGCCTGTCTATGTACGTCCTTATGTTTATGCACGCATGCATTTTCCATACCTCTAACTCCTGTAACTACTCAAAATCCCAAACATACCCTTGTCCTAGACTTGTGTTTCTTGCCATTGCAGACTCATTAACAGGCTTCTGTAGTGATGCTCATGTATGCAATGTTATGCTCACTGTCCTTTTGGAAAAAGAAAAAGAAAAAAAAAAAAAAGCTCTTTTCAGAGCACTGCATTACACCATAATAGTATAATTCCTTTGATTACAAACCAAACGAGAAGAAAAGCACCCACACCCTCATCTTCTGAGATACGCTCAATTTCAAATAAAAGTAATAGTTATTTAACAACTGCGCCTTTTAGAGAAAAATAATGCTCACACAATCACTGTATTCAGATCAGTATATTATTGTAAACTCAAGAGAGGGGATAGACAGAGGTGGGAGGGAAGAAGAAAAATCTAAAATACTCCTTCTGACCAGGTATATATGTTTTCTCCTATCAGAGCATTTTCAAATGAAAAAGTATGACTCTCTTCTTTTAATGCACTGAACACCAATCTGCCTATACTACAGACTAACTGCTACTATTTAACCACTAAACATTTATCTGGATTCTGCATAAATAGAAACAGAAGCAGTGTTTCTAACATCTGTCATTGTTGGAATAATCATGTTGCTGTGCAATGATTATGTTGGGATCCTTTTACAAAATGAAAACAGTATTCATTCGCAATTATTCATTACAATAGGGCCTGCTCTCCTCCTGTGATTGTTATTTAAAATGAACCAGCTCTCCCGTTTTCACTGACTAAAACTGGCTTATCAATGAGCTTTTCACTTACAGATAAATTTTCCTCTGGGTTAATTCAACTTAATTTTAAGGGGTTTCATTGCATTATATTATAAATTAATTACATCAGTTGCCTGAGGTTTAATGCACTTTAACAAATAGTTAATGCACTGCTTCAGTTCTCAGTGAGAAATTACTCCTCATACTGTTATTTCAGAGTCATGCTGGTTAGGATTACTCTTCTGTCTTGTTCCATTGACATGATCCCGTAACAGGATGAACGTATTCTGAGCTAAACATTTAAACAATAAAAGGCAGAGAACAAATGACTACAGGAATATTAATGGGCACAGGAACTTCAGCAGGGCAGCAATGAGATGAAAAGAACATTGCTATTAAGGAATGTTTTCACTCCTGCCTGTCTATCACAGGGCCGAATCTTTAGATAAGGGCTTTTCAACATGATACAAGATGTTATCAAATGCTGTTGTACAATATTTAGTCTCAAGGGCTAACTTAAAAGAAATGGCTTCAACCATAAAACAAAACAACACACCACCACCAATGAAAAGTGGAAGGTGAGTACAGCAAAGGGTTGTAGTTTGGTACACAGTTATTATCACAGCTTTGCTCTTCCATAGAGCTGGTTTTTATCTGGACTGGATATCAGTGATAAGGATACTTTATGTCTATACGTGTCTGCTTGCGCGCATGTGTGTATTCCCTCCTTACAAGGGGAACGTGAAAGTGTAGGGGGGGCAGAGAGAGTATAAAATTGAATGCAGGCTGCCAAGATGGAAATGATATTTGTTTTCTATCACACCAGAGATGCACCATTCCAGCTTTTGTCCTTCAAAGCTGTGAGAGACCACGCTTTAATGCCTGCAGGTTGACCATGCATTGTTATTATACAGTCTTCATGTTCACATCATGTGTCATCTGACCAAAGGAGAGTCTACAAAGTGAAAGCCTCATGCAAAATTTATGCTTATATGGCTGT
This sequence comes from Anser cygnoides, assembly GCF_040182565.1. Taxonomy (NCBI): domain Eukaryota; kingdom Metazoa; phylum Chordata; class Aves; order Anseriformes; family Anatidae; genus Anser; species Anser cygnoides. Next base: position 61,593,648 of record NC_089874.1, read on the forward strand.
TTCAGTCAGTGGAAAAATCAATACTGCAGGCTTGATGCACAGAAATGACTGAGTGCTCTCTGACTGACACTAAAAGCACTGGGAGATTGAGGGGCTGCATTTGCCGTTCAAGGAATTGAGTGTATTAGAGCTCTTATAATAGTCTGCTCACCTTATATTAGCCTTTCCTTGGGATTATTTTTTGATAACAATTATGATTGTGGGGTTTAAGGCAATTACACTATTACAAAGAAAAAGCTGCTTTTTATGTCCTGTAAAGCTGTCATATATTTCACACCACAACTGCCTTCCAATTATTTTGCTACAATGCACTTTGGAAGCAAAATGTCCTAACTGATATATATTAGTCCTTTATGTTTTATAAATAAAAATCAAAGCTGTAATGTAATCCTTCAAAAGAAGCTTCTCAGTTTCCCAGATGTTATTTTAAAAAGCATAAAATGCAATGTGTGCTGTAAGTCTTAAAAAAGACAAACACAGTATCTGTTTTTATATGGGAGGGTAACACAAGCCAGGGATGTTGCACACATTGTGCAGACTGTTGTAGCTCAAAATGCTAATACTGCCCGTTAAACATGGACAGATGTGGTCCATGGAGTTTAACATCAAAACAAACAAACAAAAAAGAAAAAGAAAGAAAAAGAGGGAGAGAGAGGGAAAAACAAAAACAACAACAAAACAAAGACCAACTCCTCAAAGGTGTTTTGTTTGTTTCTTTTTTTTTTAAAAACAGGATTCAAGGTATAGTGTAATGTTAGGGTGAACACCCTGCAAAATATTTTAAAGACTCAGTGAATACTTCTTTATACTTCTTTATTAGACATAGATGGGGCTGTCAGAAAAAAGATGAAGGAAAATTAATGCTTGAAATGAAGAACAAACTCTGATAATCTACTTTAAGAAAATTACATATATTCCCTCCATCAATAAATACCCCTAGTGAGAACAGGAATGCATTTGCACTGCATTTTTGTGACTGTAAATACACAGAAATATTTTATTAGATGGTATTACAAGCTTTTCATCAATGTCTTCTACTTTTGTTATAACTCATAGGTAATGAGTAAAATGATTAATGGAGATTGTAAGTGAGGATTAAGAAAAACATTGGTATTTGGTTTAGAAATTCCTGAATTCCATAGCAACTTTTATAATATTATTACAAAATATTCTTCATTCCCATATTCAGCTTTCTTGACAGCCATGCACATATTTAGCTGTACTCATACTTTCAAAACATTCAGTAACGCTGATTAATTAGAACAAGTCAAGTGGGCGTCTTTATTTCAAATTCAAACCACCAAAAGTGAGGTGGGTAAAAAATATGGCCCTTTCTAGCCATAAACCAAATACAAATTGATGAAGACCAAACACACAAATTGCCTTCTGAAACACAGAAATAGAATAACTACTACGTGGCTGAATTCCCACAAATTACAAATGATGGTGTCTGGAGCTCCTGCAGCACAGACCTAGCCACTTGTGAGCAGCTGAGTACAGTATCTTTCCCAAAAACTTTCACATAGGAGTTGTGTCTAATAGATAAGTAGTACCAGCTGGAGCATGCACCCAGGTATCCTAACCACACAGTTTTAGCTCTTTTCTCAAGCAAGAATTTCTGTGAATAGGGCCTGCACATTTGGACTAAATTTGACATCACATTTCTGTGTGGTACTGTATTTGTGTGTGTAGGGGAGGATGTCAGCCTTTTGAACTTGGAACCACCACGAAACAGCTGCCACCCACAGAAGCTAGATTGGTACAGCTATAAACCATCTCTGAAGCTCCATGCAACATGCTTTTCTCAGACACCACTCCCAAGAGATGAGAGGTATGACTTGATTAAAAATGCTGGAGTGGCCAACTTCCCTCATTTAAAGGTCTCCAGTTCCATGTTGTTACACTAATCCTCTGTCTGAAATCAGAAGAAAGTTTGTATATGCACCCATTCAGGCCTTCCTGGAGCACAAGAAGGGACCACTGCAGGAATTGGGTTGATTGTGTAAATGAATGAAGCCTACATGGGCAGTAGGAAGGAGATTCAGTGAATTCTTTCTGGAAAGAGGCTGAATTTTCATCTATGTGTTGTGAGGAGCAGAAAGGAAGAGAGAAGGCACCTGCTGACTCAATGGCTGATTGATGCCTGATAAGAACTAGTCAATGTATAGTCACATTGTAGCTCTATGGGAAGTGTCTGTCAAACCTCAGCTGCTTTGTCTCTGTACAAATGCTGAAACCTACTTTCTCCTGCTGATTGGAGAAAAAACAAAACAAAAACAAACAAAAAACCCACACACCTACAACCAGGGAACACAGAAATGGCAATATATGTTAGACTATGGTGGCTGTTGCATAAATCTCTAGCTTGTCTGTCTTTGTCCACCACAATGGGGAAAGGCTATAGAAACATCTGGCAGGGCAGAAGAATATGTGCAGCAATGCACATTTCTACTGGTTGTAACAGAAAAGAAAAAGGCCTTGGAGGGACTGAGGATTGCTGATGGTAAACTAGCTTTTTGTTTTAAAACTTCTTCCTTTTTGCTTTGTGCTGTGTAGTGACATACTTCTTTCTTCAGTAGGCCATTCAAAAGAAGACACAAAAAGAGGAAGAATTGCAGAGTTTCCATGATAAAATACACTATTTTTTGGATATCTCTTTTCTCTTAGCGTAAATGTTTTACTGTGTGAATAGGTAATCTTCATTAGAAATAAATCAGAACAACAGCAGTGAAAACAGTTTCTAGTGTTGAGCAGAGGCATGTGAGGAATGAGAAAGAAGATGGATTTCAGGGTCACAGATGACTTGCTGGAAGGAATCAACACCACCCTGTTCACAAACTGTTATATTCATCTTTATTAGCTTTCATGCCTCATCAGGCATGCCAAATGAAAGAACAAAGTCTGTGGAACAGAACATTTTCAGAAAATGAAGATGTCCCACCATCAGATAAATGCTGAGCCTAAGACCCACAGCTCTCTTCTCAACCCTTTGCTACAGCTCTACTCCCTCTGGCTGAGCTGGGTTCTCCACCAGCTTACAGGACTTGCCTTTATGAAGATAACAAAACCAAACTGGCTAAAACCTATCTTGAAGGGGCTCTGGACTTTGGATCCAACGTAACTGAGGATAAGACATGGCTAGATGTTTATACAGTGTGTTCCTTTCTTCCTGTTGCATACTGAAAAACTGTTCACTATAGCTGTGAAAGAAACAGCTACACTTCACTCAAAAACTGAAGTTCTCTTTCCCCTAGTCCTTCTTCTCCCCAAAACAACCAAACCAATGAAAATTGCACACTAAAGTCAACAATGTGTTAAAACGTGAGCACCAAAAGTAACAGTAGCTAAGGTGAAGGTTACTTGCTGAGTACCAATGCATTCAATGCTATATAGGATACACAGGTTTTGCTTCAAGGATCTTAACAGTTCACTGACAAATTCTCACCCCTAGACATTGAAGAATCAACTTGAAGTACCCATATACTTATTCCATTGTCCCCAGATTTATAAAGCTTTACTAGCAAACTTTGGGTACATACATATTGAACTGAGACCTTGGCTTAATGCACGGCAGCTAGCTTTTCTTCCATTGTGTGCATTGTGCATGCAGTGTAGCTGATCATAGCTGAAACTGTGAGCTGCCCAAGACAAGAGTAATTGTGTTAATGTGCATTTGTGGAGTTCCTACCACACGAGGTCTTTGATCAGTGTCTCTAAGTGCTACTGGAGTACAAATAAACACTAACACTACCAGCTCTACTCAAATAGCTAAGCATTAGTTAATGTGAAAGGTACTATAAAAACACAAAGAAAAAATTGTATTTAAAGCCTTTAAACTGTGAAAGGGCAAAACTATAGCAGGGAGAGAGGATAGAAGGAAAACTGGAAATTGCAGGTATGGTGGACTTCAGCCTCTTAACTGCAAACCCTGACACTTTTTAAAAAATACTAAATGCATGCATAAACACACAGTGAAATTTACAGACTAAGCAGAGCTTTGTCTACTTCCCTGCTGCTATAAATAATCATTGCCAATACATTCTTGGAATGGATATGAATGAGCAGATTCCCTGAGAAGGAGGCCCGTGCATGTGACAGATAATTCAGAAGATGCTGCTCAATGCTTGTTACAGAAATATTTTTAGGCTACAATAACTGATTGACCAAAAGAAGGGAGGAAATGTTATCAAAATGATAGGCAGTAAAGAGAACCTTAATGTAAAGGATCACAAATAGGGACAATGTATTGGTAGCAGTGCAAGGCTTCCCAAGAGATCAGACTGACAAATTCAGACCCTAGTGGCTAAGCTCAGGAGATACATGAAGCTGTAATAGCATTTATTAGGAAAAGGAGAGGGAAAAAGATTGAAATAAAAAGATACAGAAAAAAATCTTCTAAAATTCTAAAAAAGCCTTTTGTTAATGGCAGAGAGCAACTATTGGAACTGTTTGGAAACATTAGAATGGCAAGTTTGGGGAAAGGCTTGCGGGGGAAGGAATAGGGAATTCAAAGACAGGTTATGTGACAGACTAATGGAGGAGATGTTGTCAGAAGTGACAGATGGCGGATAAAGTTGAGGCACCTCTTTAAAAACAAAATGTCAGAGACAAACCAAGACATGTACAGGAAAGTCACAAGCAGATGGACACACCCATAAGTCACCACTATGAACACGCTGGCTGAAGGTACATTGACGGATGACAAATCAGCATAGTTTTCAATTAAATCCAGCAAAAACTGTAATTTCATAATTACAGATTATTTCATGTTCTCTGCATAAGAACGATAGTTTCACTGTCTCAAAGCAGCATACCTTGAGTGTTGAGTTTTTTTTTCCATAAATAGTATAGTATATTTATTGTTTAAAACATCAGGTTTGAAGGAAATCCACTAAGAAGCAGCTGAACAGGTTGTGTCTACTGGTACACATGTATTTTGCACAACTATAAAGGCAGTTGAGTGGGGGATCTTCTCTAACTTAAAATGGTTTCTCACTTTCTTACCTTCTTCCTGTACTACATGTCTTTAGTGAGTAAATGCAACCACCTTATTTTCCTCAGTGAGATTAACCATTGGTTTACTTTGCCTTGTTCTCTTTCTTAAAAATTTCATGAAGAAACAAACAAACAAAAAACACCTCTAGTTGCCTATAACCACTGACAAAGTACTCAGATGGGAAACACTTTGCAGCTTGGTTCCCCTATGAAATTTTTTGTGTGGAGCCCTATTAGACTATTATTTAGCCTTTTCAGCTTTTCCATAGTAACATCATAATTTAAATGTATTTTGTTTCAAACAAAGAAAGCATGCACTAGAGTACAAAAGGCCTGAAACTGCCAACCTCAATTATGCTGAGTAGTGGAAATCAGTGGAATAATAATATTATACTTTAAGGTACACCTCAATGTAGTAAAGTCACGTATTCTAGAACAGCAATGCTTGACAGTTGGCATAAAAAACCTCCCTCACACCTTTAACACCTGTGAATTTCACATATACTTTATAGTATAATCTACGTAGTAATATCTAATATGTTACAAGATTAACTAAAAAAGAATGGGAAAAATATGATGTTATAAAAACTAGAATCTTGCAGCTGGAGGATATTCTGGATTCTACCCCTAATTTTAAACCATCACCTTCTGAAAGATAAGCCTATGTTTCTGAATTCATAGCTGGATGTATACCAAAACTAACAGTATTTTTTCCTTATGCCAAATATTTAACTCTAGAATGTAGTATTTGTACCTATATGGGTGTATGTTTGTTGATCTAATGGATTGAACAAGATAAAACAAGGTTCTGTGGTTAGCTAGCTATACAATAAAATATAGACAATTAGTTAACTCGGGATTTTAAAGAAGTCAACAGATGTGGAAAGTCATTATTCAGTTCACTTCCACTGCCCTTGTAGTTAGAAAGGGACAGTGACAGCAGAGAGGAGCTGCTGTGACACTCCTGAAAAGCCACTTGTTTCTGAAAATCAACAGATTTCAACGAGTTTGAAGGTAGTTGCTCCTAAAGAGAAGTTACAAACAAGAGGAAGACAGCAAAACCCAGCAGCTATTTTTTTCCCTTACATTTGCATTCAGCCGTCAGGAAATTTGTTAATTAAATACTAAGGATTGCTTCAGAGGGAGAATTTTTAGTACTAATTTTCAGGGAAAAATTGAAGTGTCTCAATTCAACTCTGTCTTCAACTGTTTCTAGAATATACAATGATTCTGAGATGACCAGAAGAATCTATGATTCCTGAACCGTCCAGCTTTTGGCTATCGAAGAGTTGGGTGCTGTTGCTCTGAGAACCATCCTCTGCAGAAATCTCTCTTATCCCAGCACTGCCCTACCCAAATTAGCTTGTAAGCAGATTAAGAGGTCTCTCACATTCTGTGCTTTGTGCTTCAAATAACGGTATCATTCTTTTCCCTATGCCCTTCCTTGTTTAAAGGAAGCAACTGAGTCTTCTCTTCCTTCTACCGTATTATTAATGTCTCATAACTATCCAAATGCTCCTCATGAGGAAACCTCCAGCTTCCTCTTCATAGTCTCCCTTCTTCAGTTCTCTTTCCAGATACTACCGCCCTGATGTCTTCCAAGGGGAGACTGACCAAATATGATGTGATTACAGCTCTCTCGTTCTCTAACCATCGGTTTCTTACTGGTTCTGCTACTAGCCCCAATGACTAGGGTCCTCTCTCCTATCTGGAGATGCCCTCATCGACATTTGTTCTTCACCTTTCATGCCCTGATGGCTCTTCCTTTTCAAAATATTAATTTGCTTTAGTTTTAGAAAAAGAAATATATCAGCTTTAACATTATCTGACACTACAACTACTGCTTCAGAGCTGCCTCCTTCAGTTAATTAAAAATTAAACATACACTCACAATCACAGCCTGAGGTTGTTTACTAATGTTACCATGTACCTCAAAAACCTGTTTCCCATCATTTGCACTCAACTAAACCAGTTCAGATTCAGTGCTCCATCATGGAGCACCTCTCGTCTCCCATTTCTAATTGCTTCATCGGCATGTCTTGCAGAAGATCTTTGTAATCCCTCATTCCAGCTTTCTGTCACACTTTCTTTGGATCCTGTTCTTGTTCCCCCTAATACTTTATCTGAGTAATCTCAAAGACACAAATTCAACTCCATATATACGCTGACAGCAAACAAATCTGCCTGTCAACTCCTAAATCTTAAAGACTCTTTACACATAGCCTATTTTAAGGTTCTCCCTATCTACTTTGACAGCCAAAACTCTCATCCAAAGTTTCAGCACCTTACACCTCAGTTATGGCAACATCCTCTTTTTCTCCCAGGAAGAGAAATTGGTCTCCTTTTACCCATTTAGAGAGCTGCTGGTTCTCCAAGGCTGCTACTTGAGATGTCTTTTATTTAGCTTACCCTTTTTTCATCACATCAAATACAAGCTGCTTGTTTTCACTTTCAAAAGATTTTTACTGCACACCTTTGCCATTCCTTTTCCCCCCTTATCTCTTATTTACTCCTCAAAGACAGATGGTTCGTATTATGACCATGCTGACCATGACTGTTTTACTGTTTCTTCTTATTCCCTGACCGCATTCATTTGTGGTCTCCTGTCTTCCAAGTAGCTTTGCAACTGGATTGCTTAGGCACCAATATAAAGCAAATGATAAAAAAGCAACCAAAGAAAAATAATAATGGTTTGTGTTGCTGGTTTTTTTTTGTTGTTGTTTGTTTGTTTTCAGAGATACCTCTATCTAGGAAGTCTACCCAGAGAAAATACAACTTCAGGGCAAGTTCTGCCCCAGTATTCAGTGGAAGTAGAATAATAAAGAGATGCTGCAGACTTCTGGGTATTTAATAACTACCTTTAGGATTCAAAGGGAAATCTTGTACCCTAAAGCAAAACCAACAACCTTGAGAAAAACTCCCATCGAGTCTATTGAACTGTTTGAATTTAGGACTCTCAGTGGACCACGTTTCTCTCCCTCTGTCCCCTTAGCCTTCCAGGAAAGCACAAGGGAGGACAAGCCCTTCTGACTGAGGGTGGTGCTCCCATGGAATATGTTTGTTAGGACATATCCTATTGCTCTGCTTCTGCCAAGGATCTCTGCCGTAAGAGCTTAACAGAGCCCTCTCTGTTCTCCTCCTTGTTCAGCACTCTTTTCTGAACTGGAAGTACTGCAAATCTAAGGCATCAACACAAAACACTTGTCTCCAGAAACATAAATCAAGGGGACAGCAACTAAAATCAAGGTGTTCCTGAGGAATACATAACAGGGAAAGAGAGAGGTAAGCCTTCTTAAAATGGAGCTTTCTTCTAAAAGAAACAGCTCTCAATCCTGGAGTCTCTTTTCTTTCCAGGGATACTTCCTATTTGTAGGTGTTTTTAGACTCTGAATAGAGAAAGGAAGAAAATACTATGTAGAAAGGAAAGAGAGAACTGCGTAGGAAAAAGTTTGGAAGCAGATGTTGATTCCATTGCTCCCTGACTTTTTAGCACGCCAATTCCCTTAAAAAAAAAAAAAAAAAAAAAAAAAAAAAAAAAGGATATAATATTACTTAATAGGGATACTGTGAAATGTTAATTAATGGTTTTACAGCATGTTTATATGGCAAGATGAAACAAGTCAGGGGCACATAAACCACTACTCCTACACAATATAACCATAGTCAGCTGCATTTTTTTATTATTATTATTTAATGTAACTACACACAGTCTTTCTTCAAAGGCTATCTTTAAATCTACAAACCCACCACAATAAAATCAACTGTTCTACTAACAAGCCCTGGATATCTTTCAGGAGAACAAACGAGACCATCATTGACTAAATTATCTTGACAATCTTTCCTCCATAGCACATGGGAGTTTTTTCCTGTCTTCTATACTAATATTAAATACACTGTGTTTTATCAGCACTTTGAAAAGAGCAAAGTGAATGAGCATCTTTTACCACTTTAACAGCGTATGAAAGAAGCTGGTAAGGCAAGGAAGATGAGGCATGTTCAATGTGAGAAGAAATTATTTCCATTCCAGGTTGATTCCTCACTGTGCTGAGCCCCCACCTGTTTTGCAGAGGAAGAAACCAGGCTGTTTACATTTAAAGCCATTCTAATGGCAGCACACATTTCCTAATCCTAGCTGGTCCTGGCAAACCAACTGCGTGACCTGAACATTTTAATGTCACACATTTGCCTCATAGCACTTTCTGAAAACTAAATGCAGTAATTACGTCTCCTTGCACTGACCTGAGGTACCTGTTCATAAAGAAACCCAGTAATTGTCAAACTATCAGTTCTTATGCAAAGTTCTTGTATAAGATAGATGTCACCTCCAAATCCTGTAATTACAAAGTTAGAGAAGTTTATCAAATATAGAAATGACCCATTCATTATTTTTTTTCTTATCTATGAGCTGTAGGAACACAAACTGCAACCATAAAACCAGCTAACGCAGTAGATGTAATCTCCTGCTTATAGATATAAGCATAACTACTCAAACCTAAAAGGGACCCTTGATTTCAGCAATTTTGTTGAAGCTCAACAAGCCAGCCAGTTCTATACCAGGAATTTCTGAGTATCAGTTCCTGTAGTCTCCTGGCAACTCCAGATGGACCTACATTTAAATTCTAGAGGGAAATTTGTACGTTCTGAACCTGAGTTGAGTTTCAATCTCTTTATGAATGAGTTTTAAATGGGAAAAAAAGTTATTTTTTAAATAAACCTTGAAAACTTCTTTCCCTTACAGGCCAATCACAGCTGTAGATTTCAAATTTAGAGTTGAGGGGTCATACTGAAATTGTGACTTCCTTCTTTGACGAAAAGATGTGAATGACAGTATGAATTTCCTTCATGTGGCATTTTGGATCAGCTATACCATTTTGTACAAGCCCATTTTTATTCCATTCTTTCTCCATCCACTGTTTACAATACATGACGCTTACATGAGGAAGTTACTTGGCTTCAGTTCTTTCTGTCCTCTTCATCTAGACAAATTCTGACTGCAAGTCAAAAATAGTCTTTATATTCAGCCCACCTATATATCAACATTTTGTAATACATATGCCAAGCACACCAGTTCTGATGGGGATTACAGTGGAAAGTCTGTAAGTTGAAGGAAAACTCTACTGAAGATTCTACTCTATCATCTCACCCAGCATCATTTCTAAAACCAAAATTTTAATTCCAAAAAAGAAAGAAGAAAGAAGAAAGAAAGAAAAAAAAATGAAAAAACCAACACATAACAAAAAAAACACCAAGAAACATGGATGCAGCTGCCTTTTTTCCCAGATAAGACACATGACATCTCGGTTAGTTTTATTTTTTTATTCCTTTTCCTTCTCTCCCTCCTCTATTTTCCCTAGACACATCTGTATCAGCTCTGGTAACCTCACCAAATTACAACTCTGGTAATTAAACTGTTTAACGAATGCTTCTTCAAATCCAGTTCAAAGTTAGAATGTAATGTCACTGTGAGCTATTAAATGCTTCTACTCCTCCCTAGAAATGTATATATATGAGAGGCAGCTGAACCGACTCTTTTATGTGCAGTTTTTTAAAGAATGCAGGATGAAAGGTGCTATATAAATGTAAGATACAGTTATCCATAGTCCAATATCTTAGTGAAAGGCTGTAATTAGTGTAAGCACTGTTTAACATAAATCAGAGCTTTGCATTCAACATTTCAAATGCAACATCTTGGCAAGATGTAGATTATTTTATGTTGGACATAAAAAGCGGTCTGTAGTAAAAAATTGTAATGATGGCCTGAAGAAGCTTTGAAATCAATAGATAACAAGTTACTGAAATTGGGGAGGCCTGACCTGCTCTGCTAGAAACAACCAGTACATCAGATATGTTTGGTTTTATTTGACTTTAAATTTCTTGCAATTGTTTTATTTCTAGTGAGTTCTAAATTCTTTAAACGTTAAATGGTTTTGTTGGTATTGTTCTGGTTGCTTTTTGAATCTAACTCTGCTTTTGTTTTTGTTTTATAAGACATGGTCAATGTTTAAACTAGAGAGAAACACTAGGAGAGCAGAATAGTCTTAGCACTGCTGGATATTTCAAGCCTGTGATTTATTTGCAATGTAATTCAATTATTAAAAATAGACAGTATTTTTATATCTTTCAATTCTGCTCTACACCAAATCACAAAAGCCAGATATTTTCTATTAGTGTTTGATAACATGTGGTTACTAAGGCCATAAAAAAAAAAAAAAAGAAGGCACTTACAATTTTAGTATAAACTATGATTAATTTTTATTAGGATGATACATTTATATATTATAAACCGACAATTTATTTGTAGATTTTTTTCCCTGCAAGTTTAGTAGTTTCCCTTGGTGCAGAATGCAGAATTGTATATGAGATATTTGAGTGTCTAAAACGATGTATGATAAATGAAGTAGCATGCTACTTATACGCTTATCATGTTCCATGACTAGCAACAGGTTCAGCAAAGGGCACAGCCAGTAAATGAAATTTTCCACCAGGACAATATATCATCACAAGAAATGTATGCGTTGGAAACTTACAAGCTTGCTCGAGATGCGGACAAGGTGTGAAATGGTAAAAAATGAAAAGCAGAAACAGCATATAGTAAATTTCAAATTCAGCTGTATTTCCATATTGGCTGCGCCTGGTGCTTTAACTGTTTGAAGTCATGTAGTTTAGAAAATAATGAACACATACACAAAAATTTAGCCCGGTTTTAATGTTAGAATAAACTTCCTTCATTAGATATCCTATACTTCTTTGGAGAAAAGAAACTATAGAGAATTTAGTGAGAATATTTTTTATATCTCCTTCAAACTCCAAAGACAAAGCAACCTCTTTAAATGCATATTTCTTCCTCAGACTTACAGGTAAAAAATCTGCTCCAGGAAACATTTATCATAACTTTCAACACTCTGTAGAGAGCACTAATTAAAAATAATAATAAAATAAACAGGAAAAAAAAAAAGAGAGAGAGAGAATGTTATCTGTATATTTCTCAGTGAAATTTGTTTTGTTTACAAAAATGTTTCATAATAGAAATTTCTGGCATATCACCGTAGAATCCTAATCCTGTTTTCTTGCAAGATACAAGGTACACCAAGGAGAAACTTCTTGGTATTCTGGTGCTAGGTGGAATGACAACTAAAAGTACATTCAGAAAGCCTGTTTTTATGGCGACTAGCTGTACAGTCTCACTGAAGAGAGATTAGCACTGGAAAAGCTGATGAAACTTTGGAATTCTATCTGAAAGAAGCTTCTGAAATGTCTCGAAATTTGCTACACTGCTAAAAATCTAGCATAATGACTGGTTTGTCACTTATGTATTATGGTAACAGTTGTATTTAAAAGTCTTAACAATTTCATAAACCAAGTAACAAATCCTTCTCCCTTCTTACATTCTTACTGGCTAAAATACACCTTTGGTGAGATTTGGCTGATGCAGCTTTACTACGCACAGTAATTTCAGAACCAATTATGGCCCCACTTTGGGCCATAATGTCGTTATTGCATTTTTTTTTTTTACCAGAAAAATCTCCTGCTCTTACCTTTCCCCATCTCACTTCCAACTAGCAACCTTTCTCCCACATCCCACTCAAAACACAAAAAATATCTTTACTGTCACATTCAATTATTAATTTCATAAATGTTTCTTCCTGCCAACAAATGTTGTGACAGACATCTTGTTTCCATGGGCTGAATTACTGCCACCCTATTCCAAAGATGTTAGTGATGACAAGTTCTTGTGAGTCACAAAGAAAGAGGCATATGTGCAAAAGGGAATATTTATTTTCACAAACCAGAAGTAGCCCCTCATCTGGATGTAGACAGACTTGCTCTGTTCCCCCTCTAACTTGCATGGCCTTTCCTAAAGGCAGAGCTGATGAGATTTAGCCAAGCATTTTGATTGGAGATCAGGAAAGACCCTCTGATGTACCATGCCATCAGAGAAAATCTTTCTCACATTTTCAGGCTGGCTCTCTCATGTGCCAAGACTTCTTTTCACATTTTTGCTTAATCTCAGGCTTATCCAATTAATGTTCATTGACTTTGGGCTTAATATTTTTGTCCCTCACATCCTATTTGGATTTACCGTTTCTCTGTCCATCTTAAATCCAGACTTAATTTTCACTTTGTGATTTTCTCTGACTTTTTTCCTTATGATGCTAATTTGGAAAGAAACATTATTTCCTGCTTACACAGTCTGCTCTCTTTTGAGGCACAACGTATAAAACGCTAAAAAAAGAAAAGACAGTAAGAGCTCTTTTAGGTCTAAGTAGACAGAATATAAGAAAGTTCATGCTTTTTGTAGAACATGAGGCTAGACCTTTTCTAGTCATAGTCCTGTGAAATTTAGTTCTGACTTCCTAGTTTCAGCAACATCAGTCTAGGAACTCTCTAAGTGAAATTCATCTTTTTGCAACTTAGAGGGAAATAGAATCATAGAATCTTGCTGCAAGGCAGCAATCTGTGTCCTGTGTACTCTTTGGCCACAAGTCTCATAATCTTTCACGTCTGGAATAAAAACCTAATTTGCTTGGTTGATGTCAGACTTCAGGGGTTTATGCACTGTCTGGTTAACTTTGTCACTGAGCTATGACCATTGTCTTCCAGGTGCAGGCTCACTCTCGGCACTGACATGAGGAGATCTCATGGGATCTACTACCATTTTCAGAGTGTCAGTATCTCCTGTGCCCATTCTTTGTGCCACTGTCTGAATTCCAATGCTCAGGCACTGCTCCGTAGTTCTGAAAGCTAAGCTCTCTTATTCACTTGCAAAGTATTAATTCCCTATTCCGTCCTTGCTGTTCATAATATCTACCTTTTTGGACAACTGGCATATTTCTGGAGTGTCATTTGTTTTATACTGCCCTTGTTGGGCGGGTTGCAATTTCCATGAACAGTATCTTCCACTGAGTTTCTGTTCTTTCCCACAAAATATTCTGTTAGTCAGGATTCTTTTCTTGTTCTACAACATTTTGGGATTCTTTTAACTTACTAAGTTGACATTAACATCCTTGAAACATCCTGTATTAACACAACAAAATGTAAATGTAGTTCATTTTCTTCCTGCCTTACAGAGGATAATCAGACCTACAGTTAGCCCTGATATTATCTTTTTATTCCCCACCCTTCCCATGGGTGTAAGTGAAGATAAAGACAATTGAGCTTCATCGCTACTGCCATGGCATAATGCAACATGAACTGCTTAAAATACTTACAATTTTTAAGCATGCTCTCAGAGATAAAATCTTTTAGAAGGACTATAAGTACTAATGAACTTAGTTGACAAAGGAATATGTTTCTTTAACTGTTTTGCACATTTTCACTCTGTTATTTCAATGTTCTTGCTTTGAAGTGCTGTACAGATTCTATATTTATATTCTGGGTTGTAGGTTCAAAGCACAATTTTTTCCAATTCTTTGAATATTCCATAGATTTTTCTATAAGAACTTTTATTTGTCTACCTAATGACTAGGACATTTGTCAACTAACGGCTTAACAGTTCAGACCAGAACATCTCACATTAGCACTAAGAACCTCTCTTGCTCATTTGGAGGGCCATGGAAAAGCATCAGAAGCAGCAAAATGAAGTCATGAGGAGATCTAACTTTATGATCTTTTCTAACTCCCTGAAGACATATGAGAAATCATCAACTAGTGAATGTCAAGTAGTGTAAGAAACATGGACTTACAATATTACAATATTACCTTGTAATATTTTATTGTTAGCTGTTGTTGTTTTTTTTTTTTTTTAAAAAAAAGGCTCCAATGTGGGGCAGTACTTCATTTTGTGTTGTTCCATCTGATCAAAGGCCATGGACTAATATTCTGAAGTATATTAATAATCCTTTCCCTCACAGACTGAAAGAACAAGAGAAATACAGCTCTCCTTCCATTGTCAATGAATGTAATGAACATTGTTAAGGAACATAATCTTGATTTTACTAGAATTGTTTGGTTGCTATTTTGACACCAGTCAACTATTGGTTTTAATGATACAAAAACAAGAATTGTCACTGATATTGTCCCTTAGAAGATGGCTACATCATATGTCATGGATTTATGGATATTACAGGTCTTATATACTTTATTGCATAGAAGGGAGAAAAGAGAGACAAAGAGGAACAGTACAGCCAAATGAATTAAACCCATTCTTCTATGTAAAATAAATTTTCCTGTCTTTAAAAGCCTACAAAAATTAAATTATGTCAATATAGATTTGGTACCATTTTAAATTAACTTCAGCAGAAACAGAGTCCACTTAACTAGGGTCAGGAGGAAAACAATGGAAAAAAATTGGCTTTTGTGGTTCATTTGAAGCACAGCCTCAGATGAAAAACCTGCTGATTGCAAGTGCTATAAGGCTGAGGTTACATGAAGTTAATATTAACTTTACAAATCAGGAACTTTATGATGAAATGGATCTCTTCATTCGAAAATCCCCAACCGCTATTCACTGCTTTGTGGTCTGTGGAGACGTTATCTGATCGTTCAGTGATGTACTTGTGGTTTGTAAAAATGGGGACCCTAAAGATCATCAGAGCCCAAGTCTGTTCCCTGGGGCCTTTTTACTCTGCTGACACTTAGTGAAAATCTACCAGCAATACATTCTCTAGAGCAGCAATCATTAACTCATTCAAAGTCACAGGCACAAGGGTCTTGGGTTAGCATCTATTAATTAGTGTAATTATTCCCTGGATGACAATTACCAACTGCAGGATCCACTTAACATCTATTCTCAAATCTTGTCTTTCTGCAATGCTAATGTTTCTAACAGGTTCATTTACCTCCATTTACTGATTATACTCACTATGGTATATTGTTTCAGATGGACAGGATGGAAAGCCAATACCTAATATTGACCTTTATAGTATCCTGTGATTAGAAAGGCTGCTCTACCATTACTAGCCACATCATTCTATTGAAAAACATATATACTGTTTATGATAGATTTTCACCTCCTACAAACAGGCTTACAAAATTAATTTCCTGAGAAATAATGTGTTTTAAACTACTTTCCTCAGTAATGCAGTTGTACTTACTATGTTGCAGTATGAGTTTCACAATGTGATGTTTAAGACTATTTCAGCTAGCAGTGATATGCATATAGTGCAACTTTAACCATATTCTCCAACTTTGTTAGAAACAAAGAAAAACAAAACCAAACAACCTCAAACAAACCATCAAAAAAAAAAAAGGAGGTAAAAAGAAGAGGTACAAGTCTACGATCTGTGCTTGTTTGGCAGTGTCCAAGTACTGCATGGTGCTAAGCCACATTGAAATCCTTTAGAGTTCAAATAAACTAGAATGCACTTAAATCAGACTGATATATTTGCTAAAGGAACAGAGAAAAATAAATTGCATTAAGTCTAGTTTCACCTACTTAAGGAATCTAACACACCTCTTCTGTGAAAGGGAAGACAATGTCCAGAACAAACAAGATTTTGATAGGGCAGAAAGCTAATTTATTTAATAACAGAAGGAAATAAGCCTTTGATGGAAAGATTTTTCTCTAGGTATTGAAAATTGGAGGTCTTTGGAATCCATGATGGAACTAATTTCACCAAATGCTTTAACAGATCTTCCTGATTCTATAGAATATGAATCTTTTGCCAGATCATAGCCTTATATTTCAAACCGCATCAACAAGGATAAATCAGAAGTTGTCATATATGGAGACTGAAGGAAGAGGAAGGTTATCTGTTAGGAGTTCCTCTTTCCAATACCAATAAAGTCTGGATTATTGAAACAGGAGGAAGACTTTCTATTACAGAAGCAGGAGAAGAGTGTAGGGAGTATGGCATCATGCTGTGCTGACATGTTTCCCTTCATTCTCCAAGAAGTTGACAGCAAGAGCAATCAAGAATGTCATACACTGAGCATCAGAGTTTAAAAGGAATAGAAACATACATGGCAGTATGTTTTCTGAAGAAGCTTTAATTCTTTCCTCTCACTATGCTGATGATTCATAAATTAAAAGAGAAAATAATTTTAAATCTGTGTTAATACATAGTTTCAGAGTGGTAACATTTGCTCCTTTAGTATATATTCTAACGAGTCCCCTGGACAGCACCTCAACTACGCAGGAGTAAGTGGAAGCAGCAGTGTTGCTTTTAAATGTGCTGTTAGATTGTATTTGTGAGCATTTGATGTTCTTCTTTAATAACCCCAAGTAAAAGGCTGAATGAATTCAACAACAGTAGCTGAAAAAAGTGCAATGAGTCATATTATAGGAAAATGGAGAAAAGGATACAGGACTCTCCACTGAACACAATCCTATATTGTAGGCAATCTGTGATAACACCCTTTTCATTTCAGTTCAGTCCCATAAAATTACCACTAACATTACAACTCATGCAGAACACAGATAAATGTAAAAATGTCACAGAATTCTTCCAGATGGGACTTTTAGTTCCACTAGATCACCATCTACTTTTTTACTTGTCTAATATTTCATTACAACCTTCCATAAGTTAATTTTCTTTCCACTGACCATGTAAATCACAAATCAATTTTCATTTAAAATGCCTGACTACAGATTGCTCCTGAAAGCTCAAAGCATATGCTTCAGTGAGCTCTCCAACATTCTTAATGCACATTAGAAAAATGTTGTGGTTTTTTAAAAATCTTTTTAAAGGAATTAATTTTACATTAAAGTCTGGCATGAGACCCAAGTATTGGTACTCCCCCCTTCCCTCTTCTCTCCCCCATCTTTAAAAAGCAGGTGCATTTTTTAAATGTAACCGCATGTAGAGCTAAATGTCTTTCATGATAATGATATTTGTTCCTAAACCAAAAATTCAGGCAGGAATATAAACTGCTTTAAATTTTCAGAAAGTAGATATGATTACTTAATCCCAAACCCCTACTGCAATCATGTTCTTCTCTAGGGGAAAGAAGACAGAAAAGAAAGGGAGGAAAACCATTCACGGCCCAGTCATTGGCTGTGGTTACTTAAATCATTCTTTTTCTCATGTTCTAACAGAGCGTTTGTATAACTCAAGGAATGCACTAAAATATACGGCAGAATATTATTACTAACTTTACTCTTGGAAGCAGCTACCCCAAAACCAATGAGATATGCCTGTGAGACAAGCAGGATTCAGCCTTTTTAAAACAATCTATAAGAAATGCTTTACATGAATGCCCAGTAAAGAATGGTATGCTCTGAAATGTTATTTTCTTATGTTAATTTAAACACAGCACTCTCCCCTCACAAATCTATAGGCATAAGTTTGGCAAGACTGGACATAGGAATGGTTTCTATGGCTGCCTTTGCTACTGTCCTACTCAGAAACATCAGACAGTCATTTCACTACTCTGTGCCTCAGTTTTCACCTTACTAAACAGTGAACATTAAAGTGACCCTTTTAAATAATTAATGGGACCACTTAAACTACTACCTAAGCTGACACATGCATAAGCATTTGCTGAATCAGTAACAGAAAGGATTGATCATGTGGTCATTTTACTCTCTATATGGTAGACTATGTTTCCTCACAGCAGGAATTTCTGTGCTGTTTAATTTCAAAATGTTTGCACATGTTCTTGTTGCTAGAGAACCTCAGCATCAAACCTTGAGAGACAAATATACCAGCAGAGCAACCTGGTGTTATGGGAGAAGGAAGGGCACTATCTTCTCTTGGAACATGCTGGAATCCTTTCTAATGGCATGATCCCACATCACTGAAGTCTAATGAAATGATGAATCTAAACGAAGAGAAGAATATGGTTCCTCTAAGTCTCTTTCCTCCTCTGAACTCATATGTAAGCCTACCTTTCAACTTACTGTCTCTCTTTTCCTCTACTCACCTGGCACATCCATATCTAACATATCTCCCTCCAGCTCTGGGATTGTCCTTCCATCTCTGAAGTTCTCTTGCATGCCGTTTTGCATCACTCTATCACAGCTCTTAGGCAAGACAGTAGAGCTTTGAATCCCAACTTCTTGAAGCACTCTGACATTGGGATTCTAGCTTGGGGGTGATGGAGAGGGTGTCAGTTTAAATAAGACTGAGTGCTCATGACAATTGAAAGTAGCTCTGCATTAAGTGGGGCTCGTTCTCATAATGCAATGTGTCAGTGCTGAACGATGAAATGGGGGAAGGGAAAGGCTCTTGAACAGTCTCTGTAAATAGGGTCTTGCCAAACTA
The DNA here is from genome assembly GCF_040182565.1 of Anser cygnoides. NCBI lineage: Eukaryota > Metazoa > Chordata > Aves > Anseriformes > Anatidae > Anser > Anser cygnoides. The sequence goes on from NC_089874.1 coordinate 61,612,787, forward strand.
TTTGCAGGTTATAGTCAGCCAAACCTTGAGGGTCTTCTCATTGTTTTTTTTAAAACTCAAACTCCCAAATGTCAACGGGGCCTCAAGCAGCACTTCATGTGAATCTGCCTCACTAAAACTGAATGTTGAGGGCCTCTGGAATTGGCTTTGTGCTGCCATATCACAATCACCACTTAGAGCTGACCACTTGTAACAATGATGTGGAGTTACTTTAGATACGAGGTGTGGGTGAAAATGTTTACTTTGCTTCCTTATTTAGAGAAAACCCAAAACACATCTATTAATAGTAAGCGGAATCCTTACCGAGCAGGGATTACAATGAAGACAACCTGTCTAGTCCTCTATTAAGACTTCTACAGTTAATTACTCTATCTTAAAAAAAAAAAAAAAGAAAAAAAAATAATTATTTGGGTTATCTAACCTATTCAGTAAAAGACCCACAAAAATATTTAATGTGGGAGATGCCTAGGAGCTAGTTCAATTGGGTGGGTAGCTTACTTTTTTATTTCTTTATTTTCCATTTGCCTGGCTAGCCAGAAGGCTGTGCTTTGTTTGTTTGTTTGTTTTTCTTCAAACAAACCCCTCACTTTTCTTTTTATTTTTCTCTCATATTTCTTTTGATGCCTTTTTGTTCAGTTAGCAACGCATTGGCAAATGCAGCTGATGATCAAGGGGTGTGCAACCAAAGAGGCATGCCAATTACTGTGGCCAGAAAGCACATTAGACACTTGAGCATCTTTCCATTAACTAGATCCTCTGTCTCTTTATATCACTTTGTGAAATGGTTCTCAGGAGGAGTTTCTCTTCCAGAGGTTACTGACTAGAAGCTCTTGGATGAGACTGAAGCTCAACAGGGCCAGTATAATTAGATCCACCTGCTTACAAGTACAAGCTGGGATGTGAAAAAGAAAAATCTGAAGGCATTTTAGTAAGAAAAGGAAAGGAAAGTCTTCTCTCTAAAACACATTCACTCTACTGAGAATCTTTTCAACCATCTATGTTTTCATGAATTGTTAGTACTTCTAGATGAGACTAACATCCAAACACAAAACATGATGTTTGGGAAGCCTTTGATTCCACTGTAAATCACATTCTTCTAGCAAGTACAGATCAGAACTTCAGATTTAGATGTTTACAGGCTTATTTCAATGCCTATGAATAGCTTTATATGCATATACATTTAGGCATTCCATTTTCAGCTTTTTGCCTAAAATTACTAAGCAGAACATTACAGTTAGTAGTAGCTAAAATCAGAGCTGCCAAGTTAAGCTTAACTCTGCAGGTGCTGATGGCAGAGTTATTTATTACATGAGCCACACAACCCTCCAACATGGGGACTCAGTGCTCTAATGTAAGCCTCTACCTAAATAACATTGCTCTGAATCATCAGCAACGGAGGATGTGTTTTCATTGCAAGTACCAGTCATCAGTTACTTCTTTCTGAACCACTAATACAGGTTTTATGGCTATGTGAATATTAGCAAGTGGTTTGGTGCAACATGAGTGGGTCACTAGACGGAGACAGTTGATTTGGAGTCCCTTTATCCTCTTCTACTTGCATTTCAGGGTTTTTGCATTGTTCTGTAGTTACTCTGGTTTCTTGCACTGAATGTATTCTTCTTGAAACTGTCCAAAGGGCCAACTGTTGGTTTGGACCTTTGTGTGTCTCCACCTGGCTCTGGAATACTATTGGTGTGCGCCTGGAACAGAGCTGCTAGTTTAGTTTCCTCCAAAATAAATCTGGTCTAAACACCTCAAACTAACATGAGGCAAATGGTGAAAACGGGAATTCATTTCATGTATGCAATATTGCTCTACACCAAAACACTTCAGTTGATGCAGCCTACTATACAGTAAGATTTATTTTATAAACAATGGCTTACTTCCTGCCTTCCTACACCACTTTAAAAAAAACTTTTCCCTTATTAATATCAGTAAGTTTAGGTTTCTCAACCTCGATTTCTAATCTCCATCATGCCATTTGTGAAATGATCAGATCAGGACACAAAGAAAATATAAGTGGAATGTGACTGTGTATAAATTGCTCTGTATTGGCAATCTCATCCCATTCTGTTATTTACTTTTCTCCAAGTAAGATAATTATATTTGTATAGGTATAGGTATAGATATAGATTAGATGTTACATTACAAAGCCACAAGAGTTCCTGATCTTGTTAACATGATGGTTGTCATAGTTTGTTTTGTTTTGCATGAGCAAGAGCTCATTACTGAGAGCCCTTGTCATTCACATCAACTTATGTCTTCTTAATGAAGCATTTCTGAAATGAATGGCAGGACATATACATTTCAATTCAAACTCTACCTTGCTCCCACTGAATTCAATGAGACTTCAGGACAAAGGAAGCTTTATAGTTTGTATTTTTACAGGTACACCCTCCTTCTTCCTCAGTACTCTTTTAAGGAGGACCAACAGTGATTTTCAAATCATTTTGCTTTCAGAAATTATTTCAGCTGGTCTATTTGGCTACCCTCTGTACTAGGTTACTTGCACAGTTACACTCTCTCAGGCTCAAAAGATGCTATAATTCTTTGTATTCCTTGCAGTACAGTAGGATACTATAAGGCAGATAGACAAACCTCACCCTGTCCCAGTTAGCCAGAATGGGTATAGTTTGCTGTGCAGAAGAGGTGAACTGAAACCAAGTCTCACTGCTGAGGAGGGTAATAGCAGCACTGCGTTTGCATCAGTCCCCTGCCAGGCAATCCATAGACTGACACTGATGGTTGCTCTGGAGGGAGTCACTTACCCTCCAAGCTAGAGGTAAGACGCCAGATAAGCAGTAGCCTGTAAAAAGGGATTAAAAGAAGAGAGAAAACCAGGGGGAAAGATTAAGATAATTTACCCTTGTATATTGTATCCAACATAAATCCCATTGTCAGTATCTATTGTTCAAGTACCTGACAAACTTCTGTTTCTATCCTCTCCATAAAAGTCTCCATCATATGGAAAGTTGCATACCTTTCATGGTTTTATAATAAACTGGAAGTGAGTAACAGTGTGATATCAAAGGAAATAAAACTCCAGTTGCTATTGCTGCTGGGGTTGCCTTCTGAATGTGGCTTATACAATATTTCATCTGTGCTGACACCTTTCACTCTCAATTATTTGGCTGCTGTCAAAACAAATCAATCAAATTATAGCACAGTGTCTTCATGTTACCATTCCACTGCAAGTTAGCTGCATTAGCTTTGAAATATATGGAAGTATAAAATTTATCTCTATTATTTATTTAATACAACTTTCTCCCTTGTGAGTTATCTTACAAACATAGCAAACTCAAATTATCTGATGTCATATGTTGAATATATATAAATACCACTAAGAAATTGTAAAATAATGGCACTCGTGGGAATATAAATGCATAAAGATACACTTGATAAGTCTTGCACTTAGAACCAATGATATTCTTCTGACATATGGAACAAATAGTATATGTTTTTAATTTTGGTTGCAACTGGACAAGGTTCTCATATTAGATAAATGCAATTTCATAAGATATAACTTTGAACTACCAGTCCTGTTAAAGCAGGGTAAAACAAAGATTTAAAGAACTGATTTTGTTACCAGTAGAATGAAGGCAGGGGTGGAGGTGGGGTGAGCTGGGATTGAATATTTTTTAAACATGCTACAATGCCGGGAGGGGAGCATTGTCTTCCTTTACAGCTCATAGGCATTGATTTGGGAAAGGAAAGGCTAAAATCTCAAAGAGAGACTCTGAAAGTGATTCCTTTTTCAGGTTGCTAGACTTGGAGTTTTCAGAAACACACACAGAATTTGTTCTCGAGAGGTTTTAACCTTTTAAAAATAAATAAAATAAAGGAAACAACTTACAGCTTGCCAATAAGTGAATTTCCTGAAAATGTACTACTATCATTTCCTTGCTTTTTAGACAGGATTCATGTCCTGTTACAGCTGCATCTGCTAACATACAGGAGCCCAATATACTGGTAAAATTACAACAGGTTTATCACCACTAGCCATTTACCTCTTCTTCATTTATTACTGCTGATATAATGGGAAATCAGTTGCACAGTATAAAATACATTCAGGAATATTTGGGTTGTGAATAACTTTAAAATCCAAGGTGGGATATACTGGATGGACAGGAACAACAAGCACCAGATGAGGAAAGGATCTAGAGAAATAGTATCTGAGAAAAGAAAAGGGAAAGACATTGAAGGGTCAGAATCTGTAAATCCAAAGCATCAGCATCAACTTGAACAGAATTATATCATGGAATTGAGATGAGAAGCTTGTTTTTATGCCAAAGATTTCTTTTTAACATTGTATAACCTATCCTAACAAAATACAACATCTAAGTGAAAGAAGAGTCTGTAGAATATGTCAAATCTAAAGCTTAGTAAGTACAAAAGCAATATTTATCTTAAAATAAATAAGCAAATAAACACAAGAAAGGCAACAGATTTAGAATCCACACTGTGATGAATCTTATTAGCCTTGGTCAAAACTTACAATCCATCTGCTGGCTGGATAGCAAGTCCCAAATAAGGAAAATTCACCTTACTATTCCAGAAAATGAATTCACTAATGGGCCTAGCCCCTAGCTTGTTTTAGGTCTATGAAACAGAACAAAATTTAAGAATTAAAGGTACAATTAATCAAGATCTAGCTGCATCTGAGGACATTTAACAGTAGGGATTTAAAGCCACTTTTGTAGGAAAGCATAGCACTAACAATCAGCATTCACTTACAGGTGGTAAAAGAGTTGTAGAAAACGTGTCAATTGTTTGCCCTCACATAAGATGTCTAGGGTGGAACAGAACACAGGCCTTGCGACTCTGCTCTCTGCTCCATCTGTCAGAGCACTTGTAAAGATGAAAAGTTTCAGGAATGAAAAAAGCTTCAGAGATCGGTAGCAAAATGAGACTGGGGCATAAAGATCTCCATGGGTAGAGGATTCTATCAAAAGGACATAAAATGACATGGAGATCTGGGGACAAGAAAAGCCAAGCAAGTTTCACTTTCATCGTTTCTGATTTCACATCTCTTTTCTCAGATGACAAGTGTTACAGCACAAGGACAAGGTCTACAGTTGTGCCAGGGAAGGTTTAGATTGGTTATTAGGAAGAATTTCTTCATGGAGAGGATGGTCAAGTATCAGAACAGGCTTCCTGGGGAAGTGGTGGACTCCCCATACCTACAAGCATTTAGGAGACACACAGACATGGCACTAAGGGACATGGTTTAGTGATGGAACTTGGTAGGTCAGGTTGACAGCTATACTTGATAATCTTGAAGGTCTTTTCCAACCAAAAAGATTCATTGATTCTGTGATGTCACCAGACAGGCCCTGTTTCCATTCTAAACCAATCTGAGTGGCAGACAGAAACTTTTGGCAAAAAAAGAAAAAGATGCTGTAAAAAGTTTCAAAATGCATAATCTTGCTGTGATAAGAAAGTCACAAGACATTTTCAGAACTTACCACGACAATAAAAACAAACAAAAGAAAACAAAACAAAACAAAAGAGGTCTGCGGTTCTGTAGACTTCAAAGAAATTTAATTTAAAAAATTGGCTTCCAGGGGGTTAACTTGTATGGTCCATGGATTCAAAATTTACACTACTAAAAATGCCTGTAAACCCAGTTGGTCAATAAAGACTTTGTTGTTTTTGTGAGTCCCTAAATATATATGTGCTTGATTAGAATCTCACTGGTCTATCAGGAACACGAGTTTTTATCCAGGGAGTTTTTAAAACATGAATCATAGGGATTTTATTAATACAAACACCATAGGAAAACAAAGGAAATTAAACCACAAGGACTATAAATGTCTGACTTAAATCCACCAGTGCAAGGAAATTAAGAGTGAAGGCTGCAAATCCATCCTGGTAATCCTTCTGTAACTCACTGTATTGCAGTTAGGAGTCTTGGATCAGCCTATGAGTCACATATGCATATACCATATGGATGTACCTATCTATTTGCATGTGATCCACCAGTGCATGTAGCCTGTGTGCTACAATGCAGAGGTGAGGAACAGAGTGACGAACACCAGCTAGGATTTTTACTTGCATTCCCAATTTTGTGGCTTTTGTAAGATTACAGTAAGTTAAGTGCTTAACATTATTGGAATGAGTTTTCTCTACATTAATTTAAATTGTCACGGTCTAAATTCAAGAAGAAGATTAAAGGCTCCTGGAAACAGGTGCAAAGATATACTTTAAAAGCAGCATTAAAATGCATCCATGTTCTGGTTGACAGAAATTTCATTTATAACCCTGCACACAGAATATTCCTGCCAGGAGCAGTATCAGTCTGAGTCAGGTCTAGAAGGATAACTCATGCTGAATAAAGGGGTACATTCCCAGAAATGCCCAGGTCTTCAACACCAGGCACTCCACAACTCCTAGCCTAGGGGTCATGTCTGCTAGAGAGTAGTTAACCAGTAGGTTTTGGGTGGAAACTCAGGAGAGGAGCAGACCACTTCTGTCTTTCCCATCTGCTTCTTGGCATACAAGTTTGGAAACTTAGACCCTGACAAAACTTGGCCTGCAAAGTTCAAGTAGGTGTGAACACTTTGATTTCAGAATTAATTCGATCTACATCACTTCATTACTCCTCGACGATGTTGCTCCATAGCCACTAGTAGTGAAAAAACAGGCATGTCTGAGGTCTATTTTGGGTGGAAGTCAAAAACAGAACATACAAACATTAATACTACTGCATTTTAATGCCTCTGATGGTAGGCCTTTAACTTACGGGGCAAAAAAATCCAAACAACAAATAGCTAACACACTGGGAGTGATCAATAAACAACTAGTAGCTAATAAAGCCCTGAACCTTTCACATTCCTTCTGTGAAGGCAGCAATTTGCCACTGAATAAGATGAACAATTAACATGGGACCACATCATTCACACAGGAGAAGCCTTGTATGGTGGGGAAAAACATCACAAATGGAAAATAAGACTATTAAGGCTCTTTCTATACTTCCTTCCAAAGGCAGCTTTTGCCTTTTTTTCCCAAAAGCAAATGTTAGGTCTCACAAACAGTATGTTTCTTGGGCCAACAGGTGGAGGCACAAAACCTTCTACATACTCCGTCTTTAGAGATCTCTCTGCCTGTTACTTCAGTTCCCGTACAGCACAATTTGGAAGGAATGCAGCCGTCAGCCTGAGGAAGCCTCCTCTAGTGGCTGCTAATCCACAGGCACTCTGTGTATACCACACTATGCCTAAGGATGCACAGATTTCTCCTATTTCTTTCCATGTACTGAGATAGGGAGATTAGCGGTTAACCCCTTCTTTGCACGAGAGAGCCCTTCCCAGTGACTGTATTATGTGCATTTGTACAGTGGTAGTGGAGGTATATTTGGTTTGAGGGCTTCACTGAAATTGATAGCGAGTGCAGCTCCTTTTCTTGGTTCTTGTCATTCTTGTTCTGGTTATGTTAGTACACTGCAGAAGTACCTGAGAATAAACTATTCCTCTAAGTGAAACATCATTTTGATTATTACTGACATTGGTGCTCATTAAAATACATAAGTGAAACACTGCCTTTCTGTAGACTCTGAAAGCTATTTCATGTTACTTGAAGGGGAATACAAATGAATAGGGACTGCATCACTTTAGTTAAAAGGAGAAAATGTTCTAAAAACTGGAATTTGGACTCTAGATCAGTAAGCGATTGAGGTTTGTAGTCTACTTCTTTTCTGTCTCTTTCTTATTTTTCATCTCTCTCTGATTTCTGATTTTTAAGGTCTGTGTACATGGGGGAATGGAGACAGAGCATGTTTATTTTATCTGCTGCACAATTAATGATATAAATCTATGTTCAGATGAAATAAGATCTAATAAATGTAAACAATACATTTTTCCCTTTTTGTTACCATTATGTCTTTACCCAACATTCATTTTGACTGATCATGCACACACACACACAAAAAAAAAACACAAAGCTCTTTAAATTTTTTCTACTGTTATCTATGTCTACTGTTACCCATATCAGTATATTTTAATGGCTGTCTCCTAGCTCTTGAGATGTTTAATACATTTCCCCTTCCATCGTATTGTAGCTAAAATATGACCTGCTGCTGTTTAAATAATGTAATTTAATGATTTCACATTTTCAGCCATGCAAGGCTTCCTTTCAGCACTGAAGCCTTTCTCTAATGATTTGGGGAGATAGTTTGTTCTCATTTCTTTCAGAACTCAAGATTGAGAAACTCTGATTTGGAAATAAATTATTGACACCTACTTTAGGACCAGTACAAAGTGTAGTGGAAATAAAACACATGAAGCTTCCGTGCTACGACGCCAGAATCTCCAACTTGTTGATTTCTTTTGAGGTTCAAATATCATTCAAGCTATGCTATGGTGGAAAAGTCTAAAATGCTGTTGTGCCGTTGTTATGTGATGTAATATATTTGGGCCAACCCTTCACGGAGAGATTCCCAAATTCATATCCATTCCCAAATTCTTATCCACATAGTCTGTGTGGCCAGCAGCGAGCTGGAAAATGACACTTGCACTAGTTCCTTCTCATTTCAAACATATATACCTACTAAAAGGATAGCTAAAATAACATTAACTTTTTAGCTAAAACTTCATTGGCTGTCATGGAAAACTGAACAAAACAAGAGGACAGTCTGAGAACAACAGCTCTTCAGCACTGGAATACATTCTCATTTCTCAGTGATTTCAACATATACTCATGAGGGCTAAAAATATCTTCAGAAAATAAGACAGAACAAACTCAGCCCCCCTAAAAGTATCTTTCCATTCAGATATACAGAAATACTACACTGATCTAGAAAAGGAAGATGGGTTTGAGGAGATAATTCTTTTCCATTAATAGCAGCTTCAGGACATTATTGAATACTTTGAGATTAAGCTCTAAAAATAGTCCCTTGGAAAGACCATTGAGAAGGATAACCAAAACAAAAACAAAAGCAACAACAAAACTTAAAGAAAACTGATCTGGCAAAGGAGCTGCAGAAATTTAAATTATTCAGCCCAGAAAAATGTTTCCCAAAGTCAGAAAAATGTATATTGATGAACAACCGTTTGGGTGATAAAATGGCAGTGTTTTCTGCATTATTCAGTAAGGACAGGCCAAGAAGCAATGGACTAAAAGCTACAGGTAAGCAACACATCATCCTGTAGGGTAAGCAACACATCATCCTGTAGGGTATCTACCTCCCTTCCCACAACCTCACAATTGCTATTGTGATACCTCCAGATTTTTGCTGTTTAGAAAAAGCACTGCTTTACTCCAGCCATAATTCTAGAAACAGTGAGAGCAAAACAGGTTTGTATGTGTCTGGGAATAGGGATAACAACTTTCTTGGATGGTGTTTAAGCTCTTACCTTCAGTACTTTTAGTGGATTCCAATAAAAATATATGGTTGTTGATTTTATTTGCTTTCATCAAAAGACTGTTGATGGCAAGCCAAAGTTCCATAGCTGAATCTGTAGTATGTTCAGAGATTTCTGTTTACTGTAAAGCAGATGGCTTTATTTTGCCACCAACCCCCTGGCATTTCAGTAAACTGTATTCTTTGCATATTCCTTGTGCATATTAAATTTACTTAATAGGAGCCGATGAAAATGTAAGTGTTCACAGCAAGAATTTACACATTCATCTTACTTCTGTTCACACACATTTGACTTTTTTTTGCTCAGGGAACAGATATGGTGCAGCACTGTGTATGACAAATGACACAGTGTAATGAACAGAGAATAATCAAGCACATATCAAGAAAAATAGTTTTAAAAGAAGCTTACAATTTAAACCTCTCTTCACTTACAGCAACAAAATTCCTATTGACTTAATGGTGGATCAGACCCATACAGCAACTCTACAATTTAACAGAAAAAAAAAAAAGTAAAAAAAAAAAAACTTATTTATAGGTAACTGACAACTGAAGAATAGGTAATTTCACCAAATAAATCATACTGTGAGAGTAATTTTCATATCATTAATCACTCCATTTTACCAATGTCTCAAATTTTTAAAGGAACTCTTGTATTCTCTTTTCAAATAGTTAACATATCTATGATTCCTATCACTGAATGTTTTTTCTCTTTCCGCAAGCAAGTTATTATTTCATCCTATCACCCTAAGGTCTCATACTTACCACCCTGAACCAGAGCTGAAAGTCCCCAAGAAGAAAATCAGTTAAATATATACACACATCACACAAAATTTAGTGGAATTACACCCATTAAAGCATTCCATTAGATCACAGTTTTTCTGAATTCATGCATCATTCAAAAAGTCTTTAGGGTGCCTCATCAATTAAGTGGCAAGGCTAGTTTGGGATGAAGAGTTTCAGAAGTTTACTGATGAGAGAACAAAACTGGAAAAGATTGTGCCCACAGCAGCTTTGGACATCTATGTTTGACTGCACTGAAAATTTAGGGAAAGGAGATGTTACAACAACAAGAGTAATGAGAAAGGTTAGAAAACTGTACGAAAACATGCCCCTCAGTCATCTATGTTGACACTGTCACTATAAGGTTTGAGAGACATGAAAGTCGATGAATATGGTCTGATTTCACACACAGGGCATGAACTACCCAAACTGCCTTGAATACTATGAATACACCTATAAAAGTGCCGGTTACAAAATGGAACACACACGCTATGATTGTCTTTCAAATAACCATGAAACACATGAACCAGAAATCAGTCATTTCAACAGAACTGATGATATCACACAGCTAAAGATATTCTCTAGGAAACGCATTCTCACCAAACTCTTACCTTCATTCACATATGTATTGGGTGGGTAGTGGGCTATATAGCAAGCAAGAGAAGCTTACAACTGTGATTTAGGGCTCTTAAGTCCTATATTAACCAAGTTACTTCGTTTCTTTGTGCATCAGTTCCACTTCCAAATAACGAAGGCAACGGCAATTCCTTTCATCACCTGGATATTGCAAGTGTATATACAAAGTTGTGAGGTGCTTAGAGGAATGGGAGGGGAGGGGAGAGAAGCAGACAAACAGCAAAGCAGCTAACTTAACTCATGGACAGGGAACTGCACCTGATGACCAAGCAAGTCGCTATTTGATCCCATGCTTGTATCTACCAGTAAAGACTACAGAGGAAAGCTTTCTGCCTAATAAAGTCAATGCTTGAAACATTTATTTGGCAGCAGGGTTGCACCTTCTAGCTAGCAATTACATACCTATAGGTAAACTAAAGAGCAAAGGTTGCCTGGCTTAATCCCCACAAGTTTGGTAATGCAGGGTGAATAAATGACGTAAGAACTGCACGAGCTTATGTTTATTTATACTACTACATACACAGCAGACATAACTTGGAGCACTCCAGAGTGGAAGGATACATTTTTATAATGCCTATTTCTTCATTAAGATTTCATCATCCACCTACGCTAAAAAGCCACTTCCCCTTCACTTGGTTATATCTGCTTTTACCCACTCCTGTTCCTGCATTATTTTTTTAATCTTCAGTTCCCTACTTTACATGCACTCTCAAATTTTAAACAAGCAAAATTTGTGCATTAGTGTGTCCTTTTCATCTATGATTTATGAATGACAGGTTCTTCGGTGCAGCTTAATGGTATGAGAGAGACATTATTTTAAACATTAAAGTGAAAACCATTTACAACTATGATAAGAGAGGTCTGTTGACATTAAACTTTAAAACATGCACAAGGTAAAGGCAAGTAGCTGCTCCAACAGGTGAGAGTACTGTGCATGTAGTTCATAAGGGAGTTTGTTCAACACATGAGCTGTCTCTCCCTTTGCTGTTTCACAACTTGTAGGATTTGGTGCTTCAAACCATTCATCAAGTAATCAATAGCAACCATAGCATAATCACCCAAAAACTACTTAGGGTGCAGTGTAGAGCATTCATTTAATAAAATTACCATTTTGTCTGTGGTAAACGCTTCCTACCACTTATGTCAGCAAGAAATAATAAATACATTAATTCACCAAGCAAACAACAACAACAAAAACAAATTGAAGGAGCTAAAGTTTTATGTTGATATTTCTTGCCCACACCTCTACTACTTCCACACTGCACAGTCACTTCCTTACCATCCTCTTCCATTAAAGCTGTACAATTCTCTCGTAATATTTTGGCTAATTCTTATCTAACTATACTTGGTTCAGTTCTGTTCAACAGCATCTGCCTTCTGAGAAGCAACCAAGATAATTAGGACTATTAAATAAATACATCTGTATTTCATAACATATGTGTTTCAATTGAGTACTGTTTCTAACAGCACAGAATGATAGGGGAAAACAGGCACGCAGTGTCTCATAGAACTGCTTTTTCAGTCTGATTTTAGGCTATGAGAATACAGCAAATACCTTAGTGTAGGACTGTTGCAATGACGCACTTTTTGCTTCTGTGGTTTGGCGTCGTGCAACTCCTCCAAACAGTTTGGATGACAGATGGCAGAACCTTATTGATAAAGCAGACCTCCCACAGAAAGTACAAGAATGCATATCCTGGGCTGTAATGGCAGCTAACTGAGGAAGCTCTGATTTTATAATAAAAGGTTTTAAAAAGTGACTTTCATGCAATACTGTGCTTTTAGTTGCCTTTATTCATTCAGCTACTCTAATCAGCAATGGTGAAACAGAGTACTTGTCTTCACGCTGCTATTTGAAATTTTCAACTGAACTGTGAGTAAAGAACATTGATCACTGATGACAGAAAAGGCTAATGAATCATTCAAGTACTTTACAGTACTGACCTAAAGAATGTAAGAATCCAGCCTCCACTCCAGTTTTGTAAAAATGCAAATATCCCTTAAGCATCTCTCAAGTATTCAAAACCAATCCAAGCATTAACTTTCAATAAGTATCAAGAGCAACATTTCATCGGATAAAGAGATTGCTCTGTTTAAAAGAGACAAAGTGACACAAACAGGCAAAAGACTCTACTAGAAAAATGCTGAAGATGACTTACCTTGTAGATTTTGCAATGGCAAAGTCATGATGCCTCCTGCTGCAGCTGCTGCTACCAGCCCTTGGATGTTGGTGAGATTCGCTGTAGGTAGAGTTAGGACCAGTCCTTGTTGGCCCCCCAGCTGCCCAGCCATGTTGAAAGGAATAAGGATCGGCTGATTCAGGGCTGGAGTGCCTCCTGGCATCACCCCTGCTACTGCTGAGGCTAACTGTTGGGCTGTCAGTAATGGCTGTAATGAAACACAGACAGCGCGCCTATTTTACTGTGCACAGTATTACACATTAATACTTCTGCTTGGGATCCTTTAGTGTTCCAATATAGACATGCCCTGCCTCCAATATCTTCAAACATACTTTTTTACCAACCCAAAAAGCTTTGACAAACTTGACGGACTGAAGCTGTAAGCCTAACTGCCATGTAGCATCATAGCAATTCCAGTTGAATCTAGACTGGAAAATTCATTACACAGGCACTGAAAATAATTCATGAACACAAGAAGGCCTAACTCAAGTCGGCCTACCAATATCTAAATGCCAACACTTCACAGGTTTTCCCAGTTGTATGTTGATTGGTAGGAGCTGACTACACTATAGCAACAATTACCAGAAGCTGTGTGGACCAAGCAGTATGCAAGACTGTCCTGTGAAGTGGAAGAACATTAAGTATCTTCTTAGAGTATGGTTGAACTTGGAAAAAACTATGAAGCGATATGGAAAATCTTTTAAAAGGTTGAACAGAGTCGTGCTATTATGCTTACATTTTGCCGTAAAGAAAATAAATATCTGGCATAAAAAATAATGAAATGCCTTTACTAATGCAAGAGCTGTGTGTGACATGCTGAACTGTCAGAGCCAATAAGGTTGCATTAAAATTGCACTAGCTTTTTAATATTAAATCATGACCTGTATTTCAAAAATAACATCTATGAGAAGTTCAAAGATTTTAACCTCCTAAATATGCAAAGCTGCTTACATTTATTTTGGAAAAACATACAAAAAGCTAACCTTTCCAGACAAATACCTTTTAAAACATACAGAAGATACATACATACATGCTCCCTTTTTGTAACACAGAATGCAGCCAAATAGAATCACGTTTTCCACATTATATAGATAAAAGATGATCAATCACAATTACTCACTTTTCATCAAATTGCATGCCCCAATTAGTTTAAAGGAAAGATACTGACCTGAGGTCCAACAGGGAATGCAGGATGGGACTGACTGGGTTGGTGCTGGTCACCTGGGCTTGTATCAGACAGCACTGTGTTTCCTCTGGCCTCTAGAATTCAAAGAGGAGATCATCTTTAATACCAAGCCTGAGGACTGGCACATTATCTTCTACTCTGATGTCACATAACATCAAGCTGAAAATGATATGTTAAAGTGCTTTATCAATAACTCAAGCACTCAAATCACTTATCAGCTGCATAAATTATGCTAACATTCATTCAGACCAGCCAACTCATTCAAGAGATACAAAAATCTGACAGCAGTGAAACTGAAGCTATCATCAACCCAGCTAATGGGAGTTGCATTATACATCAGTTTACATACAGTACATGAGCACTCCGCGTGTGTGGGAACTGCATTTTTTACGCTTAGGTGAGCATCAGCCTTTCTAATTTCTGAAAGCAGAAATTATCTGAAAAACAATCAAGTCGCATATACTTTGTATCTTAATAAAGTTTTCTGTTGCCGCTTAGTGAGGCAGAAAAGGCTATATGATGCACAAGAAAAAGGCTGAGAACAAGTATGCTTTCAAATGACAGCTATTCCCCTTGTTTTCAATATTGTATGTGGGGGAAGAGCAAAATTCTGTGAAACCAAGGCTTTTGAGCATTTATTGAGATGATCAATATCCAACAATCGAACTATATGCTGGGTGATAATGACTTGCTAAGCACAGAACAGAGTCCAGCCCTACTGGATTTTGCTGAAGTCTTCAGAACAGATTTTAAAAGGACAAGAGAAAGGAAAATGTCCTATCTGTTGCAAGAAAGTACCAAGATGTTTTGAAAACTAAGCCCAAATTGTCCACTTCCTCCAAGTGAAGGACTTACATCAATCTACAAACTTTTTCAGCACTGATGGCAGAGTCAGGCCCACGTTTATCTTTGAAGCTGAAAGAATGACAGTGAGTATCAGAAGTAGCTGCACGACTACTATGGTCTTTTACAAAGAAAATCCTGGCAATGACTTCAGGTTTCCTGGTTAGTTACGACAGTTTTTGTTCTTTTTTTTTTTTTTTCTGATGCATGGTTGAAATCCCATTCTAAGTAAGCCTTAACAAGATGCTCTTTTCCACTGTTTGTCCTATGAATAGCAAGTGCAAGACAATTCAGAACCAGTTTATTGGCACGCCATGGTGTGCTAAGGAAAAAAGATATGATTCTGTCATACTTATAAATTTTAAAGAGGGTATTATCAGCTCATTTAAAACAAATTCTTCTGTATATTCTCTAAGGGGACAGACTTATAAATAATGGAAATGTGAAAAAAAATACTTTGGCACATTAAGGTACAAATAAAATTGACTGCTACATATTATTCAATTGACTTCTATCTCTACAGCAAGGTGTCAATCATAAGAGCATTTTAGAATGGGATTAAATAATAAGTGTGCAGGGTTACTATGCAGAAATCAGAAAATCTGATTAATTTGTAATATATTTGTGAGGTCTCAAATCAGAAATGGACGTTGCTCTGGGAATACTTACAAACATTCTGTTGAAATATCTGATTTGGAACTAATAAAAACACACAGACTTGCTGACATTTTATAAAGTGAATTCTATAAAAATATGTTTGGTATTTTCATGACCACTCTGATTTAATAATGAGAATAAGATGACCTACTATAACTGGTGAGCACGCCAACAATTGCCTAATAACATGCAAAAAGAAACGCAGTCACTATATTTTTTGTGTTCAATTTACTCATCTGAGTTTCTTAAAAGAAACGTAACTAGTTATGCATGATTCAGTGAAAAACATTTCTTTCAAATGCATTACAATCCTAGTCCTGCTGCCACCCTTAAGACCAAACATAGGTTTTCTTCAGTACAGACTCCTCCTATACACAATAAGGTGCTATGTATAAGGTGCTACTAAACACAATTTTACTTTAGGTAATTTCCACATGATGTTATAGGTTTGGGTTTTTTGTTTTTGTTTTGTGTTTTAATCTTTTCATCACAGCTCATATATAAAGTGATATTAGATCAAAGATTCAACACCAATGTATATATCACTCCCCATTAAGATCAAGTCTTATAAATCAATTTTGTTTATGCAATTTTAAGGCCTAAGATCTCTCTGTGATTTAGTTAGTATTAAAACAAGCTCTTGATAATCTGTCATGTCATTAAATTGCCCTATGAAAGCTTTGGGAGAAGTGCAAATCTGGAGTCAAATATTTACTAGAATTAGATTTAATTGCAGTTACTATACCTTGAGCTCCCAGAAAATAAATAAGAAGTTCCAAATGAATATGCCTTTGCTTTCCTATTTTTAACATGGTACCACCATCCTAAGAACCACTGTTTTCTTTTATCTGTACCCTAAGGATTTTGCAATGTTTCATCTCACAAGCTGTATGTTGTACAACTGGGTTATACAAGATCATAAAGCCAAATTAATTGCACTCCTTTTTTGCATTGCACTAATTGGAATCACTTAGAATTACATTCCTTTCATACGGTCACTCATTACAGATGATATATCTTTTAATTCTGTTGCTTGAACACTCTGCCTCCTTCTTCTAGCTCACTTCCCATGTGATACAGGCATGCCAGTAAAATAGCACACACTTTCACGTGCATGAATGTGGTCTTACATAGCACCCTGTATGAAATTATGCATACCCTATTCTCAGAATGACCTTCTCACTTTTCTCCATACTTTCTGTATTATCCCATAATATATCTCATCTATTCCTCATACACTTAACAAGGTACTTAGTCCCCTCCCAATCTACCTGCTATAACAGTCTCTCAAGAGTCAATATTTTTT
Source organism: Anser cygnoides (assembly GCF_040182565.1). Classification (NCBI taxonomy): domain Eukaryota; kingdom Metazoa; phylum Chordata; class Aves; order Anseriformes; family Anatidae; genus Anser; species Anser cygnoides. The sequence goes on from NC_089874.1 coordinate 61,629,733, forward strand.
TCAAAACATGCAGGAAAATCTGCTTGCTGAGCTGGCAGTAAATACGGAGAAGCAAGAATTTCAGGGTTAAATTCTGCTGCATCACACAGAGTGACAATATTTGTTCCTTACTGTACACTGTCTTCAGCAAGAAGCATAGGTCAAAGCTCCCAGGAAGGCCAAGTACAGCACAAAACCCCACTAAAAGGCTACTTTTCCTTTTCTACCTAATAACGTTAATGGGGTGGATTCCTCTGAGTTCAGAAAATCTGAAGAGCTGGGAGAGCTCTGTCACATGCACTATTTCTGATTCACAGACTCATTGTTACTCAGCCGGAAGAAAAACCTCGTTAAAACCATTGGCCTAACCTAGCAGTGTGTTTGCCCCCACACTATTTTTCCCCTCAGTTTTCCCACCTTTATTTGGTGGCTCATTACTTCCAGATGCTGGAATGACCTCTGCAAGTAAATTATTCCACTGTCCAAATTCCACTCCTTACTAATAAAAATGAGCTGTCAAAACCTAGCCTAGATTTTCCACTTGTCCAGATCCAGGCTGTTACCTCCTGCTGGGCTATCCTCCAATGCTGTACAGCTTTCTACCAGCAAGGGGGATCGTGGCAAGAAACAGAGCTGGGGAGCTACCAGCAGCACCTCCTCTCCTCTCAAGCAGGTTTTGCAAAGTTGGTACTCTCATTACACTTGTGATTGCACCGGTGCACCTGGGGCAGGGAGACAGCAGAAACAGGGCACCCGATCTGAAAGTAGAGGTAATTCTCCATTCACCATTAGCCTAGGTAGGGGGCTAAAATTTTTCTTATAACTGAGCACTGCCATCACAGCCCAAGTCCATGCACTTGCTCAGTACAACCACAGGAACAGACAGGAGTGCTACTGCCATGGTACAGCATGACTGTAGACAAGGCTTTAATATTTAATAAGCAGTATTCATCATATGTGATTCATCATAAATTAATTATAAATTGTATAATACATACATTCACCCCTCATCCCACCAAGGGGCAGAGAGGGCATGACATAATAAAAAATTGAAGTGCACTGTAAACATTGTAAAATAACCCTCTTAAAATAAAATATTATTTAAAATAAAGCTAAGTAAAACAAAGGCAACCTTAATCTTCCCTTATCAAAAAATAAAAAAAAATCCCTAAAAGCAAGCAAAAATCTTGTTCAACAATACATAGCTTGAAAATGAGAAAACCACAAGAGGAATATAAGAAGGGAAAAAAATTCCACACCCCAAGGCCTCCAAGCCTCATGTGAAATTACTGCTGTAAATGCACTAGTTATAATGAGGCTTTCCAGTTTACTTTGTTTTGTTTCATACGCATCTTCAGCAACCTAACAGGTAACTTAGCTCCCTATGTCTTTATCTCACGGTGCCCCGCTCCACGAGGGGGGCTCCAGTCCCCCCTTTACAAATGGGCACCTAATGAACTGAGGGATTCGCATCCAGATTCTCAAATCAGCACGGTTTAGGTACCCATATCTCTTCAGCTTTAGTTACATTGTTCAGGAAAGGAGTGTGGGTTGGGTCAAAGCACAACATGCTCGGGGCATCCCTGGCTAGGTGAACCTGCATGCTTTGCACTGCACGTCCCAGCAGCCCTTGGCACACACCATGTCCGATCCTGGCCGGGAACCTGGAACTGACTGCCAAATGTGACTACACTGAGAAGCACTGCAGGAGATGTGATGGCGTGTGTTAAACACCGCCGTCCGGTTCTTTCCTCGACCTCTTGGCTCAGATGCAGAAGCATGCTTGTGCCTGCTCTTGTGCCTCCTCACCTGCTCCTGTGCCTCCTCTCAAACTCTGCTCCAAGTTCCGCTCAATGCCTATGCTTGAACCACAGCATGGGGCTAGCCTCAGCAGATGATCTGGACACAACTAACTTCTTTGTGGTCTTCAAGAAATTAATTCAGAATTAACATGTCTCATCTTTGTACCAGAACCCAGGAGATATTGAGCCATCTCTCTTTAGTGCTCAGGGCTTTGAAAAACAAGCAGGATTAAATTTAATAACACTAGATTTTCAGTAGTCAAAAGAATATGTAAATCCTTCTGGAATACGCATTTAAGCAAAGATTTTAAATGAATCACTATTAATAAAAAGCATAGTGTTGAAAGCAACCGCTCATATTAAAACACTTAGATACATTTCCACAGGCTGACAGTAAATTGCTTGCATCTCTCAGCAACTGTAACTAGAAATCAAGAGTAGACTTCTTTTCTTTCCCATTGAAAATACATTAAAGATACAACTTTAAGAACGAAATCATGAAAGTGAGCATGTGAGCCTGTAAGAAAAAAGTCTTACATTTTTAAAACCAATAAACCCACTCTGAGCTTGGGTTTTCATAGCTGCATTTAAATCACAAGCCATATTATCACGAAAAAATAGACAACTTTTTTAAATAAATGAAATAGTCTGACTGATAAGATTCAAATCATCAGGTGCTGTGTGGAAGTCCATCATCTCTGATTAAAGTAACTCATCTTTTCCTTATATGAACCCTTAATTGTCAGCAATTATACCAGGAGCAATCTTGCTGGCAAAATTTAATAGCTGAAAGAAAAAGATGCAGCTGCTAATGAAAAAAAATGTAACATCCTCTCCAAGCAATCCTCACTCTGCCACAAAGCACCATACTGCAGCTCTTAATTTCACTATTTTTATTTTCCTGCTGCCTCAGAGTTTGGGCATGTAGCAGGAAGCCCTTCCAAATCACCTCATCATTACTAATCAGATTGCTACACAGAATTTCACAAACACATCCAAATTTTACAATACTTGCATGAGATAAAATTCAGATTTTATGCTGAATGTTGTATTTGTTTTACACTGGTATTATCATGTGGTTACGAGAGGAGATATTCCTGTAAGTTTAGCAAAGAAAACCAAGCTCTGAAAGTAAATGAGATTAATGAATCCCTCATTGAAAGGTCTGTATTCAAGCTTGGACTTCTCATATTTAATTTAGTAGCCAGATAGTTGTCTTCTTCCAGTCTGTGACCAAGATGTGGCATATAATTCACTCATCTGGATCGTATCAAACTTCTCTCTATATCAAGTTAACCCACAGATCGGTAAGCAATTCACCTTTTCCTGCTGACCTCTGCTTCTGAGCTGTTATTTTTAGGAAGTGATTTCAGCCTCACAAAGAAAACCAAACAGAAGACCAGGGCTTGTGCAGAGTTACCAGCAGCACCTGGCAACTCTGAAACCTAGCAATGTTACAACTATTGGTACCATTATTTTACTGCTGATCATTTTAGTTAAGACATCCAAGCTTGTTTTCCACAATGTCAATTTTTCTCCTTTGTCTCAATTTACATAACTTAATTCACTCTTAATTCTTCCCTACCTACATACAAAAATCTTCTAGTCCACCTTTTAAAATGTTTGTAGTGTGATAAGGAAACACCATACTGATCTAGCATACTGACACATATGTCAATGCAGTATCTTGTATAGAAAAGCTAAAAATCCTGCCTTTGAAATGGATTGAATTAGACAGCTGAATGAATAGAGCAAATTTGCTTTACTGACTGTATCATTCAGTGCTTAAGTAAGTAAAACCCCACAGTTTTGTACTTATCTGAAACTGCCACACAGTTGCTACAGCAAAGCTACCAAAATCACTGCCGAGCTCAGAATCAGTCTGCCAGCAGTGCACAAACCCTTGCCTTTGCCTGCTCCCTGGGGATATTTCCTCCTAAAGGATCGTTTCCGGCAAGGTTTCCATAAGGTAGTTGAAATGACTGTGCTCATTACCTATATGCATAGAGATATGCTTGTATTTACACACCTGCATCTTTCCGGATAAGGACTGACAACATTAAACCTTCATGACTGTTTATAATGAAAATCAAGCTATTAAAGTGATTCATGCTACAGAGAACTTCTCATGGGCATCCACCAGTTATATTTACTACCAAACAAACAAACAAACAAAAAACTACCAAAGGCACAAAAATCATGGACAATGCAAAATTCCAGCTCTGCCAACCGCCTCAAATTTTCTTTCACGTCTCTATCTTTGCTCTTTTTTCATTGTCTTTTCTTTTCTTCTTTTTCCTTTCTGCAACTGCAAAAAAAAACCTATTGGTGCCTATGTGAATATTCTTCCACTTTAGATACTTCATGTGAGAAAAGGAGCATAGCCACTGCAGAAAAAGTGAAGGAATATAATTGCAAAAGTATGTTCTTTATTCAAAATAGACTCATTCTACTTTTCACCCCCTAAGTACAGTGCATAAAAATCCCTTGTTAATAGTACATACATTTTTTATGAATAGGACCCTTCGTATTGAGAGTTCCAGTTTCTTTTCTACTGTATGCATTAGCACAAATATAATCACATTAAGGTCACAAAGACCCTATCAGTTTTCCCTGAATTCATACAACATTTCATACTCACTGTTTGCTGTTAGTGCTGGTGAATGCAATGATGATAAAGGTTACTTACCAGAAGATGGACAGTTGAATGCATTATTATTTCATGTTGGGCAGCTGATCCCTAGCTAAGAAGGGCAGGAGGCTTCTCTAAATTAAACTTCCCTTTCTTTCCATCCTTGCCAGCTTACTAAATGCCAAAGAGTGAGCACATTAAAAAGATCTATTTTGGAACAACTTCCACAGTTTGCCATCTTTCTATAGCTAACTAACATGTCTGTTATGATTTTTACAGCATTTATCTGTGTGGGTAGTTTTGTTCTTGATAGGGTAGGGGGCAAGTTGGGCTTTCTACCAAAAGGACAATTTCCTGACACTTACCTTCCCAATATGATTCCCCTACCTTCCCCCAAATAAGGCACACTGTGATGGTATCTTATAAGGATATATACATTGATGTTTGCCTGGGGAACCTTGCACAATTTATGTATTATGGGGTTGGCTGCTGGCACTACAGGCTGGTGAATGCCTGGCAATACGTGTGGGCAGCCTCTAGTGTGCAATTTAGGATTTTGGGGGGAAGAGAAGGGTAGTGTGGCTGACTTCTTTTGTTTTTAGAGGTTCCTTTAATAGACTTACTTACAAAGGGCAGGGCTGATCTGATCTAATGACAGAAATTTAACTCACAGCTTCTAGGGACTGGAAAGAAAAAGCTGTAAGGTGAGGAGGGGGTGAGCCTAGTGTCCAGTCAGATCTATGAGAGCCTGTTTAGGAATTCAAATTGTCTGGTTCAGTGAGTGGGAAATATCTAGTTAAGGGAGGAGATGTTCATTTAAATCCAGTAAAAGTACCAGGCACTGACATCTTCAGCAGAGCCAGTGTTCAGTGAAATGTACCCCACAATATATGTAAACTGCTACTGGAGTGTCCTGTCCAGCAAGTATGGTCAAGCAACAGTGGTTTATCACTCTTGCTCCTGAGTTCACTGTCTGGTTTCATCCCTGTGGTGTCTTTAACAATTTCACACTCTCTGCTGTGTTCTTTACACAGCCCTGTGGGGCAGCTCCATCAAGTGTCTCATTACAGGTTGTTCAGCTGTTCAGACTTTATTGAGACTCTTGACAGAGCTGTCCCACAGAGCAGCATGCTGCAGGAGTCCAGCCAAGATCTGTGAAGAAACCTTAACAGCAGTAGCGACTCTGTATGCAGGAGACCACGCTCCTAGATCAAGCTAAATCACAAACCTGCTAAAGTCCACATTATAAACCTATTTAGCTGCACACGTACCTTCAAAAATTCCTAGCTACAAAAATTCAACAGCCCTTCCCCTTTGAAAGTAGCCTGCACTGTCTGATGTCTGCAGCATGTCCTCATGATGTGGCTCAGCAGGGTGGGCCATTATTTCAAATGAAAGTGTGGCTGCCAGCCGCAGAAACTACTGGTACACATGCCTCCAGATCTTTTTAATCTTGAACTAACTTCTGTCTCTTTGCTATTGTCTGAAATCAACTGTAGTGACTATTTACAAAGGACTTTGCCAGGAATTCCCAAACACTTTATTTTTTTAAAGACCATTCATTCTGCTGGCCAGATCTTGCAAGCTACGTCAAGCCTGACTGTCACTAAACCACGTTTAAAACACTTGGCAAGGACTTTTGGTTGTCCCCACTTCCATTCCACTCCTCCTCTGTAGACTAAAAGTTAAAATACAAAAAAAAAAAAAAAAAAAAAAAAAGAACTTGTAGTTGGCATACCATCCCATCTGCCTCCCTCCCACATCCAAACAGCTGTCTGAGCTACCCTCGACAATGATAGTGAAACCACTAGGATGGTCTTTCACACACTAAAAATACCCTAAATAAAGGACTGAGTGGCTTACAAACATTTTGACGTTGTTCCTGCAATATGTTGCCTTTATGTCAAACTCCTGCTGGATTTCACACGTGTTGGATTAGTTTTTTCGGAACAGTTTGAGAGTACAGCAGAGATTAAAAAGCTTTATACATAACAGGCATGTATTCCCAGACAATCATATTGCATGAAAGACCTACTGGTTAGTAACACCTTGTCATGGCAAGACCTCTGTTGTAAGAACATGTCATGCAGGAAGGAAATCAGCAAAAAAAAAAAAGCTGCACGACTTAGCTTTGCCAAAATATCAAGTGGCAGGCAACTTGCTTCAAAGAGTTGAGAGAGAGGGCACTGCGATACATCCTAACAGGATTAAACCACATGGAATACACAAACTGTTTCTAATCCATGAGAATGCTTGCATTCATATACATGTGTATGCCTGCCTATATATAGATACTTATTTTTAAACAAATTAATTTCCTACATCTTTTTCATTTTTATATTTTTATTCTGTTTATTTTTTCAGCATTACAGTAATTGAAAAATATCTACTGGTAAAAGATGCTATTAATTTAAGTGCATTCATAGTGTTTTATGTCACTAATAGACTTAGGTAACATTACTCTTTTATCCTTTTTACAAAGCATTATTTTATTGTCCTCTCATTTCTAAGATTTTACTTCCATTTAAAGTCAAGCAGAGTGAAGGCTTTGCAGAATTCTATTATATTATTGTCCTGTCATTATTCTAACTCCATTACACAACAACACAAAACCAGCATCAACTTCCATTTTTCATATTATTTATTTTGAGGATTATGTCAGATCTCAGACTGTGTACGTGCCTACTAAACATAATTCTGAACTGGGCAAAAAGTAATCACTGATTCCTTCTAAAAACACTTTCAAAGAAAACACTTTTAAAGTATTCTGTATTTCTTTAAGAGCTGTACCTTGTGATTTTGTCCCAAGTAACCCTTTAGAAGAATTTAGCTATATGTGAAATTAATAAATAAATAAAGTTAATGTTTAAAGATACATATAGACAGACTTGGACTTTGCCCATATACTCAGCTGACCAACATCAGCCAGTCCTGGTGAGGAAGCCCCACAGCTGTGTTCGCATGGTGCTCTGCATGTGCTACCTTGTGCTGGTATGTACGTGTAGCATCGCTCTAACAGTCACACTGCTTTTAGACAGATGTCTTGCATCTGGCTGCATGCATGAGAGGGCCTTGGGCCCACCTTTCCGACAAGTCAGATCCATTGACTATGCATGGCTCAGTGCACCTGATGTGGATTCCCTTTGCGTTCTTAATATTTTCTTTTAGTTTTCCTGCCTTTTACTTGCCTTCCTGCCGTGATACAGAGGACAATCAGGGTTGGTTTGAAACAGCTACCACTTTCACCTACCTTTCCTTATAGCTGTCATAACTGAAAATAAATAAATAAATAAATAAATAAATAAATAAATAAATAAATAAATAAAATAAAAAATCTGAGAGATCAGGTGCTAATCTGACAAAAGCAAAAATTAGGTTTAACCATCACAGAGTTCCTCTGAGACCTCCACCAGACCTTTTAATCTCTCACCTGGCGAGTATGATTAGTATCTCAGAACTTAGAGAAGTCCTAGATCAAAGAAGCTTGTAAAATTAGAGTTGCTGCATTGGCAGGTATTACCTGCATGCAGCTTCCTCCAGTCACAGATTTCGTATCATCTGACACTGCCCCCATCTTTATGGCAAGCACAGTTGACATGGTACAATGTCTGCAAACTGGGGCTCTGCAGTTGCCTTTCCTGCATGCTGAAGGAACCTGCACTCAAGCTCTGTAGGGTAACCATGTCATGTTTGGCACAAAGCCACTTCATGTCTCCTTGCATTCTCGCATTGGCACAAAAAGCTCCTACTCTCCTCACCTTGCCTTTCCTTAACATCACAACACATGCTGGCTAATGAAGAATTCCTAGAGGAAATAATATTTGCTTACTATTAACTATATAATCCCAAGTGAGTTTCTGATCACAATCAGTCATTCCATTAACAATCTCCCAGACTGTTCCCTTTGTTATTCTGTATGACCTGTTGATGATGCAGATAACAATATACCACATAAATTGAACCTCAGCAAGAGATGTCTGGGTTCAAAACTCAATTTAGATTAAAAATAAACAAAAAATAATTGTGTCCATACTTATGGTCTTCTCAATTAAAACGGTATTCAAAGTGTCTCCAAGGAAAATCTATCCCTTTACCATAATATGTACAGCTGACATTCTTGTTCATAAGATTGGTGTATACAGCAAACAGGATGTAACAGACTTTATTTCAGTCATCAGGAAGCATACCATTTGTATGTGTTAGTGTACTTCAACTGTGTATTGTTATAATAGCACTGTTTTCACTTAATGTTATTCTAATGACTTTCTTCCAAAGAGCATCTGTGGACACCACAAATCCCTAAATGGTAACAATGGATAAACATCAGCTTGAGAAATTCAGAGCTATATTATTTATGAAGCTGCAATTCTCCTGTAAATAACCCAGTTGTTAAAATGATATGTATCTATGTAATTGAGTCTTCTGTATACAAATAAATAAGGCTTTATTGCAATGTCAGAAGTTAACAGACCAGTCAATAAAATCAATAACTCACTTTTTCTTGCTTATATATCTAACTTTTCTCCACCTTTCCTATGTCCTCTGTTTGTTCTGGTTACATATTAACACGCTGAAGGATATATAGCTCTTATGATATTGTTTAGTAAATGGTGGTCTGAAGAAAAGTCTTAAGAAACACCGCCTCAGCAATTTAATACTCTTGCTATTTACTGTGTACTTTAACATATACCTGTCTGGTATAAATCAGGGAGAAAGAAACTGTCTTGATCTATATATATCAGAGTCTTAGAGATTTTTAATGTGAACGACTACATGAAGGTCTAAGTAAATTAGGCTCATATTGATACATTTAGCTAAAAGTGCTCCAGGCCTGGATTGCATTATCGTATAACCACTGTCAAAATGGCACTGCCAGATTATAACACTGCGCTTACTTATGCCTCTATGGTTAAGGTTGTGTCAGCGTTTCCATTACACTCTCCATTTTTCAAATGTTTATAACTTGGCTGTAAAATTTGCTTTGGACTGAAACTTGGCGAACCAGAAGCCAGATCCTACAAATCTTTACTCAAGAAAGTTGACCATTTTATTTCAGTGGGAGCCTTTCCATTAGCTGAGTCCTGCCAGACTATAATCCAAGGTCAAAGTTTATGAGCCTGCTTGTTCTATTTTCTTAATTAAAAGAGGATTGGGTCCCTTTAAAAATAGTTTTTGTTTGTTTGTTGGTTTTTTTTTTTTTAAAAAAAGATATGGAAGCACTAGGAAGTAATACTTGATTTTGTGATGTGATTAGGTCCATAACTTGATAATCCACTGTTTTCAGTACTTAGAAGAAGAAGAAGAAAAATTAACAGCCAAGCTGCTGCAATGTAAAAACTAGCTGTGGGGCATATGCACTAAATTTTGTTCCACTAATTACATTTTGTGGGTTTTCATCTGGGATTTAACACACTTCCTAAACAGGGTAAAATTGGGATGGCTCCAAATGAGCCATTCTTGTCTATTAGGAATACAAACGTTCACAAAAGCGATCTTATTATGTATGCTCCATACAGGCTCTTCATTCAAAAATATTTTAACAGATGTCATGCTGGATAAATATAATGGCTCATCTGAGGCTTAGAAACACTTTACTCACAGTAGAAACAAATTTGGGCAGCATTTTTCAAATTGAGTTAAGTCCTTAATACACACCCACAGGCTTACTTAGACTTATAGATACAATATCTTTTTCTTTCATCCTCCTTAGCTAGCTGACCACATGATCTGTTATCAATGAAAATGTTTCTGTTCTGATGCTGCTTTCTTGGTTCGCTGCTGAAATACGTCCTGACTCTGCATTTCACTTTTGGAAAAGATTACTGTGGAGCACTGTTTGGAGGACAAATGTAAGCCCGTTTTGCATGGCTCCAGCAGCCTATGGATTCTTAAGCAAAGCACGGGAGGTGCGTGATGTACAATAGCATCCTCTGTTCGCAAATTGACCACAGACAGGGTTGTCCAAAACAGCAGTGGGCAGCAACACATGCCTATGCTTTATTAATCTATGTCCAAAAAAAAAAAAAAAAAAGAAAAACACAGGCTACTTTTAAAACAGATACAGAATATAAAACCTGTTGATGAGCAACATAAGATGATGCAGTTTGTGATTCCTTTTGGAGTTTCACTTGAAAGACAGACCTGCACTTCTGCTTTCACTGTCCCTGGTACAGAAGAGCTGTTGCTGTAAGTTGTATTTGGCTTGGTACTGTAAAGGTCTCAGCAAATAACTTCACTCTTGTGAGCAGACCCACTGGACTCAAGTATGAGCCATTAGTGATGCTTCTTTACGCTCCTCGGGAAAGACCCCTCTGTGCAAAGGGAGACTGGGTGGTACTACCCTCAGGGCTTAGAGAGGTTGCAAGGCTTTACCAGAATTGAAATATATTCTTTAAGTTTACATGATTTTGTTTGGCACTGAAGAACTAGGCTCTGGCAGCTGCACAGATGCAAGTACATAATTAACAAAGAGGGATATCTGCTGAGAACAGCATGAATATTCCTTGCATGGAAGTTACTTTCTTCCCCGTAAGTTTCATTGTGTGTCATATAGTAACAGAGAGACAAATTGTGGCATTAAACTACAGACCTTCTGTTTTCCAGTAAAGTAGGATTCTTTAAAGCACATTTGTCTTTCACAAAGTTTGAGAACTTAAACACTGGGTCGTATGACAGTGCACGCACCTGATGTACCAATTTGCAAGATCACCTGATGGCTGTGCTGTGACATGTGCTGGGGCCAGAGGTTATCACCCCGGGCAGCAAGCAGGAATGCTGGGTTTTCTCAGCACACTCCGCACCAGGGCCAAGGCCTCTGAGGCCTGTCCTTGTCTGTGGATATTGAGGGACAGAAGTAATCCTACAGCAAACCTTACATTCTTCTCCAAGGCTTTTCACTGGGGCTGCGCTCATCCACTCTTACAGTGCCAGTTGTAGCTCATACCAGCAAGGTTTTTCGTGTGGGACTGATACAAAGCCTGGTGGAGTCAAGAGAATGGCTTAGGTCGAGTTACATGAGTTTTGACTAAAACCTAAATGTGACAGATAGGTTATTTGGTTCTGATGGGTTTAAATGGTGGAGTGCAGGTCTTTAGTATACGAGACGTATACCTTCTTTTTCTGTTGAGTGTGTACAGATGATTGTATGATGCAGCATCCTGCTAGTTAGACTACACAGACCCCTCATAACATACATACACTTAATGTCTGACACCTGACATACCTCTTCTATGAAAGAATCAGTCTCAGGATGTGGTTACATTCCTTGGCTCCCCTTTCCTTCTCAGTTTCCCTTTTTTTCTGTGCTGTTTTCTTCAACTTTGATGAGTATTATTTGACTAAACCCCTGAAACAGTGGCTCCAATAATATCAAAATATGTGGGGTTAATTGCTTATATTTTTAAAGGCCAGGTGGCTCACCAAAAAAATCGCAAATGCAGTAATGTAAGGCAATTTTAAAACCCATTATTTTCAGAGAATTTATTTGTACTTGGAATAAAAATATTTTGCATTAGAATGGGAATAGGGCAGTCAGTCAGATAAGAGGGATGACAGATCCTGTCACCAGCACAAGTGTTTAAACATATCAGGGCTCACTCGAGGCTGGAGGCACTCCACACATCTCCCTCTCATGCTGGAATGGAAAATAGAATTTCCCCCTAGTGGGAACAGCTCATCTTCCAAAGATACTTTTCTCTTCCACAAAGATAAATATTTTCAAACACTGGATCATATTCACACTCTTCTCCTGTAGTTACCAAAGATATAAATATCTTAATATTTCAAAACTACAATATAATGAAATAAGATTCAGCATAACAACATCCACCAGAGAGGACAACTTAAAAGAAAACCATTGCATTTTCTGTATGAAACGATATGTAATGACCATTGCCTAGAAATGGATCAATCTGGCTCCAGTGGAGCAGCAGCATAAGCATTCAAAACAGCAATAACTACAAGCTCTGGTGAGGTAGTTTTCTTCCCAATATCATCTCATTTTATCCCCCCTGAGCAAGGTTTAAAGTCATGCTGAAAAAACATCCAAAGACAGCTTTCTGTCCCTGCCCCCATCCTTGAAATTCTTGATTTTATTAATAATTCTCTACGGGCTAGCAATTTCCAGTTGTAACACACTGTACTGAGTCCAATTACAACCACCACAAATCCTGTTCTTTTATGGGTTTATAGCTTTGGGGAGATAAAAGCACACTATGGGACAAAATGACATACAGAATTTGTACTTTAAAAGTTTTGGTTTTGAAATATTTTTTCCATTTAAATTTCATACAATTGGTGGGAATAATGTAGATAATTCATAAGGTTATTGTTGTCATTCTACTCTTTTAATATACTTTTAAATAACGTACTTCGTTATTTCAGGGGAACACAAGATTTAAGACTGAGTTTTCATATTTGAATGCCAGATCCTTGTATCTCACTGAACTGTGTTCGACAAAGAACAAGAGTTTTCCACAATATTTCTACTTTACATTGACAGGCAACTTGATTCCAAACCAATAATTGAATTTAAATAACCTTGATCTTCTCTAATATGCATCACTTTATGGTTGTTCTCAAGGGGTATGCTTGAAAGTTGTAAAAGGTCATGACAGAAGTGCCAAATATCAAGATAAATGCCAAAGCCATACTTAGTCAGCTCACAGTCCACTTGTACCATTGAGGAAAAGAAAAGAAACCAGAGCAATACTCACAGTTTCACTGAATTTAGGAGCTGACTTTTTGTTTGTGTTAAAATAAATAAATAAATAAATAAGAATGAAAAAGAAATCATAATACTAGAAATGCATGCAAGCTGGATTTTTGCTACTGATCACACAGTAACAAGCATAGGGAAGCACCAAGCAGGGGTTGTTTCCAACAATTTTTGTTTGTCAACTCCCAAACCTTTTCCAGAGCAGGTGCGGAGTCATTCAAACAATCTCAGTCTAAGTAAAATAGCTTGTTTTTCACCTATCCCCAAGTCCAAAAACCAGAGACTAAAAACTCCTTCCTACATCCTCTGGGAAATTCATAGGTTTGGGGTCCATTCATTTTCTGGAACTCATTTGATAGCTTTTATCGGTTTTGCAACACAGAATTACAGAGCATTTTTACTGTAACACCAGGGAATGACAAGGAATTATTATTTGCCTTTAATAAATGACAAGAAGTACTAATGATGTGATAATGGCAGTTGCTTGTATTATTACTATGAAATCTTTCTTCTCTGTTTACTGTGGGGGCCAATTTCCCGAGGTAACAGAGGCCAGGAGGAGTGAGCTCACATCCCAAACTGAGCAGTCAAATGTGCCCCACAGTCAGAAGTTTTGAAATGAACTCACTTATCTGACAGACTTGTAGAGTCTTCCGTACCCCACGCACTACTGCAAAAGCTGACACGTGGCAATGCACTGAAAGTGACAGCCCGCATCTTTCCAAATAACAAGGACTGTTTCTAACAGTCCAACTCCGTAGTTAATTCTGTATCAAACTCCCATCCTCTGCAGAGTGCACAACAGTAGTGAACGCTGAACAAGGGAAGACAACCAAGCAGCTCCTATGACAAGGATTTAAAATAGTCTGCCCCTCATCCAGCAGGATTGCGTCAGTACTCCCAGGTGGATGTTGGAGCTCCTTGGATCCCATCACCACCATATTAAGTACAATTCAGTAGTGCAAAATGCTTAGGCCTTACCACTATCTCCTAGGTTCAACAGTTTTCACAACCATTTTGCAGCCAATTTGCCCCAGTTCCGTGTCTTCAGTTTTCTCTACCACATTTCAGCTAGTCCCACGGTGTCACCAGTTAACCCTCTACTTTCCCCAAAAAGCTCATCACTCTCTCAAGCTGTTAGGGCTCATTTGCACAAAAGACCCAAGGTATTCTGTGTGGGAACACATTGCCTTGCTACCTTCAGAGACAGTGGTCTGAATGATTTTCTGCTCAATAATCTGTGAATAAAAATGACAAGAACCTCTATTAGAACTAGGACGATTAGTAAGGTATATATTTTTATCCCTGTCAGTCAGTTCAGCAGCAATGACGATACTCCATGGGGTCCTTCCAATCATTGACTTACTGTGGTTTAGATTCTTCCAAGGACTTAGTGTAGCTGCTTTGTTTGTTATCAGTCTACAGTCATTACCACACTACATTCACCTACATTTCAGAACAGACAAAAAACCCTGCAAACATTTTTCCTCCTGTAAGAGCTCTGGTCAAACATTTGTTTTTGACAAATATTTGAAAAAGCCAAGTCCAGGCGTGTGTGATAGACTTCTTCCCAAATTTACATCTATTTGGCCAAATTCTGCACTCTCACATTCACACAGTTCAGCTGAATACAGGGGAGCTCCAATTAATCATGCAAAAAGGGGACCCCTGTGAAAGTCTGACCATCCTCCAGCTTTGGTAGGAGCTTACAGATTTTGTCCTGACACATTTTAGAGTAAGCAGGCATGCATCAACATCTTTTACTGTTCATTTTTGAGCCTCCACATCTCTGTTTAATTTCAGGATAACTAGTCACACGCTGACACTTACAGGTATGGGGGATTAAGTGACAGTTAAACAAAACCCCTGCTGTATGTATATTTTTATGTTTAAACATCATGTCCTTTGCAAAAAACATGAAGGTACAACAGCACGTACTTCTGCACTTAGTCCATGTGTTTCTGCTACCCTGCATCTGCTACAACATGATGTGCTGGCTTCACTTTTCATGCACCTGTGTGGCGACCCACCTGAGAGAAATGATATATTGGCTGGATCAGGGAGAACACAAAAGAAATGTTCTTTTCAGCAGGACAGCCTCCTCAATCTGGTTGACCACGTGGACTCAGTGCAGACGGCAGAGCAGGGTCAAGGTGGAGAGAGGAAGCTTAAGCAGCAGTACTACTGAAGGTGCTAATGGCTACTTCTGCAGGAAGGATTCAGCTCTGGGTACCTACTGATGAGAACAGTTCCAACAGCCAGAGGTGCTTCTCCAGACAACGTGTTGGACTGGTCATTTTTACAACCCTGTGAGATTTTTGTCTGGTGGACAGAAGTGGAAATGTCTCCAAACAGCACACCAGACTGAAGACCCTGCATTCAATTTTTTAGACAGGCACACCGTAGTACTGTGGAAACACCTTTGTATACTATTCTGTCTGCTTGGGATTCTCATATGTTCACCCCAGAGGGTAGAAAAGCTTGACAAAGCTTTTTTCAAAGCTCCTCTTTTCATGGAACATTGCTTGCCTCTAAATAGCGTGGCAGAGCAGTACAGAGGGGTTGTCTGCTTTCTCACAAAGACAACAGCATGCATTTCACCAACAGCAAGCAGAGTTGGTATGTCCAGACGTGCAAAGACATAGATTACTCAGGCTGGCAGCGTGAAACATTGAGCTTGGAAATGAACCTGGCAGCGGGCCAGGAGATAAGATCCAGAGTAGCTCAGTGTATTTGTATACACGTCTGAATCAATGCTCAAACCAGTAGACTCCCGACGGGTCTGCAGTCTTCCCTGACACTGTTCGTTGACATGTCACTCAAATCCACCTTGGCCAACACATACACTGCTCCCAGGGATGGGTTTTTCCAGGGAGCTCGTCCCAGTTCTGAGTGCTCAACAGTTCTTAGACTTTTCAAACCCCTCTGCTGATTTTCCAAAAACAACAATAACAACAAAAAATAATAAACCAAAGATCATTTAACACATGCCTTTTAGGTCAAAATTCATTTTTGCTCCTGAATCTTGAAATTTGCTTCTCTGCTCTGCAAGGGGCACCAGTGCTCTCTGAGAGATTTGCTGCATCCTGGTGGCCAGGAACTCTTACACAGGCAATGACCTTACTTTTGCAGGGTGTGATACAAAGTTAACTGGTGAGAGTAAGGCAGACATTCATTGACTTCCATAGGTTTGGGTTGGCACATCAGCATCAAGCTATATTCTAGTAAATTCTGTTCTAGGAGCACAGGCAAACAGTGCTGTCTGCAGAGGTCCTGGCAAGCCTACCGAGTGCTGAGCCACTCCTTTTGTGCCCTGCAGAATGGATCTGCATTTCTTCCACTTCTGACTTAAATACTTTCTTCAGACATCCTCTCATCATCCCTCGATCTAGCAATGTGGCAATTCCCTCTTATCATACATTTGTCATGTGCTTTAAAGAGCACCGGTTTTCAGATTGGTACCAGACACTAACAGACGATTCAAATGAGACAGAGAAACCACTGCTGTTTAAAATCAGCCTAACACGAGGATGATAAACATGCCTCCCCACCACTGTTAGCCACAGTGAGAATTACTCAGCAAAATGACTCATGAGACTGGCAATTCCTGATTACAGATACCTTTGCCAACCTGTCGTATGTGCAATGCTGTTGCGCACTTTTCTGCGTGGAAATGTTCTGTTATTTCTGTTTCACAGCTGAACTGGTGGGAATTGGTCCCCATGTTTTCTGAAGCTGACAGTCTACATCTGCCTTTTTCCTTCTTCTGTGTCTTCTTCCCTAGGTCTCCCTCAACTATCACCCTGTCTTGCTAACAGAAGGATGAATTTATTGTTAGCTGAAGTTTTCAGAGGACATTTAATCACACAAATCTAGTTAATCGCTGAAAGCCTATTTCTCAAATGTCAAAATTCCTCCTGTTGGATAATTATGACCCATTTCTAACCATGCTCAGGGAAAGAAGAGTGTGTTTGTGTCAGCCTAGACACAAAAGCTTATTTCTCCTCAGCCATCCAAGCTCTGTAGAAACTTCCCATAACTCTCTGGTGGCACTCAGATTAAGACTCACCCATTTGCCTTATTCCCAAGACAATCCAGGCAAAGCTTGAACAGGAAAAAAAATAAGCACCCATGGCAGAACTGTTTTAGCTATCTCGTTCTCATGTTTCTCCCACTTGCAATCTACACAGAGAAAACAGAAAAGAAAAAAAAAAAAAAAAAAAAAAGAGTTCATAACAATTTTGGAGGATCTAGAAGCTCTACAGGCAGGTGCAGTAAAATAAGGTTCACACCAAACCTACTTGCTAGAGTTTAGCCCTCAGAAACCTGACACAACAGAAAAGTCCAGCTCTCTCCTGAATCTATTTGTTTAGACCTTTAAAAACAAGAAGAAATATCATGTCCTCCACATATTTAATTGATGGGCAAACTTAGGCACAGATTGTCCATGAGCATGCCCAAAACCAACCTGTCAAAGATGATGCAACAAATCCATGTAAGAACTGGAACCAACCCTTCCTCTGGAGCTGTTTTTTGCCTAGACCAGAGCTCAAACAATAATAAAAATAAACCATAAAACAATAAATACTATTGGCAGCTGGAAAAGTAAAAAACCAGCTAATGAGGATAAAAAGTTGTACAAGATAAATGCAAGTAATTCTTCCTAAAAAAAAAAAATATATATATATATATCCAATGGTAGAAACACATTTTTTTCTGTACAAATTAATAAGAAACAGTAAATCAGACACTTTTAGCTTTTTAAAATAGGTCACAATAGATACTGTTTCTCAAAAGGGCCAAGTGTATCCTGAAGTAAGAAACAGCAACCTTTGCTAAGTTTCTGAATCCTCCTATGTCGCCTCTTTTTCCCCCTCCAAAGATGTGAGATGCTTCTCCTCTTGAGTCACAGTTAGAGCATGGACTGGATTCAAACTGTTACCACTTTATCTCATCTCTCTTATCCTGCAGCACTCTGATCAGTGGACAAGATCATTCTGTAGACATCCAAGGTATTTGTCAAATGGCTATATTTAAATATGCATTGTTTGCAACAAAGGAATAAAGCCATGAGAATTTATCAGAAAATTAAATGCAGCTATAAA
Source organism: Anser cygnoides (assembly GCF_040182565.1). NCBI lineage: Eukaryota > Metazoa > Chordata > Aves > Anseriformes > Anatidae > Anser > Anser cygnoides. Next base: position 61,647,967 of record NC_089874.1, read on the forward strand.
TTAATTTCTGTAATCACTATTCATTAATATTTAATATATTTATATAAAGGATAAATCTCCTCAATTCCCTAGGCATCCTGCATTTAATAATGTGGAAACAGCTTATCTCCTTCATGTCTCTGAGATTGGATTTGTAATAACTAGCAATGTTAAATGTATTTTTTTTAAATCAATAATAAATAAATACATAAACACTTCCCCCCAGAATGCTGCTGACGTTATTTACAAAATTAAAAAAAAAAAAAAGGCAACTGCAGAATGCCAAGGGACTTCATAACCATTTCATTACTACCTTCCTAATTGTATGTGGTGGAACTACATAACCAGTTTATAGAAATTGAAATCTTAGGAACTGACTCTCCCCACAGACATTAACAATAAGCATCCTGTGCAATAACACAGTACTTAATGTAATATAAACATTATATGCATCAAGCTTTAAACATTCCTTGGCTTCCCCTGCTGGAATTGGACATTTTCTAACACTCTTGTGTTCTGCCACTGCATTGAATCAAATATCTAATTTACAGGCTGCAAAATACAATATTCCCATATTACAATAAATAAAGAAAGATACTTTCAGAAAACACACACGCACAACCAGTATGAGGATAAGCAAGACTACATTTAATAAAGTGGAAATAAAGCAGACTCTTCTAGGAAATCTGAATGGATTTTGACACACAATATGAAAGAAATTGCTTCTGTTTCCCACTGCATCCCTGCAAATAACCAGGGCTGATACTGCACAGTTCGCATCCAACTTCTACTTAGCAAGGGAACTTTATTCATGTGCTCCTCACACAAGCAAGTATTTTTACTCAAATGTATACTCAGATATCAATAGGATTACTCTTTAAAGAAAGGTTAATATTTTTACTTCCACGAGTTACCATGGTAGTAAGTAATGATGACTAGGAAGCATTCACATGTACATACTCAAGTCAACACAAAGCACTCAAAATCAAGAAAAATTTTGTAGCTTCATCTGCTTTCATTTTCTATAGCAAATAAAGAAAGTCTGACATATTATTATTACTATTACTACTCCTATTACACAGTTCTTTGTCTTTTTTTAAAAACCAAGAATTTTTTTTTAGGGGAAATACTTTGATTGATAGGTTTTGATTACATTTTTCAGGTACTTCAAACATGATACTTAGAAAAATCTATCCAACCCAGAATTCAATACTTCAGCTAAAGAGGACTAGGTGACTCCACTGATATTCCCAGCAGGAAGGAAGGAAGGAAGGAAGGAAGGAAGGATGAGAGAAAGGAAGAAATCAAAGGAGACAGGGAGGAAGGAACGGTGGGAAGTCCTAAAATAATTTTTAACATCATAAAAGTTATAGAAAAATTTATTTTATTTTTCTTCTCTGTAGTGTTCTCTATTGTTGACAGCAATGGCATGTGGGCCTCAATCCTGACTACCACATCCATATAAAGTTTTATAAAGCAGAGGGAAAAAATACTTAAAAGCCAGGCATGTTAGATCTTGGATTTGTTCAGTTCTTTTGCGGCCCTCTCCTGCATTCAACACGGATGGTGCATAACACTGGGACCTCACAACCAGAGTCAGCCAGAAGTACCAGAAGTACTCTTATTCTGGACCAGGGACTCCAGAACTCAGCAAAGCATTTTGCAACACCATTTGATACTTGTTGAGAACATGAAGAAGAGCTTTGCAAAGCCATGGATGACACCAAGCATAGCATTTGGAGCCTGTTCTGTGCTCGGGCAAACCCTCCCAACAGACCTGCTCCTACCACAAGAGTGGGCATGTGCCTGGCCTCACATTAAAGGCAAAGGAGATGGCTGGTGAATAAATGGGAGATGACTTAAAACACAGAAGCTCCAACCCAGTATCGCTTGTGGTGCCGGCAGAAAGCCGTGAGACACAGCACTGTTGTTTTGGGAGGAAGCGTTCTTCCACAGACTTGACAACAGTGTAAATGACTGCAGAGAGTATGAGACAACACAACGTGCTGCCCATGGTGCCCCCTCTGAATGCTTAAACCTCTGCCTGGCAAAGCGCTTGAAACATATAAGCCTCCCAACGACAGACAGGCATGGTAAGGCCAGCAGAGAGACTCCCCATTGATCTGAAAGATGACTGTTGGACAAGGACCATTTGGCTATATGAGAAGTACTGGTTTATAAAAGAAAGATTTGATTGTAACTGTTAAAACATTATTGTGCTAAAAGAGAAGAAAGAGAAGGGGAAAATGCAGTCAACTGAATTTAATTACACTTCCTCCACAATTGGTCCGTTCTTGGGTAAAACATCAAACAGTGAGGAAGTTCTGTTTTGCACCAGTTTAAAGCCCACTGAAAACAATCTAAGAAGCAAAACAAAATGAATGTAACAATCAAAATAACGCAAGCAAAACAGCAGAATTAAGGGAAGCTAAGTGCAAAAGGAATGCACTTTATTTTGTTGCTCATTCTGGCTTTTTTGAATATGGCGCAAACCACTGGAATTAGGCTGGGTACTTTTAACAAGTCTGATTTTATTCAATAAACATTACGCTTTGGAAATAATCTGTCTTAATAAATATGTGTGTATACATGTGTGTATGATATCTCCCCCACACCTCCTCTTCTTTCTCTAAGTAAAACTATCCTCATATCACATCATGCACAGAAATGAAAGTAGACTGACTCCTACACAAGTGGAAATACAATTTCCCTCATTCTCCCCTTGGAGTTAGTTTATACTTCAGCATCATTCTGAAGGATGAAGAGTGGCAATAGAAATATACTGCTAAGTCAGTCCCCTCCACTGTTGAATCTTGAAGCAAAATTTTGCATCTGTAGTTTACAGCAGTTGTGTGTACCTAGTTGTAAAGGTGAGTAAAAGTACACAAACTATATTAACTGCTTGTTTTTAAACATATTTACATTCTTTAAATCATTCACTTCAAAAACCTGAAGCATTTTCAGGGTGAAAGCAGATTCAAGAAATTAATTGAAGGGGGAATTACAGTTTTATGACTGATTTCTTTTTCCTAAGTCTACTATCTGAGAAACAAGGAAAAGGTCTGAGCTGCAACACTCCCTCCTTTTCTTTTGGTGTATCCAGCATTTTCCCCCAGTCTCTTAAAATCTCATGTTAAAATATAGCCGTAGCTAAGATAGGAAGAGAAAATGTTTTCAGAATTGCACCACAAATCAACGCATTTTCAACATACGTGCGCTGGATGGATGAGATGCAGAGAAAGGGTATTTTGACCACATACAGGAGGATCACATCTATCACTGGCATAAAGAGGTGAAATCCACTTGGGTTAATCCTGCCATGGCATGGAAAGCCTGTAAAAAAATGAAATTCCTATCAAAGAGCACTGCATTCTCCACTGAACTTCTGTCAATGAAAAATTAGCATTTAATATTATCTGCAGCTTTGGGGAGAGTATCTGCACTGTCTCTCTGCACATAACCCATACCCCCGGCTAGCAAACACAGATGCACCGAGCTGGGAGAAAGGGCCAGCCAGGAGACAGCTAGCACTGGATTAGGGACATGATGAATTGTGCATTTGGCTGCAGGCTGCAAGTGCACAAACCTAAGCCTGGAATGGAAGATCTTTGACCTATTAGCTATGAAACCATCAGGTAATCAGCCTAGACTGGAAGATAACTCCTGTTGAGGAATGCCAGCTTCTTGGGGAGGCAGCCACAAGGGTAAGTCACCCCTGAAGGAGCATCTGATCGCCTGATGGGAGCAAATCAGATTGCCACCTGATACAGAAAGGCAAAAACACTTCTCTGGCCCACAGATAAATTCTTGTCCCAAAAGCACAAGGCAGGTAGAAATACCTCCTGACTCACCACAAATGCAGTAAACAGGACCCCCGAAGGAAGGCTGAACTAGATTGGGTTTAGAGCTTAGCAGAAGAGCTGCTAAATAGAAACAACAGCATGCTTAAATAAAAGCAGTGGTGTGCTAAAGATCTTGTGCAAAACCTCTTTATCTGTCTGATTTCTTCATGCTTCCTTGTCAATGAAAAATCAATTACTTTTTTTTCTAAATAAACAAAAGCAGATTTTAAGGTAGAAGGCAATCCTGGGACTCTGCCAGACTCCAAAAGCTCAGAACACATGTAGGAGTTCAGTGGCTACTGTTTTGGACTGCAATACTACAACTTTCTAACAGGGTTTGCCTAGCCCTAGACTAGCACAGAAGTGGGTCTTTAGTGATGGATTTGTCTATGACAATGGCAATTAGGGAAAGAAATCAGGTCATTATTAGACTGTACATGGGTGTTCATAAGACCCTAAACAGATTTTAAATGAGAATATAAAAGCAAAAAGGCTTTTCTCATTACCCCCATGCTTGAAGTTATTTCTAGTAAGGCTAGTGAGAAAAGTTCCAACAGACGTCAGTAGGAACCAAATGAAACCCCACATCTTATAAACTCAGAAGCATACTTTAATTCAGAAGCACTTTCTTGACATAAGTGTAGTCAGGAGATGACAAGGAAAACTATGCCTTTTTAAAGCTGCAAAGCAAAGCTGGTTAATAAAAATGTTTTCATTGGGAAGACAGTGATCTTAATGTCTTTAAGTATGGTACACTCTATATTTCTTTTGTACCTGCTCGGTTCTCATTTCTATCCTTCTTAGTCACCATGCCCATACTGTCAGGGAGAGTGCCAGCACTTCGACAGGAAAGGCCACTAAAGCTACTTACTATTATCTATTGTCATGATGTGCAGCTACATGACTTGGTTTTCCTACTTTCCCTCTCTCCTACAAAAAAGAAAGAAAGAAAGAAAGAAAGAAAGAAAGAAAGACAGACAGACAGACAGACAGACAGACAGTGGAAGAGGGAGGAAGCGCAGACCACGACGTGATACCTGAGAAAATTCCATTTTCCTATGAAGTTGATTGCTTTTATCATTATTATTTCCATTCCTGTCTTCAATAAGATAGCTCACCAGAGAACACTCCCATATCCCTGAGAAGCAGAGACACACGGCAGGCTCTAGAGGGGAAGGCATGTTATTTGGCAGGGAGCTGGAGGATTCAGGGCTGCCTCTGCCAGAAGGAGGCATAAGGATGCTGGAGGGAGCCTCCCACAAGCAGTTGCACCTAGTCCTGATCTGCAGAGCAGAGACCAATTCCAGAAACCCAGGGACCATCTCCTGTAACATGCTTACATGGTGTCTGACTTAACACTTGGCTTGGACATCTGGCTGACATGAAAATACAAATGCTACAAAGCAATAAAACGCAACAGTGTGAAAGGGACACTCATGAACCAGAATAATAGGCAGCAGCTTTTCCACACATACAGCATTTTAAAATTGCTTAAATTGTCCAGCAGACACTTGACATCAGATCTGTAAGACAGGTGGGTATGAAGCACCTCTCATCATGTTAACAGGTAGGGAAGGTAAGAAAAGAGTCAGAAATGCTTTGTCCAAAGCAAAGCTAGACTTAGGATTTGGGATTCTTGACTATTAGTCCCCATGCTCCAATCACTACACCTTGCATCCAATAGCTAAGGAAGCTCCATACATGTAACAATAATCTTATCTTAGTGCTGGAAGAAAAACAAATCAATACAGTATTCATAAGCTGATGTATGGCTAAAGTATTGATGCAACTTTTCTCATGTAGATCAACATCTTGGTATTTCTATTTTGTTTGCTTTTCTATATATTCAAAATACATGCTTTGTTTCTAGCTGTTGTATATGCTGCTCTTTTGCATCCTATAAAAACAAATAAAATGAAGGAAAGGCTTTAACAACAAAACTCCTGCTCATCAGTAGCATGGTTGCTTCAGGATGTAGGATTCAGTCCTGCCAGACTGAGTCCCCCTGTGGCTGTGAAAATTGGAAACATTTTGCCACATCTTGGAATTAATTAGTACCTGGCAGGAAGAGTACCCAAGACACTTTTCCTTTTCATTTCCACTACCTAATTTAACATTCCAAACATTGTTAAATTTTCCTTTTATATATATATATATTTTTTTTTTGAAAATGCTGCAGCTTCTGGGGATAGCTCCATCCTTTTGTTCTGTATTTATACAGAAATACAAGACTGAGATTACAAAGAGCAAATACAATAGCCAACCTTCCTGATGTTCACCAAAATGCATGGGCTAAAAATATGCAATCATTTGCACCCTTAAAGGGGGCCTAGAAGAAAGCTGCAGAGGGACTTTTTAACAGGGAGCATAGTAATAGGACCAGGGGCAGTTGCTTTAAACTGAAAGGGAGTAGATTTAGATCAGACAGTAGGAAGAAACTCTTTGCTATGAGGATGGTGAGGCACTGGCACAGGCTGCCCAAGAGAAGCTGTGGATGCCCCATCCCTGCAGGTGTTCAAGGCCAGGCTGGATGGGGCCTTGGGCAACCTGGTCTGGTGGGAGGTGTCCCTGCCCATGGCAGGGGTCTTGGAATTAGATGGTCTTTAAGGTCCCTTCCAAACCATTCTGTGATTCCATTATATGAATCTATGATTTACTTAATAAAAAAGGAAAGGGAAAAAAAAAAAAGCATCATCCTCTTATGCCACCTGATTTCCTAAAACTCTATAAGCAAATAAAAATATATTTCACATTTTTCAAAAACAAAAAAGACAGTACAATTCACTACAATTTTGCAAATTTCATTTGAACTGATTTGTGATAAAGACTGCCATAACACTTATGTTCTGTCTCTCTGACATGGGATTAGTTTCACCTACAGACCCAAGTAGAAAATTTCTGATTCCATGGTGTTTTATTTTTATTGGAAAATGCCAAAAGTAGCTACAACCAGATGAATTTCATCAAAATTCCATTTTCAATAAAGAAAGGGTACACTCAGTGTATAATAGAATTGATTTCTAACATCCAAAATGAAATTCCAAATCAAAACCAGAAACAGAGGGGGAAATAAACACAACAGGAATCGTAACAGCAGCCAGCACCCCAACAGCTCCTGCACTTGGCTGAGGCTGGGAGCACTAAGGGGTCCCTTCAGGGGACACAAATGTGTCTCTCGTTTCCCACGTTAAAGCCCCACGACACTATACCCTCACTTTCTCTAAGGTGCACGTTCCTCTCCATCTGCTTTTACTGAAATTTCTTTTCCACAAATCTGGAAAGCCAGACACAAAGACTTGACATTTTAGTGACAATGGGTCCAGGTCACTTCCAGCACCCTTCAGCCCTTCAGGAGCCCAGCACCTGCAAATACAAAATTACGCTCCCCACTTCAAGGTCTTAAATTCAGCATCAGTGCAGGACACATGCCCCTAAGTAGCACAGCCATCCTAGTCATCAGACCAACCACATGGGTTTGTTTTTTCCATGTCTTTCATTTAAGCAAAGCAACTTATTTCTGCTAGCAAGCAACAGACATCTTGGGTACCTTCTCCTTTACAAAGCTTGTTATGTTATGACAAGTATGGGACTAAGCACAAGACTGCAGTAAAGAAAAAAGTTGCCTTTTAGCTGGGCACCCCTTGAGAAATGCCCTACGGTGTGTTTGGTCCCACGTATGGCTGGCGGTCAGCAGTAAGTGGGGAGAAGTTTGTAGCTCTGGGCTGTGGTGTTCACGACATCCAGGCCCAGTTACGAGCAACAGCAGAAAGAAACCACTTGCAATAGCCCTGGTGTCATGCAAGGCCATACATGGTTCACACACAGACAAAATAGGACGACCAGAATCATCCTCCCATGCAATTTCTACTCGAAAACAAGTACAGCCAAACGACTATGCACTAGTCCTTCAAAGACCACCAATCTCACTTCATGCATAAAAATAAATATGAATAGTTATCAATGCATTTTAAAGAAATATTAAATTTACATACTGAAATTCATTTCGTTATCAGTTACCCATGGCTGTGAAACATTTATTCCAACACCTCCAGAGACAGGAAACTGTATTTCTCCTCCGGTGCCTCCCAAGCTCTGCATAGCCAACTGCATGGGGTCCCGGCAGGGCTGACTGATGGTGCAGGATGCTGGACGCCTCTTAAGCTGATCCAATCAGATCAGTGGCATTGTCCCTATTCTTAAAACTGGACTTAAGTGCCTTGCTGGATCACAGCCAGGGGACACTATTGTGCAGGGCTGCAAACATCTTTTTGGAGGAACAGCATACTGTGGTTACCCATTTGGTTAAACCCTGCAACTTTAGCAACAGCTACTCTATGTCAGCAACATTTATAATCTGACGCTGAAGCTACTGGTAGCCTTCCCCTCCAGAGGGGTTTCCATCAAAAGGGAAGAATAGCACTAATATTAATCACTGGGCAGGCTGGCTCCTGGGCATATACCAAAATATCTTTATGCAGGACATGAATTCACTCTTTTTGCCGCGTGTGCAGACATAGCTGCTCTCATTCCTATATGAAGTGCCATACACGTCTCACAAGCATATCACGCAATACACATCATCTGCTAGCAGACGTTTCTCTCAGTTTTCTTCCATTGCCCTTCCCTGTGTTTTTTATAGCCGTCACGATGCATATTTTCTTCACTTTCCTGACCGGCTTCTCAATGTTGTGGATTTATAAACACATTGTAAAATAATACACAATCCTTCTCAGGTTTTTAGATAACGCTTATACAAATAATATAGAACTATAAAATCTAGGTGGATCTTATATCCATATGTTATTACAAGATGTGACATATCTATCATTCAGATCTTGCTGTGTTTTGTTGCACACAAGCATTTTATTAATGCATCTCACTTGGATTTTCTGTAACTTTTAGTCCCCTGATTAGCCAACTGATTCAGTGATAACTATTTTTTTTTCCAGTCTCTCTGCCACTATAATGTGTCCTCCTCTGTCACTCCCTAAAAACATTAAACTTCTACTAAAAGTTAAATTAACTCAGGATGTAAAAATAGAATATCATGCTCTAATGGTAGGTCTAATGCGAAAACCTTTCATGACACTTTTATAGAAAAAAAATAATAAAGAGTGTTATCCTAAAAGGGAGGGTCTTGGCTTCCTGCACCAACACATTTCCTACACTAGGAAGCCTCAAGTGAAAACACTTCAATGTCACTACAATTTTATGTAGAGAAAAGATACTTTAAGATTATTTTTTTCTACGGAGGATTTTATGGATCCCTCTGAGCCCTGTTCAATTCAGCTTGATCCAAATACACCTGAGAATCAAAAAAACAACTGCAGTAAAACAAGTGCTGAGTAGCTACCAGCTCTGACTCTGCAGGCACTTTTGCACAGGCTTTCTTTTATCCTGGAACTGACACAGCCGACAGAGAAGCTGCAGGGTGGCAAGGGGACAGGAGCCCCCGTTAGCGTTGCTCCCACCTCACGTGATGCAGGCAGCTGCAATTTCTCTCTTCCCTGCCCATACAGAACCTTCCCTGCCATAGGCTCTGTAGTTCTTGCTCCGGTCAGTGAAATTACTCACATCAATAAGGTATGGGCACACAAAAATATTCCTGAAATCAAGAACCTACGGTATTCACTGTGAGAGAAGTGTGACACGCAGATAATTAAAAGTTCACCTGTCCTATCAGCCCATCTATATTTCACCATGTCAATAGACTTAAAGACCCATTGGAGGAGGAACAATACAAGCGAGAAATATAGCCGAGGCCATTAAGCACAAAATTTCTAAAATAGTCTTGGCAGATCGTCATGGCTTTATCTTACACACTCTGTCATCCCAAGTTTTTCAGGCTTTCACTTGAAGGATTAAGACTTTCTCCTGAGACATGTCAGGCCGGGCTCCCATGAATTCCAATTGTAATGCTAGGGACTAGATGGGACTTGGGATAATTTATTATGAAGCCAGCTTCACAGGCCTTTGATAATTTATTATAGATCTCTCAACCCTGCTTAAAGAGCTGTCCTTGATCAGCCAATTGTCTAAGTTAAGGGAGAAAAAACTCAATCCTAGACTGCATAAGTAAGCTATAATAAGAACTAAACACTTCATGGACACAAAGAGATAAAGACAGCACAGAAACCTCACTCAGCTGGCTGCACTATTTAAAATGTCTCCAGCGACCACAATACATCACTGTAGTGTAACTAAGACATTTAGTTCAATTTCTCTGTTACTGTGTTACATGTAACAAAAGTGATCAAATAATATCAATGTGAAGGTTAAATGCAGTTTTTCAGCTAGCTCCTTATTTAAAATTAAGTACAATTATTCTAGTGACTAGGCACAAATTCGGGACAAAGGTTGCCATTGTTCCTGCATCCTGTGAAGTTTAGAAAAAGTTAACTGACAAAAATTTTGAGCAGTTTTTGGACAGAAATGCTTTTTGCTGATCATTAAAAAATTCAGAGGAAACTTTCAAATGTAGGCTTGTATTTCTAAGGAATAGCTTTGGGGATTTTGTAAAACAAATTAAAATCTCTGGTGCTTGGGAACCCAGAAGTTAAAGAGTAAATAAAATCCTTAATTTCTACTTTCTGAAAAGTAAAGGAAAAGGTGTATCAAGTAAACAAAGAGCTTTTTATTTCCTTAAGACATTTTAAAGACTTGCGATGAATAATGAAATAGAGGAGCATTTATGATTTTTTTTTCTAATAATGCAGCAAGAAATTGATACTGGGAGATATCCACGTAGTCTATTCACTTTAAATTGAGCTGTCTTAATTTTTCTTGGTGAGAAAATACCATTGCAGGTAAGGTCTTTTGCCAAAAAACCTGCAGCCTTACATCTCACAGAAAAGTCTTGAATTCCTTGCTGCAAGTGAGAGCAGACTCTCTAAAACTACAGGCATGTGAATCCACTCTGAAACATCTGAAATTCATCTCACAATTTACTTTTGCTTTAACAGATTTTGCAGGTGCTACAAGCATCCAAATCACCCATGTGCAACTGCTGAAAAACTTTTATGAAAGTTACTCCAACCACTGTGTAGAAAGACAAGAGAAAGCTTTCACGTGCACGCTTTCTGTTGGCATCACAAGAAAATAACACAGCATGATGTTTGGCACTCACACACTTTACATTCTGCATCAGGGCACTGCATGAAACCATCGCTCAGCTGTAGGACTTTTAGATCACTTTAGTAAGAGAGAAGGAGTGCACCTGAGATGGGAGGGATGAAAAAAGCACCTGTATGAGAAGGCTCTGTCACACGGCTGCCCTCACGGTGGGGTGATCTTCCCTGATGGAGTTCAAAGGCCTGGCCACTGCTCTTTCTCTGAAGATGCAGCAGCTGTGTCCTGCTCTTTTCCCAAGCCATACAGGTTGCCAGTTATGTTATGGGATTACATCTCCCTCCTGACATCCCTGCTGTCAGTGGGGTTCTTTAACCCCTGAAATAAGCTTTTAGTGTTCACACTGAGACTTCAGACATATGAGTCTGCTGGGAATTGTCATGATGGGCAATTAGCTGTAGGCTTCAGAATAGGGTAATATTTTCCAAGCATTTCGCATTTCCAGTTCAGATGTGTACACCATCAATGAGTCAGTGTTTCATGACAAGGGTGTGGAGAAGGTGGATCAGCACCATCACCGCGTCCCACAGAGCGGCACACCGCGAGAGCGCAATTACTGTGCTAAGGTATCTCTGCTCCTTTCCTACCGGGGCATGTCTTTCTGCTAATAATCTTGGAAAAACTCATATTCCACTCAGAAGAAACCTGTCTGCTTCTGTAATGTTGCCAGAAGTGCAAGTAAGCAGCTTAGGTCTTTTCTGACTCTTTCCCCCCTGCGACTAGGTTCCTGCGTACATTGAAGTTCTTTCTCTCTCCCTCCCTCCTTACATCTTCTTCCCTAGGCTTGTGAATTAAAGGAAGGTGTGATAACTTCCCTTGGAGTCCCTAGGCTGCATACAGCACAGCAAATCTTGCCATTGCGGCTGCCACAGGCAACAGCGATCCATCCACCAGCAATATCTACACCAAACTTGGGTGGAAAGCTTTTATTATACAACTGTAACATTGCAGAAAAAAAAAAGCAAACAAACAGCAAACACAGCTCCTCCTTGCTCCCCCCAAAAAACGAGGCGTACGGAAGCCTTTTGCTGCTGCTCATGACCGGCAGTGCCAGCCCTTGGCAGCCAGCAGGTACACAAAGCAGCAACACCCACCATCAAACTGTCAAATAGCTATAACCTCTGAGGCAACACACAGATCACAGCACACAAAATAGGCATCTAGGAGACGAGGAGCTGTAGGAGCAACGGGGGAGAAGTGAGTGCGAGCGCAGAGAGGCACAAACGCCTTCCCTGACACCGCGAACGCTGCAGAAACACAGGGCTGGTGGTGTTGTGACTGAGAGCTGCCAGTAAGCTATGCTTGCCACAAACCCAGGCTCCTTTCCTACTTTGGAAAACATCATCAGGTTTGCAGTCAGCCTAAAAGCAAAGCCCAGCTCCTAGGTCAGATGGGAGAGCCCGGCAGCGTTAAGAACAATTCTCCCCTGCAAATATTCTGGAGCCATTTGCTCAGATATTTCAGGAACTTGTTAGGTGTTTGTTTCCAGCATACATGGCAATTATTCCAGCTAGTTGAGGATTTCGTAATGTAAAATCTTTGAGATTCTGACATACCAATGAAAGGCCAACAGCTAAACTACAGGTGGAAAGATAGAACTCAATAAAAATGATTCCTGAAATGCAGACTATTTTCAAGGGATATTAGCAGAAAACCTCTTAATTGCTGCCTTTATTGGTATTTTTCCCCTCTGAACCGCAGCCACCATGTGACAACAGGCAATACCCTACGTATGCCAGATACGCTACGCACCGGAAGGCATGGCCCTAATTCTCCTTTCCTAATACATTTCCCTTACTTGAAAGTCGTTAACACTCCGTATTCTGCTGTTTGGGCTTGCATGCTAGCAAAAACCTCCTGCAGCTGATCCAGACTGGCACATCCCTGTGCTGACCAGGCTCCCATCGCTGGAATAACTTTTTTTTTTTTAAAAAAGAGATCCCGGTGCATGCACAACGCAAGGGACCCAACGCCCTGAACAAAACCAGGATTTGCACTGTGGGGGGACGACTGCTCACTCACACATTTCTGACAATGAAGAGGTTAAAGCTCTGCCACTGGTTTCTGGAGTGAGGAATATTGTCAGCAAAAATAAAAAAAATTATGTTAGAAGCAGATGGAGCGAATAATTTCCCAACCTTTGCTACATAAACACAGAGTCTAAAGGCTTCAGGCGACTTTTACCCCGGACTCTGTTTTTGTCAGATCAATGACAAGTCACGTTAACAGCGGTGTTTAATTCTATCAATATGTGACCAATTGTGTTAGATTGTTTGGCCATTGATTTCACTTAGTGCTACAGTTGAGCTTTGAAAGGAACTGCTTCCCCTGCATTACCTCACACAGTGACAAATGCCTCGCGCCGACTTTCTGTCTAGCATGCACGAAAGCCCTACTTAAAAAAAAAAAAAAAGAATAAAAAATAAAAGCCAGACTGCTTCCATGCCAGAGAAATACAGCATAATAGCAATATTTGTATTATTATTTATTTATTTCCTGAATCGCCAGGCCATCCCATGCAATCCTATTTAGGTTTTAAAGAGAACGATCACAGAAACAGCTGAGCAGACAATAAGATGGACAGCACTTTGGCTGCATGAAAATAATAAGGTGGACCTGGGAAGCTGCACGACGGAGGAAAACAAACTGAAAAGGCTAATTCCTTTTATATTTACTGTGAATATGGGCTGCGTCCTGAAGCTTCTGTTTCAGTTTCTAGAACTGCTTGCTCAGACAAAGTCACCTGGTACTCAATGAGAACTGTGACCAACAATGACTTAATGGTGGTGGTCCTTGTAGGATTTCATTTGCTACCCTGCAACAAATTCTTAATAGGGATTTACAGATGGTTCATATGTCTGCCACAATACATATGGCTCTCAGCCTGAGGCTTGAAGAAGAAATTCAGGATTTGCCTACCTCTGTTCCTGCACAATGAAGATGTTTTTACAAAAATACCTATTAAACTGAGACTATTTACAAAAAAAAAAAAAAAAAAAAGCCACTGAAAATCATGTAAATATTATATTTTGAAGTGGTATTCTTCCTCCTGGAATTCTCCAAAACCAGAGAGTTTTCATATGACAATCATAGCCCAGAAATCCTCAGGTTCTCATTAAGAACAGGATAAACCACTACACATAAGACAAGGCAAAATTTAGCTCAAGCCTCTTTTGATAAACCCCTCTTATTTATAGTAAATGACATAATAGCAAGATAATATTTGATGTGACTGGGGCCTATGTTTCTTAAATTAATATTGTCCCTTTCAAGAAACACGATGTTGCAGCCAGGTACCAGGCTTAACATTTCACAGCAGCCTACCCAAATTTGCTCCCGCAGTCTTCACACCTGTAAAAGGGAACCCTGTGACAGAAAGCCTGGCTCTTCACAGGACCTTAGTGACAACATCTAACTTGAAATAATCTTATCTGCTTCCCTCTCCTGAGTCATCTTAGTGAATAAAACCACCTTGATCTCTTAAACCTTAACACATACTTTTTTATTTAACTATCTTTTGTTAGATTTTCTTGTCATTTAGAGATGAAATAACGTGAGTAATTCTTGCAGCTTCCTGGTGCCCATTCACCATTTCCAGAGGAATTCCTAGGGAATGAGAGATGAGACATCCCGAGGCCCCATGGGGAGCTCACAGGCATTTGCACAGGGAGTTAAGAGCCAGCCAGCACGCTGGGCTGGGGACCACCTCCCTTTGGCTGGGTGAGCAGCCGCTTCGCACCTCCACCGCTCACGCTGTTGTGACGGCACTCTGCGCGCCACCAGCGTGGGGATGTAGGCAAGTGCAAGAACATAATACACAAATCCATTTACTGCTCTCCTGATTCACATAGCTACCACTGAAACTGTCAAACAAGATATTCCCAAAAATTAGGAGTTAGGCTAGAAGTCTTGAAGAGACGACAAAAAAAAAAAAAAAATCACAGTTCTTACAAAAGTACTGAATGACCAATTCTTTGCCTTTTCCGATCATTTAGACAATATTTTCTGGCATTTCTCCCCAGAAATAGAAATATATTTTAATTTTCCATGTGAGATTCTTCTGCAAACCTAAGAAATACTTCTACGTAACAACAACACAAAAAAAAAAAAAACAAGCCCAGACAATTACAAAATTTATAATATTATTATAACTCTTAATTAGCTTATTTAACTCTAATTCTTGCTTCCTGCTCTGCCCAAAACCATACTGCAGAAGATTTCTATGGCATTTACCATCCATCTTGACGAATAAGTATTGCCTGGATGACAATAATGTTAGACTAGAAAAACAAATGCAACACAAGTTCTCTGGACTATTTATCCACACCTTTCATGTAGCCTCAATGCCTGACTTTTTGAGTCAGAAAAACACTACAGAAAGCTACTAAGATGGTGAAATACAATTAATTTTACCTGTCTTCCTGAAGGAAGGAGGCTTGTTTATTTACTTGTACTGGATTGCCAGGCAAGGATCTACCAAAGAGCCCATGATGGAGTTGTTATCAATAACCTGTGACAGCAAGGAAAGCTTTGGTGGGACTTGTCATTTTAGTAATCTCATATTTTGATTAAAAAGCTATTTTTGTTTACTTTTACAGGATCTTTATAAGCATGTTATGAAGTTGTTGTTGATTTACCTGTGATAAGCTTATTCTTTAAATGATATTGCTATAAAATACTTATCAGAAAAAAAAAAGAGCATCAAAAAAAAAAAGAAGAAAAGAAGTACTGCTAGCTGATTTAAAATCAAAGGAGAAACTGACAATGTTTTTGAGGAAGAGAAAGAAAAACCATGAAACCCTGATCAAATCTACAGATAAGTATTTGGTGCAATCCTGCTCTGAATAAGATACATTCCAAATACTCTAAAAGCTGAGGTTGAAGAAAGAGGGGATTTATAGACCTCCGAAGTCTCTCAGGGAGGTTCTCCACTTATCTCAAAACCAAAGCAAAGGTATGCATCTGAAACAGTGCAACTGCCTTAATTGAAAGAAATATACAAATATATGCATTCCCAAAAGGACTCAGCTCTGCTCTCTCATTGACCTGCATGTCATTACTAAAGATGGGGAAATTGGCTCTCCAACCTGACCTGAATCCAGCTCCATGAAGTTGGCAGGGAAAACTTCCATCGATTTCACCCCTAAACAAGTTTCTGATCTAACAGCATTTGTTTCCAAATCTAAAAGGGAGGAAAAGCGCACTTATCCACATCCATTGCACCACTGCTATATGTGAAATACAGCAGAGAGTTTAATACAAGTTTATTTCCCATCCTCTCCTTCCTCCTGAGCCACACTCTGCTTGAGAAGGATGGAGGACAGCACCTACGGGCCACCCTTAATTAAGATGGTCAGGAGGTGCACGCGTATTAAAACAGCGCAGGCAGCGCGCAGTTTCCTAAAGCCTTTAGCCCTTGTGTGCCTTTACAGCACTCAGCTTATCAATTTACTTGCAAATGGCTCCCTGAAGTATTAACCCAGGTTAATTATTCGTCAAATATGATTATGCAGTGGTAATGTAAAAAATCGGAAATGCGGGATGGAATTTTTCACTCCAGCGGTTTGGCAATTGTGGCAGCTGGTGGAGAAGCTGGAGTAATTACCAGCCCATTCCAGCTGGTGGATCAGCACTCTGGTCCAGGGCGGGTGGGGGGGAGAAAAAGCAATAAAGAACCAGAGGAGCGGGAATATGAGCCGTGCCAATCGACGTGGGGAAAATTTCACAGCTGCTAGTGGTGATAAATGAGAGACGGTGGCCCTACTTCTAATCAATACATGTAAATGCTACTCATTACAGCTTTTATACACACTTCTCAATTAGCCTTTCCTCCCACTGGTAACAAGGAATGTCATGCTTTCTGGACTGTGAAAGTGGTTCAGCAGTAAGTTCACCTGCATCGGTGAGAGGCAGTAACAATGCTCACAGCTCAGCCTGGCAGCAGGTGGTAGCAGTGGAAGTCTAAATTCCTCCTGTAATGTGAACTAAATGAAATCCCAAGTGTTGTCATTTAATTAAATGTTTTTTTAAATACCATTTCCTCTTTCTTCCAGCTAGAATAACCCAGCCCCAGACACACTCCTCTGCCTCCCCTTAGTCCTTCAACAGGCAGGGGGAAGGCTCAAGGAAACATTTGGACCTATAAGACCAGCTAAGTTTGCCCTGAAAAAAAAAAAAAAAAAAAAAGGCACAAAAAAAGCAGGTTAAACATGAGTCTTAATACACCTTTCTTACACCATAATAAAGATTTTTTTGCAGAATTAAAAGTCTCCCTGTTTCATTTTCTATTTGTCAAAGAGGTCAGCTGCCCCCCTTATATTTTCTCCCATGTGTTATTTGAAAGGGGAATGCAACTGGGACAGCCACACACAACGGCACCTCCTTGCTCTGCAGAAGGCCAAGTCATCACTGTCCACTGCTGCCTGGGAGCACCGAGCCCAGCTGTGGCAGAGGAACATCACGGGCTGGCAGCAGCCACCCTGCTGTGGATCCTCCTCAAAGCTCACTTTGTCCCTGTAACACCACCATCCTCGATGTGGACCAGCAGAGAACTGAACTATAAAGGGGAAGGCATCTGCGTGTCCCATCTTGGGCTACATCGTTCATCACGAGATTTGCACTTTTTGAAGAGCCACAAAGTCTGCCTGCTGCTTTATTAATCCTAGAAGCCATGTTCCCAATAACACTGAAGGAATCGATACATCTGCTGATTTTTTCACAGGAGCCTCTGTCTAGGGACCACGCGTAGCCTTGACAGTCACCTTGCTTCACTAACACTTATGGTTCCTGAGGCTTTTCTAAAGGTCCTATTGTAGGAGTCAAGTGAATACAGATGATGAGTTTTTTCCCTCTCTGCTTTCCAAAAAAAAAAAAAAAAAAAGCAACAACAAAAAAACAACCAACACAACCAAACAACAACAACAAAAAAACAAACAGCTTTTCATGGTTTTAGAGAATAGAAATGTGGACACAAAGAACCACGGAGCCTCAAAACCCAAGCAGCAAGAAATTACTATTTGAAAGAAAAAAAAAAAACACTTTTTTATTCATGGTTTTGGGAGTTGCTGTTCCCAAAGTTATTCAGCTGTTAACACACCCTGCTCATGAGAACCAATGCAGAGTGCTTATTTTAAGAACATTTTCTTAAGGGTACAAAGCCACTATCTATTTTTGAAAATGTGGCCACACGTTATCCCTCAACTAAGAGAGTAAAACACCCCAATTTCAGCATCTAAGCCTGATTCATCTATCATCATTGATTGGACTCTTCATGCACATCCAAGAGCAGCATCTGACCCCGCAATTTAACTTACACATGCAACCTTTCCACTTGAAAAACTACCACTGCACTTTGGGTGGAAGAACATGCAAAAAAAAGGCCACGGGATGGGATCTTCAATAAGTCGTTATTAGTTAACTGAATTTTTTATTTTTTATTTTTCACCTTACAGAGAAGTCAGAGGTGAAAAGAACATTTTTGAGCACTGTTAAGTACTATTAACCCATAATTTTAATTAATTTGAGACATCTGTTTTATAGACTTCTGAGTGTCACAGACAACAAAACATGCTTTTTAGAGCTTCAGCATTCTGGTTGCTTAGGCATTCAGCCAGAGATGCAAGACACGTGGCTGGGTGCTTTCTTGAGCACAATGGACTGTAACCTTCCTGCAGTAAACACAGTGCAGTTGTGTAAAACAGAATTTTTCCAATCAGAGAAAAAGAATCACTTGATGTATACTAGAAATGTGCCTGATTGAACCAACAGGATGGTTTGGGAGTATATGAGATAGTAACTGTTTTAAAGTCTTTCTCCATACAAATTTCATGCTAGATAATTCTAACTCATTTGACTGGCTTGCTTGAATTTACCTAAAAATTTTCACCTTTATTGATGGATTAATAATTCTGAATACTCTCCAGACAAATGGTTAATTTGGCCCTTTGCAGTATTTTAACTATGGAGACTTGTGAAAGCTGTACTGGAAGTGGAGTGTGTACAACCCCACACGCAGACAAGCCCCAAGGCACCCTGCGATTAGGAGGCAGCAGCTCGCTGGCAAGAGGTTAGAGCCAGCAATAAGGAGATTCTCTCAAAGCAGGGACTCCTGCCAAGTCCTCGGTGTCAAGTTGTTATCTAGGGAAGACACTTGCTACTCTGGAGCTCAGTAATTCAGCCGCCTCAGCTAATGTTGAGCCACTCTTACTCCTCTTGTCACTGGCCTCAGAGAGAACTTTATGTTTAGTGTAATCATTTTTATGAGTCCAAAATATTAATTCTTTGCAGCAAAACTTAATCCAAGCCTCTGTACTTGCACTAGAAGCTTACCACCTTCAGGAACACAGGCTTTTACCAAGATACAGTCACTCAAAGTAGATCCACCATTCCCTTCTGTCTACTGGATGCAGCAATATTTACTTACCACTCTCCCATCTTCACACAATATAACATCACAGTTTTTGTTTTTGTTTTTAAATTGGTTTTCACGTACAACCAACACATCTTTTGCATGCATCATGTGAATATAATTATAACTTGTTTCCCTAGGCATATTGATATGGACCTGATTTTGTTTCAGACACTGAGCTGCAATTCCATTATTTATTAAACATGTATTATTTTTACATGATGACACATTTCATACTGATAGAAAAATGAGTGAGAAATCTGGAAAACTGTGGACAGAAACAACAGGTTATGATCTGTAGCACGATATTTTACATTTTACTCATTTGTTTTTAATGTAGTTTTACTTGTAAAAATGAATTGTTGATATTGACAATAAGCCAGCTCTTTTTTTTGGACACTAAGACGCACATTCACCATCCTGAGTGGGTGACCACCTACAACTCACTATTTCCTCAGTGATTCCGTCAGTGTACTACCCTAAAAACATGACATTCTCGGTTTGTCTCTCTACCTGCTACAAGTCCTGCAGGATATTAGAGAGCATCACTACTTTTTGTCACTGCAAGTCACCATTCCTGATACTGCTAACTTACCAATGACACTGTTTCAATTCATTTACCCAGCATGCCCAAGACTTGCACTTCTCTCACATTTCACATGTATTAAAAAGTAAAAAATAATAAAAATTCATCAAAGTGGAAGCTTCCAGCTTGAAATAATTGCGCCATATCTTAGGGTTTTTCATTAACTCATACATTTAGACTGTAAACAATAATATGACTACATCAAAGTTTTTCTAACAATTGTACTCACACATTTACCCATGCTATTTATTTTATGCATTAATCCAAACTCATCGCAATTAGACTCCAAACAGTTTCACAACCAGTCAGAAATGAGCCTAGGGAAAGAACTTACTTAAATGACCACTTTTTGCAGCTTGGCTGCCTGTACTCAGCAAGGCACACCCCAAGCTGTGCCACCTGATTTGACATCTTTCAGAACCAGGACTCTATACTTAGAGGTGACCCATTTCCTATTAGACTTTCCAAACATCTCATTCCTCATCTGTAAATGCCACCTTCAGCAAATGCCCACAGAATATTTTACAGTCTCAGTTCTGAAATAGCTTCTTCCCTATGACCACTGAAGACATTGAATACCTTCAGTTTCACTGAGCTGAAAAAGGGTTGATAGAAACCTTAAATATAAACCATTTAACAAGGTCTGCTGAGTCTACTGTAACTATGCATTTTTGTTTCAGACTTTGGCCCTACTCTGATATGCTTTGATGTAAGACACTAATACAGAAGCACCATGGACACGTTCCCATAAACTCATCATAGGGCAAACATCAATGTTGCTTCTGATTTGGGATATCCTTCCAGTATTCATCAATTTTGTGGGGATTACTAGGCCACAGCTGAGCAGTTCTTGCCCCTCTCAAAGGGCTGAAGGATGAAGAGCACCTTGGTAATCTCATAGACTTTACTCTGCTATTCTTCTATTGAACACAAATGGTCCCCCTGGAAAATGAAAATCCAGTCTCTTCTTTCCCTGCTTTGAGTAGATTTGTTTTTCTAACAAAAAATGAAAGGAAGGAAGGAAGGAGGGAAGGAGGGAAGAGGGAAGGAGGGAGAGAAAGTTGGTGCCAGAACTGCTAACTCAGCTAGTACAATTTTGCCTATATATATGCATGCTGGAAAAATAAACACTCTTGTATAAATTAAACCAAGACATTTCCCCTGATTGTGAAGAGATCAGATCTGGCTGCAGTTTCACAGTACTTACAAAAACATACAAGCACAAAACCAACCCAACACAGAAGTTATTCTAGTTTTTGTCATCTGTGCTTGACTGACATAACTATGTCCCGTTAGCTTCCATGTGCCTTAGAGATGTTGAAAACCCTCCCTTAATTGTCCAATTATTTTCTTGAATTCTATTCCCCCTTCGACTATCTTGATATTTTCTAAATTTTCTGGAAAGCTTTCTTTATTTTGTGCTCCCTCCCCTCCAATACATGGTTATGAAGACCAATTGGTCATGAAAGACCAAGACTCATCTTTCACCAAACAAATAAGTCCTTGAGTTTTCCCAAGTTGTTCTGAAGTATGGACATGTTCTGCCTCAAAATCAGTTTAAATAGTAAGTTTAAATAAGTTTAAATACTAAGTTTAAAATCTGCTTGTTTTACGCAGGTATCAAGACACCACATTAGTTATGCCTGTAACTATGTTATTTTATAATTTCTCTGAATGCTGAATTCTAGCTTGCATGAACACAGACCATGGGAATATGGCATCCATGAAGACATGGTGCATGCTGGCTTTTGCAAAAGCTGTTAATGAGCTGTACTGAAATGGTAGCTGTCACTTTGCGTTGGATCAGAGCAATCTGTACAATGTAAGGAAATTAAAAGCTCCCAGTGGCAATGGATCCTGTTTCAGTCATTAGCTGTTAGGGAGTGACAGAGACCATTCAGAGAACCAGCCCCCTGTGAGGTTCTTTGGTCCTCAGGGGATTCACCGCTAATGCTGTTTTATGCCCCACTTCTTTGTGATGCAGAGTGAGCACAAATGAATTGCTATTTAATTTATTTATTTAGGTGCAGCTAACATTGCAGGGCAAACAAAAAACATTGGTGGGGGGGGAGGGAAAAACACAAAACACAGATGCATTAATCTAACAAGATGGCCACATAAGTCATTTGGTGAATGCCTGTGAAATACCTACATGGATGCATGTGTGGTAGACACATTATTATACAATGAATATCAAATATATACTTCCCGGTCCTTTGTTTTTTTCCTTTGAAGTAGGTCCACTCAGACTGAATTAGAAAAGCAAAACCTCCATTAAGTCTTATTTCAGTATGAAACATATGGGAGAAATATCTATCTATCTATATTTTAACAGAGAGTCTGAGAATATTTGCTTCATTCTTTGTGTTTCAAAAGAGAACGAATCAGGCAGAAGGACAGAAGGTTACAGATTAGTCCTGGTCATTGCTCAAAGAGTGTGGGTTATAAATAATAAAGCAGAAAAGGGTGAAGGACACTAAAATATAACTTGGGGCCCACAATGGAATAATCAAAGCAATGAATCTAATTTCAGCTTAAAAATACCAAGCAACTTTGGATTGCATGTCTGTGGGCTGCTCTCTTCTGAAATACAGGAACTGATACACTAACACACATGCTATCAACACATTTTTAAGTTGCTCCATAATAAGAACAACAAACTAGAATGTCTTGTTTTTTAACGCACTATAGACGACAGAAATATTTGTGTTCATGTGTGTATACATATACATATTGATAGTCCCTATATATTCTTTAAAAGTTCTATGCTAAGCAGAAAACAGTCAATTATAAGGAAGCCTAAACATACGTGTGTGTTTGTATGCAATTACAAATACACACCTACACATGTGCACTATTTTTCTCTTGTTATTAGAGAACTGTTTTTGAAGGGCAATCGGTGGGGCTAATCCTGCCAACCTGTCATATGACAGTTACAGATCTGACATACTTGCAAGACCAGGCATATTAGGTGAAATACTGCAAGGTGCTGAGAGGCAAATATCTTCAGTACACAACCCTTCTCCCTTGTGGTGAGAGGGCTCTGCACTGCTAAAGAAGCAGTCGCCCTCTGGCAGGATCAGCTTCGAAAGGGTCTTTTGCAAGATTGGTTTTTAGCCAGATAACTCGATGTCAAAATGAGGCAAGCAAGAAGAGAATCACTCAGTGAGCACCTTTAAAATTATGAAAGGGTCTGAAAGATAATTTTCTCCAGACTCTTGGTTCAGAAGCTTCTAGGCCTGACCCCTGTATCTGTTGCTATAATGGAAAATCTCACCATTCCAGCACAAACAGGATCAGGCCATCTGTTTACCTAAAGTATAAGCTTTCCTAAGGATGGCCACTGACTGTAGGAGATGAAATTTACAGACAATCCTGGGGCTAAGGAGATTTTCCTCCTTCATACATTTCATGAAAATATGCTTAGTACTTCACGTGCTCAAGCTAAGTGAAGAGACACATCCTCACTCAGGTCACTAGGCCAAAAGAAAAATCAGATTGTCATCAAGCATCTAAAAACTGGGAGACACTTACACTAAGTTTACCTGGGCCAGAGGGGTGTCACCTCATAACCTTAAAGCAATCAGCAGTGTGATCTTAACGCCCTGACACAAAAAAGCAATCTGAGGCAGCAGAGATGAGACCGTATGTCACAGCACCAGCTCCAAACAGGGCCCCTCAGTGGGACCTGCATTTCTTGACTCCCCAGGCAGCTCAGACGAGTAGGCAGTGGGCTCCTCTCAGCCCAGTGAGTACCATGTGGGCAAGATGCATTTTTCTAGGGGATTTTGAAATTTGAAATTTCTTCCCCAACAGAGTCATTTCTGGCCTAAAGGAAGAAGTAATTTTCTTCAGTTACTACTGGCCTGTCCCATCTGTACCTGCTAGCACTGTTTCTCTCTCACACCCAGGCTATCCCTCACCAAACCGCCTCTCTGGACTCGGTGTTTCAGGCCACGGTGGCCACAGAATCATGGACAAGCAACGGGGGAAATTCTGCTCACTCTCTACACCTGAGCTGAACCACACTGTTGGATGCAAGCTAGACTCTGCCAGTAGTTTAGCTGCCAACTACTAACACAACAGAGTGTGAAAAAGGAGATTTCTCAATAGAGCCAAATTTGGGCAAATTCTAAAAGAGCCACTGAGAGGACACTAGCCTACCAAATCTTTGTGTTCTGGTATATAAGAGACCAGCTAAAATAAATCAGCAATACTGGGCAATACGTATTTCCTTGCTGTTAGTTCAGGAAATGGTCAAATTGTTATTGTTACAGGCTAAAGTTACCCTCAGGCAATCACATGACATGGTAAATTTTAGTTTGGAATTTAAAGACTCAAACCAGAGCTTAATAAAATCATAAAATTCTGAAAACATGTCCTTACAGTGGAAAATATTTGGAAACCCTTGCTATATGAAATTCTTCTAGTTCTTACAACTTACAAAACATTTCAGAACCATTCCACGTTAAATTTCCTTCTCAGATCAAACACATGTATATCTGTAGACTCATTATTATTACAAGAGCGAGCCTTGTACCCTTGCTACAAGCTTTAATTATCTGCCATAATAGTTAATAGAATGGTAATCACAAAGGGTGATTCACAAACACAATTTTAAACAAAATCTGAAAGAGAAAATTGCAGGATTTCTCTCTGACAAATGTGAAATTGTACAAATGTCAGTACATGTAACTGTAAATAAAATAGAGGAGAAAAAAGCTCAGAATAAAGGTCAGTGAAAACTGAAATTCTCCCTCCTAGACATAATACAGTATATAAAGTTATTACCAGGCCTTCCAGGCCTTGCACAACTTTGCCCCTTTCTACATCTCATCTCTAGTTGCTCATGACCTCTGCTTTGCCAGCTCAACTTACCTTTTCACTAGCTAAGGTGTTTATATAGCCCCCATTAACGTAGTACTAGAAAATCTCACAATCTTTTAATGTTTTTATCACTGTGAGACAGGGAGAAACTATTATCCCTGCTTTATAGGCAGGGAATCTAGGTAGAGCAAGTACTTTTGAAGTGCTTAGACTCTAACATTAAGCTAAAGTGCTTGGAAACTCTTAGGAGAAAGTCCACAGACATACAAAACTGCCTTAAATTTATGTCCCTTAACTTTATTCTTTTATTTGATCCTCCTCAGCTATTTTGAGGGTCCATCATTCCATACACATATGGTACTAAAAACTCAGTGGAAAAAAAATCAATGGAAGTTAACCTCTTAATAGCTTACAGAACAGATTTTTAAAGGTGTTTAAATACCTAGCTCCCATGTTTAAATAATTATGACCCTAAATCACTCCTGAAAAAATAGCATAGATCTTGCCTAACCTGTAAAATCTGGGCTGCACCCACTGGAGTCATAAGAAGCATGCAAACTGCGAAGAAACTATGACTTGAACCCTGGATTCTTGAGTCCTTTGGGAAGACCTTCTTTGAAGCACCATCTTTTCTCTCTGTCATAAACTGCCTGGCATAATTTATGCTCTAATTCTGTTCACTGAAGCAAATTCCCAAATCTGGGAGCTCATTTATTCAGTTCCTCTGCCAAAAACCCTTTTTATACTAATTTCTGTCTAGCCTACTGCTACTCACGGCCTCTGAAACTTTCCTTTGAGTTCAAGTGAAATAAGGTCATACTACATATTAAGAATTAGAAGATGCACAGTAAATACTAGTTTCTATCTTGCCTAGATAAAGAGCTTCCAATTTTACCTTAGGTAACCTGGCTTGCTCCCTGATTGAGCCCTTCTGGTCCAAATTCTGCAGCAGGAGGCTGCTGTACTCCCAGGAAGTGCTAGAAACCTCCAAGCAGTTCAACTCTATTTTTAAAATAACTGAATGAAATATGAAGAGATATATTTTTTCCTCATTTAATTCAGTTTTAACTTTCCACCAAATTTTATAGCGGCATACTTTTTTTTTTTTTTTTTTTTGTCAGACATTAACCAGCATCACAAGTTTTGAGAGAACAAGGTTGAGGTTTTAACTGCAGGACATAGAATGAGAGGAACACATTTGGTGAGCAAGAAAGTGACTTGAGAGTATAGAGGAAAACAAAACAAAAAACTCTTGCTGCTTCTGTTGAATCATTTTGTAATAGAAAAAAAAGTAATTTTCAGTATCATCATAAAGATTCAAAGAGTCATCTCAACGTGAGACAATTCCCACATCCCTTAGCAGAGACTTGGGCAGATTCACAGACCTCAGGTAGATGTCAGTGCATCACTTTACACTGTTCAGATTAGAGTTTTTCTTTATGACTATAGGAGGTTCGAATCTTTCACTTATTGTTTTATAGATGCTCAGACCTGGTATTCGCTAATAGAAAAACACCAGTAGGAGGCCAAATCCTCCTAAAGACATGGCAATTGTAATAGTTGTTTACAGGCAAGAAAAATATCCTCAGCTCTTCCTCAGTGTTTACCACAGTATTTTCAAATGCAAAAGCAAAGGCCTGCCTTTCTTTACACTCTTATACCATTTTACATGCTTAACATGTAGCATTTCCATTAGTTACTTAACAAAGGGAGGAACAGATAACTTTTCTCTGTAATGACAGAGCAAGGAAATGGGACATGCAAAGGTCACCCCCCCCCCCCTCCTGTTTACACTGTCAGCCCAAATCCCTTTCCAATTTAACTAAATATGATGTTCTTCGGTCCCTGTCCTGAACTGCCTTCTAAAATTATTGTGAGCTACTGAATATAGCAAGTGTTGTGGATGCAAATCAGGCAAGACAAGTGTGCAGCCTACATAAAAATATATGACATTTGTTACTTTGTAGTAAAAAATTCTGTGCCTGTAAAATATAAGTGCAGTATTTTCATAAGAAATGTTAAATTGAGATCTCACTCTATGCTTGTACGGCTTGCAAATTTTTTAGGTAAACCATTATATACACAAATTACGAATTTATAGAAATTGAGATTAAATGAGGAGGCAACATCAAAAATAATATAAAAACAGTTTCCTTTAAGATGCATGCACCTAGAACAGTGGCTCAAAACAAGAAACAAAGTACCTTTCTGTTAATTTGTTATGGATATCTACCTCCCCCCAAAAGGGTTTAAATGAAATAATTCAATTAATCTACTCTCTACAAAAGTTCAAATCATCCTCTTATTGTGGGGATGTTCTGTCTGAAATACATGACTATTAAGAATTGCAGCCTGCTACTCAGATGTGTTTTTTTTTTCTTTAAAAGAAACATGAAATACTAGTACAGTATATGTTGTGTGTAAGGAGGCTTTATTAGAATAATCTCCCCCTAAAGATGCTTTGAGTCTAACCCATCCACTGACCCATGAAGGGTAAATGCTAAATTCTCACAGTCAAATATTCACTGTAACCCCTTGAAAAAGATGGATGAGCTGTGGCTCCTCTTTAAATTACTGTGAGATGGATAAGTAGGTACTATCATCTGGAAGGTGATCACCATCACCAGAACCATCACCTCCCAGCTGTTAAAGATGACTGAATTCTGACAAAGGAGGTTTGTTTACATAGCCATGAAACTGTTATAGTATCTCACTGTCTCTCTTTCACTGTACTTATTTGTAACGCTGCTCTCATGAGAAGGTAAATTTCAGATGTTGCGAAGGCAGCTAGAGAGTAGACTTTTATTAAACCATCTGCTGTTTTAGAAAGCAACATAAGCTAATAATTAATTTACAAACTGCCAAACCTTTAATCTTAAATCATGAAAGAATTTATTAAAACATTAACCATGAACACTTTGCAGCATGAGGTTTTTTGAAGATCCACTGAAGGCTAAATTCAGTGGGTGTTCTTAAGCTGAGTCAGTGACCACAGGTCTGTAGCTTATGGTGTTGGGGCTTGGCCCGGGCAGCAAGTGGCTGAATACCTACAGATATCAGAGAAGCCTGGCATGAATTCTGGTCCCAGCATCCAGTGCAGTGACTTGCACTCCATAAACTGGGAGTCTTCAAAACGCTGCCAGAAGCTACTGCCTCACACAGGGGCAAGATCTAGGGCCAAAGTAAGAGAGAGCCTGTCTCTCTCTACCAGATGATTTCCAGACAGATGGTAGATGATAGCGCTGAATTTGGCTGGAACCAAGAACTACAATACCACCACAATCTCCCTCTACTCTAAAAAATGAAATAACCAAGAAACCCACCACCTCCCCACCACTGGCACTGCCACTTAAGAAGCTCAGAATAGTGCAGATGTACTTGATGGATTTTTACCACAGTTTGTGTGTTACAGTCAATGAGTTTTGTGCTGGTCTGACCACTCACTGCATTCAGTCTTTATGGCTGAGAACTGAAGAAGCTCCCCAGACCAGCAGCAAAAGTAGGTGCAAAGGATCTTCCTCAGGCACATCAGAAGTATTGCATACATCTACACAAAACCTCTTCTCAGTCCTGCAGCTGCTCAAAGCCTGTCATTTCAGTAGGATTGGTACTGCGGAATAAGCTGGCTCTTTATACAGTTCTCCCCCTTCTTGCTGACTTGAATACTAGGTGACTTTCAGAAGTTCACAAACACAAATTTCAAACTCCAGTTACTACTGCTTCAAGAAACTATCCTGATGCTCTTGCCATATTTGCTTAGTGAGGCATCTTGCCTCCTAAAGAATCTGATTATTTTTTTAAGGCTTTGAGCCAGATTTAAACCATACAAATATAGTACTTTGGTCTCAAAATTGCAATCTGGTATCTTATCAGAAATATAGGTCCAATCACATTAATACCATAGTAAGTAAAAATATCAACTACTTTAATGCTAGAGAATTGCCTTTAAATGATTAGCTCATGCGATCCTAGGTGCTAGAACCAGAATTAAAACCATGGCCGTCTGATCAACCCACAACTACTGCCTGGTACGTGACCAAAAGGACCAACTTCATTAACTGCACAGAGAAACAAGCAATTATACTCTAGTGAGTCAGAGCAGGCAACTCCTAGTGACTACTTCTCAAGTCCTGCCTGCTCTCAAAAATGCTTGCAGTATTTCCCAATATTTCCCAAAGTGGTTTAACTCTAGTTTAATCAGATAGTCCTGATTTAATACCAAGGGAATTATTTAAGTATGATACAGATAATAAAAGAGTATTTAAATCTGATGTTAAATCAACATGGACAAACAACAGGTGGAAACTTTTCCTAATTTTCTTGGTTTTAAGAGCCTAACTCTCTATAAAGGAAAATTATATTCAATGATCTGAAGCTTAATTTCATATTTTTAAGGGAGCTTCAGAATTTAGAAATAAAATGTGCTAGAGAAGTGAAAAGGATCACATTATTAAAATATAAAATACTGGTGAAAGTTCAGAGTGACTTGGAATGAACGTAGAACATTCAAATCAATTCAAATCAAATTTAAGAATAAATCAACTGTTTTAAAACAATGTAGTATAAAATATAAGATCATTATAAAATCCTACATTTCATAGTATAAACACAGCTAGTAAATTTATGACAGCACTTTCAACCACTAGTCTCTTTTCCCTGTTATAGTCTTCAGAGTACTTGGATTTGACCTCTGAGCTGTGTAACACTTTTTTTTTTTTTCCTCTCTCTACATGGGAAACCTAGAGAACACTAAGTGCTTTACCCTTACCATCTCATTTTGTTCTTTCTTCCATATGACCCTTGGGTGTACAGGTTATAATAACTCTGTTTCAACTCCTGTTGCAGTTAGTGCAGCTGTGGGAATCTTACAGTCAACATCTACCATATCAATAACTACTGCATTCTTAATCAGGAGGAACAAGCCAAAAGAGGTAAGTAGTTATGGAGATTAGAACACTTAACTATCTCCATTGTAATAAATAAAAACAACTTTACTCCTTATCACAAAGTTATGTAAACATATGCACGAGTAAAACCACATACTCTTCTTTAAAACATAACCATTTGAGTTTGAGGATAGATTTTGGCACGTCCTCAGAGATCAAATTTAACTTTATCCTTGGGAAATCTAATGATTTTATTTCTTCTTCTCTAAATATTGCATGATAGTTATAGTTTAATAAATTTCACTCATCACTTTATACCACAGATCTTATTTATTCACAAATGATTAAAATGAGAAGCGTTTCACAAGTAGTAAAAGGAAAACAACTCCTAAAGATGTATCACTGCTTTAGTTTACATTTCCCACAGCATGGCTTACCAAGTCTATAATGTATTTTTCACTCTCTAGTGTTTGCTCAAAGACTCTCAAACACAATATAAATTCCTCTGTCAAACTACACAATTATTTTTACTAATCCATTGAGAATGGCAGAAGCTGAAGCATTTGAACTGAGGCAGCCTCGTACAATAATCTAACAGTTCATTCAAGCAGGTGCAGGAAGTGTTATGTAAATTCCAACTAACATCTTTTTTATGCATGAGCACTTCACATTAATATTTCTCAGGCATAAAATTTATTCCTTTGACAGTCACTACTAACTCACCATAGCCAGTTATCACCAGAGCAGCATCAAACTGTACACACTACAAATGGAACATGTTTTCCCAACTACTTTAGTTAAACGGACAATAACTGTAAAAGAAGACAGCCTTAATGCAAAGAAGAAGAAATAATCAGAAATAGCAGCATGGTGCTCCACAACAACCACCACCAGCTGGTCATGCATTTGAAAGTTACACATTGAAGATTTTCTTCTGAGATAAACTTGAAGAGCCTTCTGCAAAAACTCCAAACACCAGGAGAACTCAAAGAGTATGAACATCACCACTACATTTTGGAAATGAAAGTGTTTTCCTTATCCATGGCAACCAGAGTTTGTTCTTTATTTTGAGGAGTAAACATTGGATATTTCTGCCAGGGTAAAAGCCTGTTAATTGCAGAAGCTAGAAAATCTTCACTTACACTTGTAAGATCTATTTGTCCTAACAGACAGTGCCAATTAGTCTTCACAGGCTCTTAAGGCTGAGGAAGGAAGATCTGAGAAGAAAGTTTTCCTCACTGTTTAAGGCTGGGGGGTAGGGGGAGCTTAGAGGAGCTCCTCCACACATCAAACTTCATAGAATTCACAGGTATGGAGAAGTTCACAGTGTGCTTCCAAATCTGGGCCACACAGCTTGTGAAAATAGCATCCACCTTTTTACTACCCTAGTCATCCCAAGCAAATACTCCTTTACACATATTTTCTTTCAGCAACATGGTTCCAAGTGCAAGACCATTCATCCATAGCAGAGTCTCTTCGCATTCAACAGACACCCAACAAGGTAGTAGAGAGAACCTCTCACAGATACCTACACTGGACAAGTCATCACCATTGCGTGGGCTAACAGAGGCTCATAAAGCCCACAAAGTCCAATGCCTAGGGACCAAATTGCCAGCTTACTCTCCAAAGAGAACAAACAAGCAGGGTAACTGCATCTACCGCACTCAGTACTTGCCTGAGCAGCCTCCACTACCACAGGCTCCAACACCTCTCCCGAAGACCAAGCTACAGCAGCAACATAAGGTCTTTAATGCTTAGTTACAGGAAAGTGCAACTGGCACTGCCTGAGGCAAACAAGCTAAATCCAAACTCACAAAAATGTGTGCATTAAAAGGGGACACTGAAGATGAATCAGGGAAAATGTTTTGCACTGAGTAAGATGCAATGTAGAAGTGTATTTGTTCACAAATACCAAAGTGTTTATTGTTAAGATATTTAGAGCAATTTTAATGATCTAAACTATAGTTTCTATTTCAGCTGTGAATGCAACGTACTGTATTAAACTTAACTGTAACAAGAGCAAAGGTTTATTAGCTAGTTTACAAAATCTCTCAAAACAGGTCAATAAAGAGTGGGGAATGTCAGCTAAAACTGTGACTTACAGCAATACATGATTATAAAAAATAAATGGTTTTATGGGTTTTATATTGCTGTGCTGTATTTGAGATAAAAAACATAATCCCAAAGTAGAAAAGCCTTTCCCGCATTGCACCACAGGTAGATCTGTGTTACGTAGTCATAACACATTCCCATCCTGCCAAGAAAGCATTTTGCACACACTGAGTTTGGGTGTAAATGGCCTTAATGAGGTTAGGCAGAAATTGGCTCTTGTATAATATAGGCCAGATGCATGCAATCTTTACTAAATTAATATAAATAAATACTCCTTCTAGCAATAAGAGCTAATGCTATCCTATATAGGTAGATTAAGGACCAAGAAAGAGGACTGTCACCCCACACGTGTGCATTGGAATCCTCCCCAGCTCATACTGATGCAAAAGGTGAGAAGAATCACACCCCAAAGAACAGAGTGACTTCTAAGGTTGCAAGTACTTCTTCAGTTGTATAGCTGTTGTAGACACAGCCTCTAGACCCACCAAATCCTTGTGTGGGTTTCATTCAGCTCCCTCGCACTTCTTGCACTCTCATCCTAGCATCTGAACGCACCGCTTAGTGCCAAGATCACTGGCTCCCTCCACACAACAAGGCCTGGTAGGATGATCACAGCGCTTCTCCCAGAGTTACTACTTATTCCCACCTTCCTGGGCAAGCCTCACTTAACTTCCTTTGACAGTTCATCATATCCTTACAGCAAAACCACTCCCTGTCACCTTACAGGCTGCGTATCCCCATCACATGGCATGGAATAGGAATTCTCATGAACTAAGCAAGTTGAGAGGTAAGCTTTTTATCACTTCATGTTATTGAGTTTGATTTTATTGCTGAAGATCTGGCTTTATTTTTTTAAGAAATATAGCACGGCGTTGCTGTAAAGATTGAAGTATTTTGGCATTGCTTTTTGATCTCTGCTTTATCTACAGTTCGTAACTAAAATTACGTTAAAGAAAAACAAAGTGGAGTAAATTAGCATGAATTCATGTCAACCTCCATGCTTCGTGTGGCTAAAATATGGACCATTGGCAGCCACTAACATGCATCACAGAAGTCCCCTCTTTGGACGGTAGCAGTCCAACAAAATGACCTACAAAAATCATTCCTAAATGACTACTGACTATTTTGGAAGTGCTGCTTTCAGAAGCTGCATTTTCCACCAGGAAGACACATTTATATATATATTCTCTGAATCCATTGTCACCTCCCATTAAACAAGCAGATTTGGCTCTTACCTGCACTTACATGACCGTTCTCTTTAAGAAGAGGCAGGTTGGACTGGAAAGATTTGAGAGTTATTTCAGAACCAGTATCACAGCATGTGAACAGGAAAGGCCACTGAGCATGTCCCCAGCATTGTAACAGATCCACTAATACATTCTATTATTTTTATGATGCACTAGGTACTTAAACAAAATTGTCTTTCTGGAAGACTGACAAATAGCTAGACTTTGCTGCTTCTGCCTCTACACACAGACCTTTTCAATTAAAGGAAAAAAAAAGAGAACAGTACTAACCTCCTTCCCCTTCCTCCTTACAGCTGACTAGAGAGATACCTACGTTCAAAATGCCACAAATTTCAATATCTCATTATTTTGTATTAGTACCTGAGCTTCACAGCAGGTGAGCCTAAGACAGACAGTCTCTGGGCATTCACGTGTCCCCTTTAATTCATGTTAAAACCAAAAAAGACCCTCTAATAAAAATAAAAAATAAATAAAAAATCAGAAATAGTTCTAACTGTATTTAACTGTACTACTTGAAGAGGCTGTGTTTTGATTGACCAGTTCTAGCTGCTGTTCTTAGGCCTTTATCTCCTACAGACTGACTCTTTAGAGCTGTAACCAGTGCCACTTGTTTTTACTGAATTTTAATGGGCTTTATTATAACATACTCTGAATAATTTAAGAGGGTAGCCTTCCTGAAGTCACTCCTGGGTTGGATTACACACTTGCAACCTGTGGGCTACATCACACAGAACATGAACTCAACACGGGCTAGCCATCTCCAAAAAAGCATCTTCTCTCATATTCTAAAAAATGTGGCATGTCTTCCTATAGGAAAACAAAGTATAGTAGAAATGTAATACTGCCAACTATGTCCAGTACTTATAGAAGTTATTTGCAATTTGCAAAATGAGTGAGCAACCTGCTTCAACTCCTGCCATTGTATCTAATATCAGTATATAGTTATTACTGCATTCAGAGATGTTACTTTTCTCCATGTGCAGGGAGAAAATTAGAAAGGCCAAAGCTCATCTGGAGCTCAACCTGGCTACTGCCGTTAAAGACAACAAAAAATCCTTTTACAAATATATCAACACGAAACGGAGGACTAAGGAGAATCTCCATCCTTTACTGGATGCGAGGGGAAACCTAGTTACTAAGGATGAGGAAAAGGCTGAGGTGCTTAATGCCGCCTTTGCCTCAGTCTTTAGCGGCAATACTGGTTGTTCTCTGGATACCCAGTGCCTTGAGCTGGTGGAAGGGGATAGGGAGCAGGATGTGGCCTTCGCTATCCGTGAGGAAATGGTTGGCGACCTGCTACGGAGCTTGGATGTGCGCAAGTCGATGGGGCCGGATGGGATGCACCCGAGGGTACTGAAAGAACTGGCGGAAGAGCTGGCCGAGCTGCTTTCCATCATTTATCGGCAGTCCTGGCTATCGGGGGAGGTCCCAGTTGACTGGCGGCTAGCCAATGTGACACCCATCTATAAGAAGGGCCGCAGGGCAGACCCGGGGATCTATAGGCATGTCAGTTTGACCTCAGTGCCAGGAAAGCTCATGGAGCAGATTATCTTGAGGATCATCACACGGCACTTGCAGGGCAAGCAGGCGATCAGGCCCAGTCAGCATGAGTTTATGAAAGGCAGGTCCTGCTTGACGAACCTGATCTCCTTCTATGACCAGGTGACGTGCTTGGTGGATGAGGGAAAGGCTGTGGATGTGGTTTACCTTGACCTCAGTAAGGCTTTTGACACAGTTCCCCACAACATTCTCCTCAAGAAACTGGCTGCTCGGGGCTTGGACTGGCGTACGCTTCGCTGGGTTAGAAACTGGCTGGATGGCTGGGCCCAGAGAGTTGTGGTGAATGGAGTCAAATCTGGTTGGAGGCCGGTTACTAGTGGAGTCCCCCAGGGCTCGGTACTGGGGCCGGCCCTCTTTAATATCTTTATCGATGATCTGGATGAGGGCGTCCAGTACACCCTCAGTAAGTTTGCAGATGACACCAAGCTAAGTGCATGTGTCGATCTGCTCGAGGGCAGGAAGGCTCTGCAGGAGGATCTGGATAGGCTGGAGCGATGGGCTGAGGTCAATTGTATGAAGTTCAACAAGGCCAAGTGCCGGGTCCTGCACCTGGGGCGCAACAACCCCAAGCAGAGCTACAGGCTGGGAGATGAGTGGTTGGAAAGCTGCCTGGCCGAGAAGGACCTGGGAGTATTGGTTGATAGTCGGCTGAATATGAGCCAGCAGTGTGCCCAGGTGGCCAAGAAGGCCAACAGCATCCTGGCCTGTATAAGAAGCAGTGTGGCCAGCAGGTCTAGGGAAGTGATTGTGCCCCTGTACTCGGCTCTGGTGAGGCCGCACCTTGAGTACTGTGTTCAGTTTTGGGCCCCTCGCTACAGGAAGGACATGGACGTGCTTGAGCGAGTCCAGAGAAGGGCAACGAAGTTCGTGAGGGGTCTGGAGAACAAATCTTACGAGGAGCGGCTGAGGGAGCTGGGGTTGTTCAGCCTGGAGAAGAGGAGGCTCAGGGGCGACCTTATCGCTCTCTACAGTTACCTTAAAGGAGGCTGTAAAGAGGTGGGGGTTGGTCTGTTCTCCTATGTGCCTGGTGACAGGACGAGGGGGAATGGACGAAAGTTGTGACAGGGGAGTTTTAGGTTGGATATTAGGAAGTACTTCTTTACCGAAAGGGTTATTAAGCATTGGAACGGGCTGCCCAGGGAGGTGGTGGAGTCACCATCCCTGGAGGTCTTTAAAAGACGTTTAGATGTAGAGCTTAGCGATATGGTTTAGTGGAGTACTTAGTGTTAGGTCGAAGGTTGGACTCGATGATCTTGAGGTCTCTTCCAACCTAGAAATCTGTGATACTGTGATACTGTGATACTTCCTTACTTCCTTCAGTGAAACTGAATGGATCTGTATGTATGTTTTTTGGAGATGTATGGCTTAAATTCTGGTATCAGAGTCTGTTTATTAACGATCAAGGAACACAAAGAAAGAAGGATACGCACAACTAGCAACTAGCTTCTATTTATTTTATTTTATTTTATTTTACTTAACACTTTTACTTTTTACTTAACTGTCTGTGAGTGAAGAGCTGGTGAAAAACTTTTCAGGGGAGAGAATGAAAGATGCTTAAGAAAAATGGCAATGATTTAAAAACCACAAAGTTTTATTTCGTAGCCATTGGTTTCATTATTTATTTAGTAGCTAGTTCAATAATTTCAATAATTCTACTAGGCCTGAACAACAGCTCCACTTCAGAAGAAAACCCACAAATGCATTTACAAAATTGGATAAATGTAAGGTTTTGTGCATGTGTGTGCGCACGTGTATCTGCTTGTCAGGGACTGATATCCTGTGTTATCCAGTGTTAGTTTAGCAGAATCTTATCAATGATTTAATAAGCTGTTTGTTGGGCATGAATTTCCTAAGAGGAGATGACACAGTCAGAGACAGTTTAAGAAGAAAAACAGTTGAATGGTAACACAAAAAGCTTGAATTGTATCTTCAGAAACACATTTATGCATGCTTATTCATTTCCACTTACCCATGAAAACAATGCAGAGTCAACTCATGTAAACACTAACCCAGAAGCATACAGAATTACCCAGTGTCATTGTGCAGGAGCTTAAATAGGCACTTACTTTACATAAGTGCACGTTCCTCCTAGTCTCCTTGCAGATTAGTGAATGCTTTAAGGGAAGATTCCTTTGTGCACATTGAAAATGCACAACTAATGTCTTAATTTGCCATTCCACCTTTTCCAGTTTGGTTTTCAAATTCACAGACCTGTTTATTTAAAAAAATAAATAAATATATTTCCTCCTTAGAAACACTATAATGATGCACACCGACTGGGAAGTGCTCCTTCTCACAACTTCCTATGTGAACTTTCAGTTTATCACAAGATGCCTTTTCAAAAGTAGCAAGTAATTCTTACCAGAACAGCTTAGAGTGGTTCAGAGAGCAGCTGGGGGTGCAGCACAGAGCAAATCAATGTAATTACTTCAGCAAAAGCTACTACCCATTCCTGTTACTTGTATGAGGATAGGTAGAAATGTAAGACATCCATAATGCGTTAATCATAGTGCCTTTTCCATCTTCATTTATGGGAATTCATTTTCATTTCCTGGACCCTGCTGTGAATGCTTCCAATGGACAGCACAACAGCTACCATTTAAATACTTTTTAAACAGAGAGTGGCTGCTCGAAGTAGGAATTGTTTGGTTTGTTCTCTGGCACTGAGCATCTGTATTAGCTTCCCTGCATGTATCCTGACAACTCCCACAGTTTGGGGCCTGAGAGCAGATGGAAAACAATTTACAGACCTTTAACAGTATTTGTTATTAGTGTTTGTCTTCTGCACATTCATGCTTGAAGAGAGAGCTGCCAGGACAACAGCCTTAGGCGCAGGGAAGGAAGCCTCATAGGGCAGCAAGGAAGGGACTGAGTAAGAAGGATACACAAGCAAACTAGGACAGATTCAAGCAGGGCTGAATTTATACCAAGGGTACTGTAACTCAGCAGTGACTCTTCTCTCCCCTCCCCACACACTACAGCATTTCAGGATCTGCTCTTTAATGAACATAAATACTGGGGAGTGTCGCTTCACTAAAATACAGACATGTACATAGTGGCAAGAGTCAGCACAGGCTTATATGCTTCTAGTGAAAGAAATCATGACAAAACAGGCCCAAGCTAGCCCACAGACTTGGTAAAAACTTAGCAAATAAATCCTGCCCTAGTAGAAATCAAAGTCTGATCAGAATCCCAGCCTTTTGTAGCGACCACCTGCACTCTCCAATGGCACTACGGATCTTGCACAATTATGTTCATGCTGCCTTTGGGTCATATTTGCCTTTCAATTTTTGCCACTCCTTAACATTTTGACAATGAGCATCCTGCGAAGGAAGCATCTCCCTGCCTCCCCACTCGATCTCAACCAGAGGATGCTGGTTTTCCAGTGGACAGCGTGAAGCAGAGCAGGAGTGAATGCACAGACAATTGTACTGATGTGGAGACAGCCATAAATAAGTTCCCTTCCAGAATAATTCAGCAGAAGGAAGACAAATTTCTAAATATAGATAGGCCTTACGAATAAAGCAGGAAAGTTTTTTCAGTATGATCAAAAAATGCTGTTTATTCTGGACACAACAGTCTGGCAGTTAAAACACCTGCAGCTGCTTAAAGGCACACTCACTTCTCCTTATAAGTTCCCTAGAAATACTGCACACTATATTGATATATTATATATACAAAGGCATTTACATGTGTGGGAGAGTGAATTCCTTTGAGAAGTCACTCTGCACTGCAGCATAAATACTGTACCGCTGAGGTGGAAGTTGTTAGCGTATCTTACCAGTAGGTCAGTCAGCGATTCCATCTGTCTTTTTGACAATTTGTTCACAGCTTCCTAATTCCCTTGCGGTTTCTTGTTCAGTGAAAACCCTTGGAATGCACCGTGATTGCAGGTTACCTTTTCTTCAGCGTTGTACAAAGGCAAGCCACAGAGCAGAGTTTTTCCATGAGGCCAAATGCACGTTCCTTCACAGTTCTTCCTATTAAAGCTGATAAATTTCTGATTCAAAATTCAGAGCAGCTCCAACCAATTCCCTCAGCAGTGGCTCCCCTTTAAGAGGGGTTAAACAGCCTCGTATCCCATTGGCTTCAACAGGAGATGAAGATGTCTGGCCCACCGGCTTACATGGTCCATCTATGGTTTGTATAGTGGAACCTATTTCAGGCACGAGATATACTGATGGCACAAACTGGTCTTTTTATTTGTGTTGCTTAAATCAAAGTCAGAAACAAGAAAAACAATTTTACTCCATCCCACCTGCGTGTTCCTGTCCCTGAGAGTTCCTCATATTCCTTGTTAGAAAACAGAGCTGTGTTATGCCAAAACAAGAGGGTGGCAAGATCCAGATGACATGAATTTAATACCTACCACAAAAAAATCCTCAGAAAAGTTTCATTCCTGACATCCAATAGAGATGCCAAAAAAAGCCTGTTGAAGCTCCAGTATTACTTTCTTTCCTGAAAAGCTAGGAGCTTGTACAAGCAAAGTGCTGGCACATTTTAAACAGCCTCGATATTCTTTTCAAGACTTTACTCTACTTAGCCAGTCAAAATTGCAAAGGACTAAATTCTGCCCTCACTCATCTTTAGGGGACCCGCATTGAATTTAGTAAGACAGAAGACGTAAAAATAAATATAGCCTTCAGCCCATCCATTTTGTCGAGGATTTTGAGTACAGTGTGCCTAGACAGACAGACATTTTGCTTGTTATCATTTCAGGTCTTGGTTCTCTACAGCAGTGGTCTCCCAGGTGGGGCGCACAAGGCATTCCACTGGGGGTGTGAGAAGAAAATATTTTTTTGGACCTCAAATAACATTTCAAAAACCACAAATAGCATTTTTCATCTTTATTTTATCCTTTTTTAATTTTTATTTTTGTGTATGTTTTATAGTGTACATATTATTACAGTAGTAAAGCGTATAATTTATAAATAAATATACATTGTGAGTGCTTATTAAATTTTTTACTGATGGGTTGCACAATCAAAAAGGTTTGGAGACCACTGCTGTACAGGTTTTATTAGGTTTTATCTGAGAATACCATCACACCAAATTATTTTAATAGGATTAATGAAATTGGTTTTCAAATGCTGTCTCTAGTAATTAGTGCTTCCATCGTTAACCTAAGTCCTATGAAAACAACCAGAAGAATTGCTTCTCTAGTCAGGTCACGTTCCCCTCCTTCCTTTGTGACCCTCCAAAACCACCCAATTCCCAATTAGCTGAAAAAGTTACTATGAATAGCACACACAATGCTGTATTGCAGGTTTGCAGAATTAAAAGTGGAAGGAAGAGACTGGAGACAAATAATCAGGTCCTGAACACTCATAGTGTCACAGCTTTGGCTACCAGAAGAACATGGTCCACAACAACTGCCCACACAAATGGGATTCAAACAGGTTCAGATAAAGCATTTATGTACCAAATGAAAGATCTTGTGCATTGTAAGTAACATCATCTCTAAGTAACCATATTCATGTTGTACCATTTTAATTTGTACGCAGGTATGCCTACACATGCTGTTAAAATGATTACCTTTATACTGATGTTATGCTGAGTTCAGCCCCCTAAATCCTTGCGCAAACAAAACTTGCGGGGATGGAATCACCAGTCAGGGAAATCCTAATGAGTCTGAGTGGGCCAAGTTTTCACCTCTGGTGCTCCTAACATCCCACTCTTAAAGGGGCAAGGGGCTGGGAATACATTCTGCGGTTACATTAAGACAATGCCACTTAAAATAGCTCACTGGTCAAAATATTTGCTAAATAATAGAGCATGCGTTGTTCTAAGCAAGCTTCCTTTTTTCTTTTAAAAAAAAAAAGGATTTTTAATGCTTCAACATTGCATTACTAAATAAACTGACAGAACATCTCGGAACTAACATAAACGTACAATTTTAATGCCTTCTAATCACACAAATCAGCACAAGATTTTTGTACTTGTGCATGACCTTCTTCAAATTATCCCTCCATTTTGGCTGAATCAGAATGAGCGTGGGCTATTTGATAAAAAACACTAAGTGTGTGAAATGAGGGGCCCTCATCGCTTCTGCCAGACTCCTCTTGACAGAATGATGATAGAAGCATCACATCCCTGGGAGAGTAAATGCAAACTGACAAGAGATGAGCCTTTAGATGTTGAATATAATCTTGAATTGTGCTTGAAGTGTCTTATTATCTTGTCTTTTGATGTCTGAAGGGGTGGCTCATTGTTAGAAAAAGGAAAGCCCTTGCACATCTTTGCCATCTTTAAAAATTGTTTGGCCTTTAACAACTGCTTTTCCAACTAATGTCCATTTCTCCTGACAATAAATATGGCAGGTCGTCAGCAAGTGACAAACAATTTACTTTACATGCCAGGCTTTTATGGTTTTTGAGAGCTCATGTGGAAGCATATTTTAAAAAGCAGTAGGAAATTAATACCATTACAAATGTTAAGATGGCTGCGTGCGTATACTTTGCTGAGTGGTTATTCATTACTGCTACGTTCTGCAGGTTCTGTTTTAAAGTCATGTCTTTCCTGCATTCAGACTGCTGTTAAAGTTCTTTATTTATCATTGACTAAAAATAGTCAATGAAAAATAAAGAGCAAGAAGCAATTTTCTTCTGCTCTAAAAAAAGCACTATTACGGATACAGTACATGGGTAATGCATAAAATCATATTTATTAATCATAACAAATCAATATCAGTAGTGGTATGGCACAACTTACCTGTATTGCAGACCCTTACAATCACATCACCATTTTTTCCACCTTCAACCAGCTCGACTTTTTTTTTCTTTTTTTTTTTTTAAACTTAAAAGTTTAATGACGAATCAGATCAATATGATTCCTTAGCAACTAAATCACAGGCGCACTAGTTTTTCCTGTCACAGCACCAGTTTTGCGAAAGCAGTCAAGTTCTTTTTTCAGGTCTCCGTCACTCTGAGAATCCATAAGAATTCTCAAATGGATCATAAACTGTTACAGAGTTCAGGTTATTGTATCATTATAAAAATGTATTGATACACTACAGATGACAAGACATGCAGCTCTTGTGCTAGTCTATTACAACCATCTGAATACCATAAGAAATATCAGATATAAACAAAATAAAACAGTCAGCAGTAAGCTGTCTTTTAGGGAACCTGATTTTATATATATATATATATTTTTAACTGCCTTAACCTGTTTCAAAATACGGCAGTTGTATGAAGCCATAGAAATACAAAAACAGAAGAACAAATTATTAAAAATAAACAGATAAAAACCTGACCAGTGTAGAGATTTATTTATTTATTTTTAATCACTGAACAAAAGGGCCTGATTCTGCTCAAAAATTTTGTTCCACCCTGTGCCCCTCTGGCACCCGCTGCCCCAGCCAGCCCCGCTGCTGCTGCCGGGCGGACGCAGCATGCTAGAACCCACCAAAGGCACTCAAAGCCCCCGCACGCGCCGGGCTCTGCCCCCACGAGCAGTCTGGAAATACATAAAGTGCTATTTGAGAGAGACCAGCCATCGCTTTACACAAATGAGACCACTGCAATGTAGGAAATGCTCAGCCCCCACACTTGATTCCTTAG
This sequence comes from Anser cygnoides, assembly GCF_040182565.1. Taxonomy (NCBI): domain Eukaryota; kingdom Metazoa; phylum Chordata; class Aves; order Anseriformes; family Anatidae; genus Anser; species Anser cygnoides. The sequence continues at coordinate 61,690,103 of NC_089874.1, forward strand.
AGGTCCAGGGTCATAAGCCGGAGTCCCGCAAACCCGAATTTGCTCATTGACTAGGACATCTCATCCAAGTAAACCTTCACATCATCTGGTCCCTCTTTTATTCATTGCCTCATAAAAGCGAAGAGATGTGGGGGCTGGGGGAGAGTGAACAGTACCAGCTGATTGAAAGATTTTTTTTTTTGTGTCAGCAACTGTTATGAGAAGGTTCACTGTGCTGTATCCACGCAGTTAAAATAAGACTGAAAGCAATGCATCAAACCACAGCCACAGAGCCACACAAGAGTTTCTTTCACACTCTTCACAACAAAAAAAATCAAATGACTTATGGAGATATTTTTCTTGCTGGATATTATCATTAAATTTGCTGTGCTTAAGAGAGTAAAGTATATTCAATTAGCAAACAGAAGTACAATGAAATTCTTTTTTTTTTTCCCCTCCAGTTATAAATTTCATTTTTCGTTTGGAGAGATTTGTGGCTTGCAGTCCCAAATATTTATGGTATGAAGCAAGGAAGCATAAGAAAGGAGGAGAAACATCAAGCCTGTACATTTACAATCATCTTTGAGCTCGTATATATCTGTCCAATTTTTTTCTTTCTTAATCACTGTTGATTCTTCTAGTCATGGTTTTGTTTCAGTAATAATTCCCATTTTCAGTCCTTATATTTTAAAACCTACTTATGACAATTTGCTCTACCAGTCCGATAAACATTCCCTACAAAATACACCTCCACTTTTAGGAAAAATTTCAACATAGTTTTCAATGCTGGCAAACCATGCCTGCCCCAGAGCAGGTCAGGTGCTCCCGCCTGCTTTGCAAAGCCAAGCCAGCGGCCGTGGAACCAATGAGCCCCCACAACGTGCACATCTACCTGCATGTCGGAAGGGAAACCCACGGTAACATGGGACTGACTACATAATTCAGCTTTTGTTAATGATGAAGGCATCATAACTATTAAGCGGTTCTTCCCTCCCATCAGTATGCTTGGTTAGCTGATGTTAAGTTTGGAGCATGGGAGGATGCAGAGCACTGGCCAGGTTAGTTTGGCGCAGGCTACAGACCAGCACGCAGGTGTTAAGACAACAAATACCCCACTGAAACCCATGGCTTTCCTGCATATCTGCCAACGGATGCTCAGCTGAGATCTCACAGAATCTGGCCTCATATTTAATCAAATCACTGAGCAAACATGACATCTCCACACCATGTGAGTAAATCCTAATTATATGCAAAAGAAAATAAAAAAACTGCTCCATATTGTATTTGCTCACGAGATTAGGCTGAATTCAAATGATCTTTCTTCCTCTCCAGTTAATATTTTACTACCTCAAGAAATAATTACACATACTTAATAGTACAATATATTAAAATATGCCTTAAGGTATATTTACAGAAAAGCAATTCTAGTTTCTTGATTAAACACAGGTTTTAGATCATCCTCTTCAAGTAACAGCCCCCTGCCCCAAACAATAAGCTTCAAACAAAGCACGGAAACCTAAAGCACACCTCGATGGCACAGAGGGAAAGCACAACAGCAGACCCGAGTGACACCTGCCTGGCACAGCTGAGTATACGTACGTGCTGTATATGCGTATACATGCGTGCTGTGTACATCTCTGCACACACAAACAAGTGGAAGGGGAGAGGGGAAGAGTTGCAAAAGGGGCCATAAGAAAGGAAAGGGGCTGAACATAAAGAAGGCAGGTTTGTTTTTACTGAAGCTCTACTTTGCAAATCTTGGCATTTGTAGCGAGATTCTGTTTCCAGTGCAATCTCCAAGAGGACTTCTGCTGGAAGAAAATTGACTGCTAATAACTCATTATTCAACAACAAGATTTTAACAAGTGGGACAACGTGGAATAGGAGAATGAGCTCAAAAATGAAAAAGACTTGACAGAACCACTAATGCTCAAACCATTCAACCACCATCTGAAAGGAAACATACACAAATATTTTTAAAAGCCAATATTAAAATGCTTCTAAAAACTCCACAGTAGTTTTCAAAGAACCAATATATAAAGAACCAATTATAGATTGCTGTAGTGAATACTGTTCTTAGGGGAAAATCTTCTTTATTTCTCATTTGTGTAACATTCAAATCTTCTGAGTAGCACAAAATTGTTTTAGGACTGATTTTTTTATTGCAATAAAATAATTTACATCCTATTCCAGTCACACTGGTAATTTTAATATTTAATACTTAAAAAAAAAAGAACAACTTTTGTCACCACTTTCAGGTAGTCATAGTGGCAAACTTTTTTTTTTTTTTCTTTTTTCCTTCTGAAACGTAACATTTTCCTTGAGAAAACTTCAAACTATTCAGGACTTAAAATGACGATTTGCCTTTCTAAAAAGAAAAGACATCTGGTAAAAACAACTCCCACTCTTCCAACAACTGTTTTTTTATATCCTAAAATAAAAACAGAGAAATCTAAACTATCATTAGGAATAGCCAAGCAGTGCTTAGTGTTAAACAAACATGTTTTAGAGAGTGGCAGGGGCGCAGGCTGTGCATTGATTTGGTAGATGTAGATATCCCTGGAATATCTACAGAACAAACCCAATTTCAGTCTCTCTGAAAACAGCAGGTTTTATTTAGTCAGACGGGATGAGGTACTGTTCTTCTCTAGATGACCTCTGCTTTCAAAGTAAAAGGGCTCAGACCTGCTTTCGAGAGCATCAAAGCAATATCACAACATAAAGCAGGACATGTCACAATACAAATCTCCCTTTGTTTCATTCTGATATTGATTTTGATTCTTATACAGTGGGGAAAAAAAAAAAAAAGAGACTTCACATGAACAAACATCAAACCATTTCCATTACAAAACAGTATTCCTACTGAAACCCACAAATTATGACATTTAATTTTATTCTGCTTTTGCCCCTCTTCATCATTAATTTTTTATTTAGTTGTCATTTTAATGTAACTTCTGTCACTGAGCTCATCAGAAATAATTTTTGTAACTAGCAGAATGTTATTTTGATAGAACTAATGGTAGAACTAGTGCTAATGGTAGTTGTATGAACAGTCAGAAAATACAGCATTAATGGAAAAAACATGAATATACTGAATACGCAGTTATATCAAAGAATAAGAAGCCATCGTGCTGATCTTCCCATACTCTGACTGTCTCTCCAAAAAGAGGGACCAGAGGTGATGGACGTAACAGAAGAAAGAGCTATGCAAGGAAAATGAATTAAAACAAAGAAGAACCCAGAAGTGTCAGAAAGAACAAAACCTAGGAAGACAACACAACAAGGAAAACCAAGTGCTACATAGGATATTAAAGAGAAAAATGATCCACAGGAGAATGGCAACTGTTACTATGAGCTTCCTACAGCTACCTCTGCCTTTGGATATTTTTAAAACATTTATTAACCTGACAGCAGGAAACTTTATACAGCTTGCCCCCTGACAGGGTGCCAGCTTGGTATAAGCACTTGCTATCTCTTTGTTTAGCATAAGGAAATCAAGAGAGGTGTTAAGTGGTGCCATGTGCACATTTGGGCAAATATAACTTCTCCTTGTCTGCCTCTCATGCATATTTCCATGGAGAACTTGCTTAATCTTATGAAGTCCAACAGAAACATCCAATTCTCTTTCCTTCTCTCTCTTTTTTTTTTTTGTGTGTGTGTGTGTGTGTGTGTTTGCTTCCTTTTTAATGTGCAAGTGTCTGATCTATTATTAATCTCAAAACACAAACCTGCAAGGATCTCAATCAAAGAAGGTAACAGTTCTTTCACAAATTACCTGTTTACTGCCTGGTAGCCAGCGAGTTCCCCTTTGAAACATCCAGCCACTTATGCTGCTTTTAAACAAGTTTGTTTGTTGCTGTTATTTTTATAGCTTCAAAGACACGGAGAAGAAAGATTAACTAATTAAAAATGAACTATTTGTCATTCAGTCATACAAATTACATACTCGGATTTCATTTTTTCTCCTTCCCTCTCTAATGTTAGTTATTCTGTATATAAATGCAGATAATAAGGCTTCAAGCCTCATTTAAGGAACACATAACATACACTTAGCTCAAAAAAATTTAGCAAAGAAGTAATTAGAGAACAAACAGAATTGTCTTTAAAATACACCATTAACTTTCTCCACACTCAAAACAGTTGTTGTTTTTTTGGTTGTTATGTGTTTTTTTCTTCCTTTCTTCACTTTTCTTGTTTTTAAATAGGCTTTGTTTGTCACAGTTAAGGCACAGTGATGAGGCTGATTTATTTCCATAAAAGCAAGGGAATTTACAAGTGAGGCTGTATTATTTGCTCTTCATCAGCCCAATTTTCCTTTCACTGTTGGTTATGGGAGTAGGAGCCCAGTCTCTCCCCCGCGTCGGCGTATCTGTGCTAGCACCACCCCTGCCTGAGCTCCCTGCAGTACCTAGCCACAGCAGGGATGCTGAGCTACGGATAGATTTTCTATCTTGCCATCACATCCTTCTTTGTGTTTAAACAGTCACAACATCTTCTTAGGTTCCAATAGGCATTTTCTCCCTGTTCACAAGTGCATCCCCCACCGACTCGGGTAAGAACCCCACCAAGGAGTCAGACAGTAACACTAGTTAGAGTAGTTACTCAAGTCTCTAACTGTTAGCAAACTTCCATTTAGAAATGCCCACATGTACAAAACTACTCAAAATGCTTAAAAATACATATCAAATGTATCCTTCAGAAATAAAAAAATCACATCATCAGATTCTCAGATTCTTTGAAAACTTGTTATTAAGACACTAGTACATTTTAGAAAATGGATTTACAAGCCTGTATTGTGACCTGATCCTGTAAACATACCATCCATTAACATTCTCATGCACAACACTTCATAATAAAACAGCACTCCTAATCCACAGATTATGTGCTTTAATAAAGGTATCACAGATTCAGGCACCGACAGGATTGGTCCTATGGCCCTTACCGATTGCACGGGTAACTGAGAACATCCCAAAACAAAGCATCCACAAGGTGGAAATTACTGCAGATTTACTGAACAAAATTATGTGAAGAGACGGGAGTCTTTTTCTGTAAACTAGACATATTTCAAATGTTTGCTGTGCCTAAAAAGAAGGCTTGATTGTAATGTTGAGACAACTTGGGCTATGAACTTCCCTAGAACAACAGAAATATTCACTAGATGCTCAAACTGCAGCAAGAGTAACGAACACACTGCTTGCTTTCACTGAAATGACCAAACCTTATCAAAATGTTTCTGACTGGCCAAGACCTTATAGGCCTTTAAAATTTGAGGGTACAGCCAAAATGCTGAAAATCATCCTTAAATACAGTGATGAACGGAAAGCTCTTCGTCTGAGGGCCTCTTTCCCCCCACAGGCTAGATGTGCTGTTAATGACTATAATGTGAGCTTCCTCACAGCAACCTGACAGTGACCTCTGCTCTGACCTGCGGAGACCACTGTCTCCAGAGGTAAAAGACAATTTAGTCCTTTATCCTTTGTAACCAAAATGATGCCAGCGTCATAAATTCTAATCAAGGCAACTCTCATTTAAAAAAAATAAAACTGGATAGTGTATGTTTCCTTAAAGAGCAATACAAGGCATCTACTAGCAAAACACGATCAGCTGCAAACAACTTCTACCCTGTTCTACCACAGCACGTGCGTGTCTGCCTCTACAGAAAGATGCACGCATTTCTGGGATGCGGGTAACAACCCTGAAAAGGAAAACAAAATACCAAAACCAACTCAGGGCTTTGAAAACAAACCCTTGTTTACAGAAATGTGTGCGGATTCATTTAACTCACATAGCCCCACTCACTATTTCAAACATACACGGCATTATAAAAAAAAGCGGAAATCTGGTGGGGAACCAAATGAAACCACAGTTTTCAGTTCCAGTACAGGAAACCTAAGATTTAATTTCAGTGGAACAAAACTTTGCCAGCAAAAAAAGGTTAGCAGTCAATTTTTTATATATATATTTTTTCTCTCCTGCAGTCTTCAAAAAGGAAACACTTCTGCTCCACAATTAGAGGTTTGGTCTTGCACTCTCTGTAACACCTACAGCTTTTTTTTTTTTATTTATTTTGATAGGTTTGATGCATAGAACTACAGGCTCAATCTCAAAGAGCAACTTCTTACAATTTAGCAAAATTATCAACAGCTTAGCTTTACCTTTGCCGTCATCTAATTATGTCACAAATTACCTTTGAATAAGGATTCATTAGGATTTGATCCAACCTCATAAAAGCCAACCTCAGTCCACAGGTACTTTTCATGCTTGGACTAGGCACTCTTCCTGGAATTTTTACTGTACAGAGAATTTTATGCAAAACATATGCCTAGTAGCTATACCAAATTTGAATCTCAACAGTTACAATGTTAGACAGTTAAACATTTGTTTTTTTCCTTGATTTTTTTTTATACCAATACTTGGCAACTTATTCTAAACTTCTTTTAAAGATATTGTGTAAAAAGCCATCTAATTTAGGAATCAAATCCTGATGTGTTTATTCAAGCAAATGTACTACTTAACATTAACAAAAGCTTTTTTCTAATAAAAAGAGAGAAAATTGGCCTGTGTTACGATTTTGAAAAATATTGCAGAGTAAGACAAGTTGATCTGAAAATGATACCACCACGCATGTCAGACAGCCAGCCTCAATTTCTGTGTTTTTAATTGCTTCATGTGACTAAAATGGGAGATACTGCTTCACAACTATTTTAAACAGTAAATAACACACCACAAGATCTCTAGTAAAGCAACATTGCCTCATGCTGCTCAGCAAAACTGGGATTTCTGCAACTGGAATTCCATACCTGCACAAACTCCACACTTCAAAATGCTACTTCTGAGCTAATATGTCCATATTCTCAGACAATATGTCTGCATATTCTCAATAATATGTTTATATTAGCTCAGAATAGAGTCCTTTCCCAATATTTCGCACTTCAGAAAGTGCAAAAAAGTACTCTCTTCTTGTTTCACATTATTTCAATATCAGAAGTTTTTTTGCATTTTCGCATTTCTTTGCACTCAGATGCCCAAAAAGCCCACTGGTAAAAAAGCACAGGATGAACTTTACAGATGCGACACCCCCTCCCCACTCCAACTAAAAAAATAAAATTAAAACAAACTAAAAAAACCACAACACAAAGCAAAGCAAGCAAACAACAAGCAAATGCAACCCCTCTAACCACGGCTGCCCCTGTCACCACTCTCAGGGAGCAGTGCACCATAGTGACAAAGTGCCATATTCCCAGACACCTGTACACCAGCTTCAGGTGGGAGCTACTTCAAATTATCAGAAACTTATCCCACCTGGGGCTGGTATTTGGGACCCAAGGAGCTGCAGCATGCACCTTCTCTCTCACTGGCAGCAGAGCACCCATAAGAGAAACAAAAGTTTACCGTGCATCTTCCTGAGTCAAAAATAAGTATAATTAAGTGTAGCCCTGCCCTTCCCTTGCCTGCAGCAGGTTGTTGAAGTGGTTGCCATTTGTTTGATTAATTGTGCTATCTGCTACCAAAAAAAAACCAACCACACACACACAAAAAAAAAAAAACACTCAGTGTTTCTATGGTATGCAGTGCAATACTAAAACAACGAAGCTTAAGCAAAAAGAGGTGGATTTTAGGAAAAGGTACAGGTGAACAATGCAGGTCTTTGCAGAAATAAACCCATCTGTCAAAAGAAGGCTAAGCGGAATGCATCTGATGAGAAAGAAGAAAGCTTTCTGCATCTAATCATTCAATTCTGTTCATCTATATGAAAATAAGATTTGTGAAATATTGCTAACATCAACAAAACATAAGACACTCAAATGCTGGTCATTCATTCCAACTAAATCAGTAAATGATATTCGCAAATTTTTCAAAAAATGTGAAAGCAACAGTGTAGGAAAACTTTGTTCTTTATGGACCTGTCTCCTCCCCTTGACTTTTTAAAATGCCCCTCCCTCTCCTGCTTAATAAATTTTGGGGAAATTTTCACACAGCATGTATTACATGCTACATTATATAAAGAAAATTCTCATCTCTCATCACATGAAAGAAAGAGAAGAAAAATGTCAATCTCTATGCCATCATATGCAAAAAAAGTCCACAAATAAATGTAATTTCAGAGACTGCAAAGAAAGCCCCAAACTACGCATTCCTAACATGCTATTCATAACATTAAACAAAGAGAAACAGCTACAGAATAACCCTCCATATTTATGCACCAAATCTTTAAGCAAAACTACATTTTAAATGTTTACTGCAATATTATCTTAAAGGGACACATCCATGACATAAAAGTTAAGTATCTCTTCTAAATAAATTTGCTTCATTTATTCCTCAAATGTATCAAAATAGCATCACTGTCCCTTCCTTTATGTTCTCAAAGCTACTAAAATTAACTGGTAAAGGCTGCTGCTAAAACATCTGTAACATCTTTCATAATTGTAACAGAACCTAGACAAACCGCACATAAGTTCGTACTGAGTCACTTGAAGTATTTCACCCACTTTTGTTTACTTGGGAACATCTTTTTTGCAGTATAAAAATCAGGCTAGCAAACATCTTACACTCACCAGTAAAATCAACACAATATACTCATTTGTGTTTTGTTTTTCATTAGTGCTTTTAGGTACCAACTATATTTACAATTCAGAAGGAGATAAGATATTGTTGCACATCATTTCTATATCCCAAGCAGCAACTCTAATGAAAGTATCTGTGTGTATTTCAATCTCACTGCTGAGCATCCAAATAACAATGGCTCAAAAAATACCCTGCCTTTTATTACAATACTTGCCTGATCTAAAACCAGACATTTCAGTACCCTCAAATTAAAAGTCCATTTTTGTTTGTTACCTTGCTATATTTAATAGATGCAGCCTATATATTTGATCAAATAAAAAAACATAAACACAGCTAAAGATATTTATACCAATATATACAAGTAACAGCTTTCTGAATTTTAGCTCTTAGAATTCTTTTCCGGACTAAATGGACTAAAACAATTGTTATATGGTGTTTGAACATACAAACTGATAATTTCCATTATGTTTTCCATGGAAACAAAGATTACTAAGGGGGTGCTTAAAAATGGATGTGATATTTAATAATGGTTATTACCATAATTCAGAAAATAAATTTTAGATCTATTATTATTTTTCCTTATCTGTAGCAAAGTTACTTCGTAAAACATTTTGTGCTTTTTCGTCTCGTAAGGGGTAAGGAACATTTTTTTAAAAAAGAAAATTGCACGTATTCTTTTGTTTTAAAAATCTTGCAGCTCCTACTGTAGCTGGAAAACTGAAATCTGAACACTACTACAGATTTCCTTACAGATTATGAAATCGAAACTTGAATCTTAGAAAATGGGCTCTCTCTGTGCCTTAAAGCTGCATTCTCACTAAACAAGATCTTTCTCCCTTCGACTTCCACCTACAGAGTCGTGGAAAAAATAAGGAGTTGCCCTGTTTCTATTAAGGTTTATCTTAAGTCACAAACGGAAATAATGAAAAGGAACCCCTTCAGGAGAGCAGTCGCTCTAAACCCAAAATGTCACTATGTACCATATAGTACTGCTCCAGCTCAGACATCTATCAACATCTATCACTCAAGCACGCGCCTCAACAACTCTGCTCCCTTTTCTGATTAGAGATCAGAGTTGCTTGAGTTGGCTTACAGGGTGTCATCCATTTGAATGACAGATGTCTGTGTTGGAGTGCAACTCTTACTGCTTTTGTTTTGATTGTGAAAGGTTACACTTTCATCTGGAATAATTTAGGCTACTTAAAAATTAATCAGGTAATTTATTTTTGGCACATGCTTTAAAAGAAATATTTTATTTCTAATTTAAATTTTAAAAATATTACCTCCACATGCACTACCCTTGGTAGCCTTTGTTTACTCTCAGTACAGAGTGTTTTCTGTGGGAATGTTTCAGCTCTCTTCACCCAGCTTTATCTTTACCATTTAAAATGGTAACTCCTCAGTTTAGTCCAGCCTCAGAAAAGGCTGATAGTATATCAGACACTCATATCAGCACTTAATGCAATAAATGTTAATGAACCACTCAAATAATAATAATAATAATAATTAAAAAAAAGGATTCCCCCTCCATTTTTTGCATTAGAGACCACAGATCAAAGGAAAACATAAAATGTCTGCAACTTGCATAAAATAAGTTCATTGTTGACAAAAGTTTTCAGAATGTGACACTGTCATTCCAGTAGCCAGTTGCAATGGGAGCACAGGGCTGTATGCCTGCACGATCCAAGCTACTCCTTGGTACTTACAAGAAAATTGAGTGAACAAAAAAAAAAAAAGGAAGAAAAAAAGAACGGGGGGAGATTGCTCTTCCGGACAACATGGTAGCACTGAAATGAAATACCTAGACAGACTTACCGAAGAGCTTGCTGGGAGTGTCCTCGCTGTCATTTGATTCCACAGGCGCAAGCAGGGGCTCATTCAGCTCGTTGTCTGAAGTAGCTGCCTTGTCCTCACCTCTCAACTCTGCATTCATTTCACTCCGCAGTGACAGCAAGGGCTTACTGACTTGTCCAGCTATCATTGGATCCTAGGATGGGGGAAAAAAAAGAGTCAGGGAAAAAAAAAAGTGGCAGCTTTGGTGTGCGTATACTCTCTCTTCCACTCCCTCTCCCTCACACACACACATACACACACACTCTCTCTCTCTCTCTCTCTTATCTCTGGCTGCTCCTGCTGTTATTGCTGGCTGCAGTCAAGTGAAGAGCTATTACAGATCCAATGAGTTTTCCATTACTCCCCACCCTATTAAAGCTCAACTAGCATGTGAGAGATTCAGGATGCTTTGGAGAAAAACTTCTATGAAAGCAACATAACCAACACAGCTTTAATTGTGGGATGTGCTTTTTTGTGTGTACGTTTTTACACCTCGCTCTGCCCTTAACGTAGTAAGAAACAAAATTCCTGTATGCTCCAACGCCACAGAAGAGGAGCGCCCTGTGAGCACTCCACGGTGATTTAAAGAGGCATCCTCTGCTGTACAACATTAACACAACCAAATACACAATTTCTACCCTTCGAGTGTTTCTATGAAAATACACAGCAACAAATAGCCATTTCATTACATACATTCAAGAGAGACACAGATTTCTTCTAACTATTCTTGTCTTTGGGATGCTATGCTCCCGAAGTCAATAAACACACACAAGCACATATTTTTGTATTTAAAATAAAAAAACACAAACTATTTTTTTAAAAGATAAAATCAGGGAAGATACTTACACAAACAGTTTGCAATTATTCTCGTGTTTGGGACATTATATCCCCACAAAACCTTACATATATATATTAAAAATGTTTCTTGATGAATTGTATCTGTTTTATCTTCTGCTCACTGAGGACATTTGGGGGTCAAGCATTATTTCCGAGCACACACTATCCTCCCGTTTGCAAACTAACAGGTATAATATCATGACAGCAGGGAAACCAGAGCCCCCAAAAAATATTAAAAAAAGAAAGGAACAAGTGACCTTGTTGCGCTCTCTGGCAGCTATTTATTGCAAAGTTCATGCCTAAATGGTTCTTATGCAGAGAACAGGTGACCAGCGAGCAAGTAGGTTGGTTAGCATGTTCCCTCTGTCCCGTCACCACATTGGTCGATGTTTGCCTATGGGTTTTTTAATGTATTCATGTCTGAAAAGTGAATTTGATATGACACATGATAATCTATGAAAATGTTAATCAATACAAATAGTTTAAGCTGTCATCAAATGCACTTCTTTAGTCAATACTCATATCGCTGAAAACAATGTCACTGTCACCAGGGCTTAATTTGCACAGCACTTAAATATTGGACTCTGTGCATCAATGCACTCCTCTTCAAATACTGTAGGTAAACACATTTTCTCCCTATTTAAGGCTGAAGCACTCAGCACGCATTTAGCTGAGCCGAATCCTCCCTTTTGAATACCTTGATAGGTCCACTGGAGGGCAAAATTAATACTTAATTGAATCTCACAGTCATCAAAATAATCAATACTTTTTTATTATTTATTCTTTACAGTCTGTTGACTGTTTCAAACCTCTGAGGGAATGGTGGAAAGGATTCATGGCTTTGAAACACTGTCATTTAACAAGGTAATTTTCAGTGGGGCATTAGGGGTTGTGAAACATATAATAAAACAAAAATGGTGGCTTATAATAGGAAGAAAGAAAAGAATTATATTTCTGCCATCTAACAAAACAGGATAAATAAAAAAGCAAGTGCAGGGAGAGGGAGAAAGGAGGGGGAAGAGGGAGAGAAAGACTGGCTTTTGAAGGGTTTTATCATATCAAGAGCAGAGCTGAGCTTTCATAATGCTGACATTTCTCATCCTGACAATCCTAAACAAGTGGAAAGGATGAGATCGCAGATATCATCTTTCATCACATTCCCCAGCTTAAGAACCAACATGACAGCTTCTCTCCCCTTTACACTGTTAATTACTAAATAAAATACTGCTCTCTGTCAGCATTAGATTATTGCAGATAGCAACCACAAACATTACTCCATTGTTTTGTTTTGCCTTTTTTTTTTTTTAAACCAATGATACCTACCTTGAACTCTTCAGAAAATAAATTGGACTTGTGTCTACATATTGTAAATATATGAAACATAATCAATTTAATCAATGTGGTCAATCCATGTTATTGTCAGGCTAAATTGCTGGTGATTTATTAACATTTCATTTACTGTATTTATTAGCCAGCAACAATCTGAACATTTCTTAGATGATTCTTGGAAGGAAAGAGAATTTAACAGATTTCTTTTGCAAATGCTATAAAAACCCCTCTGACTTGTTTTGCCTCATATTCATAGTACATTATCGACAAAGTCATTTACCGAGGCAGGATTTTTTTGTTGTTGTTTTGCTTTCATATACTATATAATGCACTTTAGCAGATTTTCCAGCTAAAGGTCACTGTGAACACAATATTGTTTCTAAGTCTGGGCTGATGCCCTCAGCTTCAGCCATTCAAAACTAATAGCAAGCGTGCTTCCATAGCCAACGTGAATCGGGATAAAATTTGACCCTTTTCAGGAAAGTATTTTTGGGAGGGAACTAATCCCATCCACAAGCTACACAGCTAATCTGAGGACTAACAGCAATTTAATGGAGGATGCTGCATCAGTAGGATTCTAGATTAAATTCTCAGCTGCCAAATTTTGAAGTTGAATACATGAAAAATGGGATGAAGAATAATGTACAAAATGTGACAGCACTGGGAGAAACCTCACCCCTTAGATGTTAGTGGATTCACAGCAACTTCAACAGGGCTAGGATTTTACCTGTTATGCACATCAATAATTCGGCCTCATCTGGAGCACTTTGTTCATTTCTGGTTAGCCCAGCTAAGAAATACATCACAAAGATGTGCAGGAAAAACGATAAAGAGATTGAAAGGATTGGGAATGTTTACCTGACAAAAGTGAATAAGAACAAGTATGATCAAAGTATACAGAATAATAAATGGCAGGGAGAAAATGCAGATCAGGAACTATTCACCCTATCTCATCTGAGAAGAAAAAGGGCCTCCACTGAAATGGAAAAGCCGGAGTATCAAATAATAATAAAGATACTTTTCCAAACAATTAGTAGTGAAAACGTGTGGAACTCAGTGTTGCAGGATATCCCTCAGACCTGCACTTCAAGCATCCCCACAGACCCTTGCTTGACTTGCAGCCTCTTGCAGCGAATTCAGAACAGCTTTACAAACGCAGAGCCAAGGATTGTAAAAACTGAAATGTAAATTGCTGCCCCTTCACTCAAACTGTACCAGCACCTGTAGTTAACCTCCAGGGTAGCTCTGTGTCAGATGGTGAGTGAATGACAACTTTCTCTATAAGCAGACAGATTAGGTACTGTCTAAGTTTCTAGCCTACATGAAGACTAAATAAATCACTGAAATGATGGGTTGAGAGAGTTTGTTTCCTTCAAAAACATACTTTTAAAAAAAAGGTCAGTTTTTACTCCAGGTTGTCTCTAGACCTTCAGCTGCTTTTAGTACTTAAGAATGTGTCTCTTCTACAGTGGATTACACATGATTAAAAACTTATTTTTACAAACAATGTAATTCAAATTCCAGCACATGGCAAGTGGACTGGTCTGGAAAATTTCCCAGGGACAAGATGGGATTTTCCTGTTTTCCTAAGGGTTTCTCTCTCTCTCTCAAAAAAAAAAAAAAAAAAAAAAGTCCCCAGCACCCCCAAGATCTGCAGTAGCTGGTACGCGTCTGTCACAGTGGCCAGCTACTGGCCCAGCAGGCTCCTTCTTCTCCACCCAGCGGGGACCCAGGGTATCAGAGGATGAGCCGAGGCCAAGAATTGCATGTGCACCTTTTGCAGATAATCCCATCAGGATCTGTTCTCCTCCCTGCCCTGGATGTGCTTGCTTTTTGGAAGGTGAGAAAGATCAGGTTATACTTTGCAGCGCAGCACAGCGACTTCTGTTGATCAACACCCACACAAAAGTTTTAGCTATTCATACATAAAATTGAAAAGTTTAGGAATACATAAAAAAAAACCAGCAGGACGAACTTTGTGAAAAGGGTTTATCTTCTTTAAGTAGAAGGCAAGGGTACATAAAAAGGATATAATGCTATGGTATTTCAGATGGGTTTATAACAACAAGAGCAAAGCTCTTGTTCTAGGAGAACTGAGGAATTGCAATCCCCTTATTCAAAATATACCTGTAAATACCACGCATGTAGTGACAAATTTTACACGCATCTCTTGCAGATACTCATATAACTTGTCATCCATTTCTTGTCCAGCTAGCACCGGTATTACCAGACTTGCCTGTTTTCTATGAGCTTTTGCTGACAGTTCTGTGCAGCGAGTGGTCCTCCCTGCTGTGTCTCTCCCTTAAGGGCGGCTCATAGCTCCTCTAAGTCAGCTCGCAATAGCTGCCTGCACCTCTGCTCAGCTCCACCGCTCCCAGACTTGACTTCTACAAGCTGTTGGGCTTAATTTGCCAGTAAAAAACAAGTGGATTTGCAAATGCAAATTACAGCTCTGGTTACACACCCTCTTTCAAAAGCCAAAACCTTTAGTTTCTTTTCTGCAACACTGTACAAAATACAGAAGAATATATATCACCGTGTTAAAAGCTTTGTCTCTGCTCTTTAAGGGTAAAGGTGCAGTTTCTAAGCAAAACTATTTAGTAATCAAAGACAGCTTTTACACGAAACTGTATGGTTTTCATGTGAAACATGCCCTAGGCAGAGATCTAAAAAGGGGAGTACAAACTACTTTTATCCTTAACGTAGGACTTGCGTGATGATAGGGCTTTATAAAGGCTTCATGCACTGGTTTAGCCATTGGGCTAAATTTTGTACTCTGCACCATAAACATTCCTGGTCTGAATTTAATTATATTATTTTAATAACAGAGACAAAGTAAGATCCTTTGTTTTCCTTTTTTTTTTTTTTTAATTTTTACTTCATTTCTGTCTTAATCACTTCATTTCTGTCTTAAACATACTTTAAAGTAATTTTCTGATTTTTTTTTTCCTGACAATACGAAATAAATTATGCCCTCCTATAGGATTCTGATCATGCACAGAATTCAGTTAGGGACATACAGAGAGTGCATGTTTGAGCAATCACTCCAATTACGTTACCAATAAATAAAAGTTCACTGTTCAGATATTCTAATGATTACACCAAAAATTTTGATATTTTAGATTTCTTTTTAATCAAGACAGAGCACATCATAACCTCAGATAATGTTATTTTAGTACATAACTCATGGCTTTTGAGTGAGGAATGCATTAAAAATCTCTACTGGGAAAGGATTAATTTTATTTGTATCAAATACCAGTGAAATTTAGGAATGCGTTATCCTTTGGTCCTCTTAGGAACTGGTCCTCCTTCCTCTGTCTTATTGCTTTTAGAGGCATTCATTTTTTTTTTTTATAAAGATTTCTAAACAGACAATTTTGATTCTTCCTTCTTTAAACCTTGTATCTGCTGTCACTAATGTGCCAATATTTCTATCCCAATCAATCCATAGTGTGGCTTATGCAAATTTCTTTGAATCATCCTTCAGACCCCTGCTAGCCTCTGATCATTGCTACCTGCTGGCTGTCATTGCCCCAGAAAAGTTAGAAAAAAGCTTATTTTCTTCACAGCCACCTCTACCAGCATCCTTAGATGGATGTTTCTATAAGCAAAACAAACAAGACTGCTGATATGCGATCATTGATCTTCCTTCACTGCTTTAATCTTGTACTTCTGTTTACTGCATTACATATTTAGTTATATTACCTATATTACTCATATTTAACTTACTACGATCTTCAGCATTGCCTCTCCTTGCTCTTACAGCAAGAAGCTAATATATCCCCAGCTCTTCTCACTCAATATAAATATCATCACCCGAAACAGTCTCCACTTTTCTTCAGCTAGAACTATATTTATCTCCTCATGAAAATCTCTGTAGTGGAAAAGATAGTTCTGTTTTTCTCCCTTTTCTCAGCGCTACTTTGACTTTGGACATCATATTTCTGCAGTGATACTCATCTTCACATCTAATGGCCAGGTTGCAGTTAAAAAGTATTCTCTAGTTTAAAACAACATTGTAATAAGTTAGCAGTGTGCAATTATACCCATATAAAGTGTAGTATTACTAATATAACAATTTAATTTAGAAAGTTAGGGAGACTATCACTGCTCACAGTGCTTTCATTTAAATGTTCTTTTCAGGTTAGTCAGTGATGTTATAATGGTCTCCTTTGTTTATTTTCTTAATTTTAGGTCCTCTGGAAGTTGAAAAGGTTAGTGCTGCTTAATGTAACATAGATTCTGACAGAAAATGTTTTTCTGAAACTCATTGAGTTTTTAATTGTAGTTTTAGCAACCTTTTTTAAAAAGTTTTTTTTAACTACATTTTTATGCAGCAACGTCCTTCAAATTACTATGTCTTGAGATTTGAATAATACTTCAACATGGTTTTAAAACACACAAAAGTACCTCACTAGAAATCCTTTTCACCATACTGAACCATTTATTTTCCCTAATGAAAAAGTTTCACACGTTTCGTGCACCTATTGACAGAAAGCTGAAAGGTTCACAAGGCAAGTCCTCATCAATTTGTTGGTCAGGTTGCTCTGCAACACTAACAGGAGGCTGCAGAATGGAAACATACACATGGCAGCCACACAGTAATAAATAACTGGGTCACAATTTTATTTTATTGGGTTTATTGCTATAAGCATATCCCTAGCAGCTTCATATAGCAAGTCAAGCTGTATGCTTCAAACACGCAAGAAAGTTAAAGGATGCTGGTTTTACCATATACAACAAGAGGAGCAACTGTGTCAGCTGCATCTGTGGTCCAAATAAAGCAATCTGGAACCGGCCAGGAAAAAAAAAAAAAAAAAAGGAAAGAAAAAAAAGACACGAATCCAGCCATTGCATTTTTCCTGACCTACATGACATTTAGGAATCACTAATGCAAGAGTACCTACAGCACAGAAGTTTTACTCAAAACAATGCTTTTGCTCTTGGAGGTGACCTTACTACTTCTGATCCAGTTATTAATCTGACAAAAGATTCCTTCTGCTCCTCCTGTTGCAAACCATTTCATCTTTATAGTTTTCTGCCACACACACAGAGTAGCTACGTAGCTGTTATCTATTAATTCTAGGTTAACAAGAGTCCAGCCTCTGCCATATTCCAATGATTTCCCTTATTAAATGACATGCTGCTCATTAAAAAGGAGCTTGTTCATCCATGGACATATTTCAAAGGTTTGTATGCATCCAGAGGTCAAGAGCCAGAGAAGCTGCTATTCTGAAAAGCTACCATGGTCCTCAAAACACAAGATGGACCACAGCACACAACCATTAGTAGAAATAAGTCTTGAGAACAGTGTGAGAAATGAACCTTCTAGCTCAAGGTTCTCACAACCATATAAAAGCAGATGATTTTTGAGAGACCAGAAGAGCAAGCTCTATAGATCATGACAAGACACAGGTGGAACAGACAGTAACTTTCCACCACCACCACCCCCTGGGGCCAGTATGGAGAAATCAGCCCTCAAGAGACTTTCCCCCCCTACTACTCTTCTGCCATCTGATCTTCCAAAAAGAGTAGATCACATAAGAGAGCAACTAAATTCAAGATTAGAAGACAGCCCCTATCCGGAGTAAGACTTTGACAGTTTCTTCATAGAAATAGTGTACTGTTCCCTCTGCTCTGTTGGTTCTATTCAGCAGGGAGCTGTGTCAAACATAAAAAGTCATCCAAAAAATTCTAAGTCTATAATAGCTAAGATTTTCTAGAATTCATATACTGTGGGTCAACTTACCAGAGAACGTGAGAAAATTTTCATTACAAAGCAGAAGACATTGTCTTCCATTAAAAAAAAAAAAAAAAGTATTAAAACATTTCTGCAAAGGTATTCCTCATTCCTAGGGGAAAAAATACCATTCCACTCTAATGTAATAAACATATTGTAGCTGTCTAGAGGATTTCCTAAAAAAACAAAAAATTCTCATTTTCTGTAAAAATGATTTCACATAAGGTTGCTTTAGTCTCCACAATGACCACATAAAGGACACGATTCTACTTGCCAAATCATCTTCATACAAGTGCTCTTTCACCAGTCTGCCTGTTTGATAACCTGTTGTTGTTTATATTAACTTGACTCCTATTTTGAGGGAGCCTTAAAAACAAGATTTTTATTTAACCCCATCCTCTCTCCAGCCAATCTTCTGACATTAAAAGCTCCATCCAGCAACTACACCATTCCTTCATCATAATAATCCTTCTGCTTTCCAGAAGGAAGAAATAGGCCATCATGGTCCCCAAAACTAAGAAATGCAAGACACACAACTTAAGGTTGCGGTTGGTTTTTTGTTCGTTTGTTTTAGGTAAAACGTTGCTTCCTGGGATTGCCACCATAAAGCATCCAAATGGCATGAGTTTGGCGTAATCAGAAATTAAGTATAGCATTATATATGGTTTTATTTGGCATGTTTTGTCTATGATGTGCACACTAGAAAGACAGTGAGAAAATAAATATCAGAGCAAGAATTCAGTTAAAATAACTTTTAAAAACCAGCACGTCCATAACCACACCAAAACTTAAGATAACATGAATGTTGATAACAAGAGAGAAACTTAACTAGGCAACCTAGAAGGGACTCACAGCAACTGAAAGGAACTTTCTAGTTAAAGGAAAACTTTGTTTTACCTAAAGGAAAACTTTGTTTTACCTAACATTTCAGGATTTCCAAGTTGCAAAACAAAGGAACCAGTAACTTGAATTTTGGAAAAAAAAAATCATGGGTTTTCGGAAAAAAAAAATCAAAAAAAAACATGGGTTATGATGCTGAACACTGTGTTCATACATAACATGCATTTTACGTATTTATTTTATGTATTATGTGATTAACAAGGTTGTCAGCAGAGCTCTTAATCCTCTTCGTGCTAATTGCTTTAATACAGCACACTTGAATTCTATGGACAAGTATGGGAAATGACTTCTCTTGGCCTGCATCAGAAACAGAGTAGCCAGGGAGATTAGGGAAGTGACGGTCCCCTTGGCGTGGCACTGGTGAGGCCACACCTCAGCCACTCTGGTCACTTTTGGGCCCGTTGCTCCAAGAACATTGAGTTGCCCAAGAGTGTGCAGAGAAGAGCAATGAGGCTGGTGAAGGTACATGAAAACAAGGGTCGTGAGGAGCAGCTGAGGGAACTGGGGATTTTAAGTCTGGAGAAGAGGAGGCTGAGGAGAGACCTCATCAGTCTCTACAACTACCTGACAGAAGGTTGCAGAGAGGAGCACATCGATCTCTTTTCTTGGGTAAGAAGTGACAGGACTTGAGGAAATGGTGTTGTGCCAGAGGAGGTTTAGATTGGACATTAGCAAGAACTTCTTCAAGCAGAGGATTGTAGAGTATTTGAACAGGCTGCCAAGGGAAGGGGCTGAGCCCCCATCCCTGGAGTCATTTAAGAGATATGTGGCCATGACACTAAGGAGCATGGATCCGTGATGTGTGATGGGATTCAACAGGTCAGGTTGATGGCTGGACTTGGTGATCTTGAAGGTCTTTTCCAACCTAGATGATTCTGATTTCTACTGGGACTGTACCTTAGAGGTGGGGACCCTTATTGCCCTCTATTTCCTTTCATCTTATCTAGACAGAATTAAATAGCAAAAATGCCCATATATTGAAGAAACTGAAAGCTTCACCAGAACTGAGCTTCACAAACTAAAATACCCTCTTCTTTTTCCAGCTACCAGAAGATGCACTGCAGTAGGATGTGTAGCTATCAGGTTAAGAGCAAGAATGCCAAATCATTTTTCCTATGGTTCTCCTACATTGAGCTCATCTGACAACAAAACCTGCTGTTATAAATGCTAAACATACTTAATAATACCACAAATGTTGCAGATCAATAACGTTGGGCTTTTTATATTTTCTAAGCCTTTCCCACTGATAAATGAGTGCAATTTTTTTTAATCATTACAGAAAAGCTTTTGGGTTACTTTTCTTCATACCAGGTCTTCATCAACACCTGGGTACCACATCTTTCTTTTCACAGTGTAAATCTCAACATATTAATTTCTAAGTGAATATATTCCAACTTCAGTATGCCCTTAACTGTCACACAGCTTCACAGTCCGTCCTGAAGAAATCTACATAAGGACTTGTTTCTTTAAGATGAAGCCCAAAGAGAGTCTCACTTTTTGTCAAAGGCTTTTATCTGCTGAAAGTTGCAGGTATACTTAAACTCCCAACATTTCATTTGTTAGTACTAGGGTAGGATATGTCACACACCACATGCAGTAGCACTATTATGTGTCAGGCATGTAGGAAGATCACTTCAGAGCAGTGTAACAGCACTTTTCCTGTTTAATGCTTTACAATAGGAGAACAGCGTAACATTTACTGATCATTTTAGCAGCAATTACATTAAGTGGATTATCAATAAACAAAGAATGAAGCATTTCTCAGATCTGCTAGTATTTTCCTACATGGACAATTCAATTCTTTATTAGATACTGCTCAATTTGTTTGTTTTGTTGTGGTTTGTGTGTGTGTGTTTTCTTGTTTTTGTTTGATTTAAAAAAGGTTGCCACAATTACTCGTCATTGGCTTCCTTTCACTTTTTAAGTAAACTCCTTTTAAGCAATATTTTAGGGTAGATAATCTGATAACGGTTAAAAAACAACAACAAAACAACATGCAGCTACAGTAACACCTTCTGTTGCTTGCTCGTTTGCAAACTGGTGAACACACTAGGATGCTTGATTTCACCCTTAAAGAGTATCACCACCCTCCTTAGAGAGCACAGTCAAAAATACCATTGATTCCTTCTGCTTCAACAGTAGAAAAATTTCTGAAGATCATGCTATTGTCATATATACATGTGTGCACTTACATACAGATATTGATCGATTTTATATACACAAAACATATGTATTTATACATATTTATAAACACATATATAGGTGTGTACAAATGGTCCTAACACTCCTGCCAGTGAAACCATTTGGACTGTTGCCATCAGCATCAACAGGCACAACAGACTCAATTCCCTGCATGAAGAATCTCCGAGATCTAGGAAAAGGCCCTGATCTTTTTGTCATTGAAATCAATAACAGAACATCAATAAATAGTCCTAAAAGTAGTTTAGTTGTTTCAAAAATGTAGGTCAACATAAGCAATCTCATAATGCTATTGGTCTTAAGTTGCTCTTCAACGTGCTTCAATCTTTATGTATTATTTCTAAAAAGTAATAAATGTACTTTTTGAACGTATTGTTTGAAATAACTCTGCAAATTATGCCATGTCTCCAATAAGCTTATTTTCAAAATATAGGATTACACAAAGTGTGCACTAAACATGCGCAAATAGGAAGGACATTAGAAAATGTGTTTGGAAACAAGCAAACCTAGAAATGAATATAGAAATGGCCACTAATAGCTTCTGAATGTTTTAAAAAGTTACTTTCAAAAAGTTACAAAATAAAACAAAATGCAGAATAGAGATTTGATCACAAACTCAATTATTTTTTCATTACAAACCGTCTTCATACATCATTCTAAATTGAAACTAGTTTTGTGTTTGGCATATATACGTTTAAAGAATCATTTGGTTACATCTTTGCATTTTACTTTTAAGAAAAAAGCTAATTACTATACCCATGTATATAGTTAGTTTTTTTGAATCAGGAAGGTATGTATAGCTACAGTTTGTAAACACAAAGGCAAAGAGCCACCTGAGTTTCCTCCAGCAAGCCTGAGTGTACCAGTACAGCTGTGAGAGCATATCAGTATTCCTTCTTCGACCTTCTTCCTCCCTGTTACCCATCTTTCAATGAACAGCCTTTTTTTTTTTTTTTGTGGGAGAAAGTTTGCTCCCTGGTGGTTAGAGTAAGAGGACCAGCACCTCAGGCACACACTCTTACCACTAAGCCTCTAAGCACTGCTGTCCAAGTCACCTCATCTCTATTCTGTTTAATTGTTTTGCAAAGAGCAGTGACTGGTAAGCATCCCTATAAAAATACGTAAGTTAATCTTAAAACCCTGTCCCTACAGAGCCTCTACTTATCTCTCTCTTGATCTCTGCTTTTCTAGGACTTAACTTTGCCAAAACACTGGTGTGTTATCAGCATGGTTTTAGTCCCAAAGCCAAAACACAGCACCATATGTGCTGCCATAAAGAACATTAACTCCACCCAGACAGACCCACTGCAATGAGTCAGATCTAAAAGCAGGGAAACTGAGTGGAGCATTCACTTAACCAAGAATTTCCTTGACTTCCCTTTTCTCACAGCCAGACAGCTCTGTTCCACTCACAGGCCTGATCATCCCAGCTCATGCACTTCCTCTGGAGCCAAATACTGGCTTGTTTCTGTCACCTGAACTCAGTCTATCACATGGGCCTGAAGAGTGCTGAGCTCTTCATAATGCTGAGCTCTTGGCAAATTGAAAGGAAAACCAAAGAGACTTAGGCAAGGACCAAGTAAAAGCCGTGACATTTGGGGTGAGTAAAACCATTGACTTAAACCACCCCATTTTTTTTTTGTTTTGTTTTTTTTTTGCATTTTAGACCAAACTTTTGTTCATAGATTTAAATTAACTTTCCAATTTACTTTCACCCACACTTATTTCATCTATTTACTTCTTGCGTTATATAAATAATTCTCAGCATTATAATAGCTAAATGCTTAATCATGGTCTTTGATCTCTGTGTTTCCATGCAGGCTAGATTGTCCTCAGAATTTACGGGGACATTAAAATGTTCTCTTTGGCCATAAAATCAAGTTGGTGGGCAATTACTTCAATATGACACCTTATAGAAGCTTACCATCATGTCTTCACTTTAAACATTGTAAGTCAATGAAATTATATTGCAGCCATTGACAACACATACAATTTTGCCTGTTTGATATCCCATTACTGCAATAGCAGCCACAATAGTTTCGGAGAAAGCTCTTTTTTTCTATGTGAACGTGCTACAAGTAAGGCATATTTGTAGGGAGCATAATAACGCCACTTAAGTGACTATCACAAAGTCTTTGCTAGATTCCAAAATAACGTACAAGAGTAATACACTCACCTGTCTATATACAGAATTATTAGTAAAACAGGACCAGAAGCTCCAGTGACAATTGATTCATCTGTGCAGTCAAAGTAACAAAAGCATTATTCTCAGACCAGACACTTGGCTTAGGATCAACACAACTGACATGGGATCAGTTATGTTATGCTAGGATATGCACATACATCTTCCCTATAAAGTTCCCTATAAAGTATACAAAACTAGCATAAAACAGGAACTGTGACCTCTACATAAGCAGTATTATTTGTCCACTGCTACAAGATCTTCCCTCTTGTGGCTATCTTTCAGTTTCAAATCCTAACATACCCAGCACTGATTTCTGTTGGACTCCAACCTACCCCTTCATGCACGAAGTCTAGAAACTCACAAGCCTTGAAGTTTGAAAGGAATACACTGAGGGGAAGAAAAAAAAAAAGTTATGCTACTTTTAAAGGACTGTGAGGATTAAGCACAGAACATAACTAAGACCAAGTGTTTTATAAAAGGGAAGTTAATAAAATAAGGCGAAAGTCTAACTCCTACAATGACTCCAGAAATGCTGGATTGCTTTCCAGTTTTCTAGGATCATCTATTAAATGTGAAGAAGTATTGAATTGTGTTCCATGCACCAGTTAAAGAAAAGCTAGTAAGGTACTATACTATAACCTACTTAGATCAATCAGCAACTCATGAGGGAACAGAGTGCATTAACATGAATTGCATGCTTAAGTAACAATTCTCTGGACTTTACCACATCGAAATCTCCCTTATGTAGTGCTTTAAAGCCTTTATGATCGTAGAAGTTTCACACGGCTATATGCACAACCCCTTATGCAGTGAACTATTCTCAACATTGTTGTTCCCAAGTTGATTCCAGCACAGCAACAGAGAATAAGTAATAACAGGAAACTGACAATAAAATATTAGCCAGATCATCTAGATAGACAATCTAACAATAGAGTTGATCAAATTGTTTGTTTTCTGAAGACTTTTTCCGAAGACGTTTTCTGAAGACTCTGAAGTTTTTTTTCTAGCTGCAGGTTTCCACCAGTTATTCTGTTTTTACAGGCATCAGGAAATAAAAAGTGAATGAATACACATAACAATGATAACAAATTCTTTAATTCCACCTCTCTCCCTAACAACAACAAATAGACAAATAATGGAATACTTTCAAAAGTATCTGGACACAGTTTCTATGATCCCAGAACAGCCCAGGTTGGAAGTGACCTCAAAAGATCATCAGGTCCAGCCTTTCATGTGAAAAGGGAGATGAGAATCTCTAGATGAGATTGTCTAGCAGCCTGTCCGATTGCATCTTGAAAACCACGTTCCTGAGAAGGTTGTTCCAATGATTGAGACCAACATGCAAAGCAAAGAAGTTAAAACAAAGAAGATGCATGACACTGAAAGTGGCAACAAGAATAAACAACACTGACACTGGACTTTGAACCTCGGTCTTCAAAGCTGTTACTGTATTACCCTCCACACACATACTGTGCAGTCACACCATCTATATGATGGCTTTCTCCTGGATGATCTAGTGTGTCTGTATACATCTTTAAGGGTCTTGAACAAAAAGATGACAACATACTGAGAAAGCACTACAAGAAGCCCAAATCAGATTTGTTAAATTTATTATAACAGAGGAACTGAACTACTGAGATGAAAACAAAGACATGTTTATGCTGCAGTGAAATCATGGCTTTAGGATATGATAGTCATTTATCTATATCTGAAGGGTATAAACTGGTTCCTCAAGCATGTAACTCAGCACTAAGTATACATACTGGAATCAATGGGACCACTTATATGATCAGATTTTGTGAGACTGAAGTCCAGCAGTGAAGGCAAATTGCTGAAAAGTAACCCCAGAGCTAATTAGGAGGAAAAGGATGAAAATGACATTGCAATACATACAATGGGCATTATGAATTGGGGGGGGGGGGGGGGTTGGGGAAGAAAAGTGCTTAGATTACAACCTTCTCCTGAAAAAGCATGTAAAAAAAGCTCTTCTGTGATATTTGACATTCAGCTGGATGGACATGGAAATGCACAACACAGAAGTGCACAATCATGCACTGTTATGGCATCTTCTAAGAAAAAACAAAGGTCTATCACCTCAAAATTGCTGCAAGTCAAAGGAATACGTTTTACACTACTACCCAAGGAAACATTTTAAAACAGCACTGAACTTATAACGAATGCAAAAATGAGAACATATAGTTCTTTCTTTTCTTTCTTAAAGTCTTTCTCAAGTTTACACCATTTGCAAGCAAGCAGTGCATTCCCTTCCCTTTAAATGCTGCCTCTACAGACTCAGCCTAGTATCTCACTATCAAAGTGGGTTCCCTCCAGCCTCATATACCATATTAACATCATTATTAAATGATGACCTCAGTAACACCTATTGTAATCCTATTGTCTTCACTAGGGTTCTGCAAATGTAATTTAGCACTTCATTTGAAGGCAATGAGATTGCAAAGGCAGTCTAGAAAGCAAAGCATTGCTTTTAACAGCATCTATGACCATGCACAGCAGAGTACTTTAGTCTTTCAGTTGGTGTCACAGATATAACACTAGTAAAACCTGACATTGCTTAGTATAATTGTTCTGCATACACCTTTACACCAATATGATACTTTGAAGAGAATTATAACGTACAGATGTTATTAAGGAAGCAATCGCACATTATGAGTATGACAATTACATAACTTCACTGAAGTCCCATTTTTGGCTCCTTGTACTGCTTCAAATCCCATTGCTTTGGCTGGCAACATTTGTTTTCAAGAGGAAAAAAAAAAAAAGCAATATACACTCTGAAGACCAAAGAAGAAACTTACACTAAACTTGGGGAATATTTGTCAGACAATTCCTACTTGCAGCTCATAGAGATGGAAAAAGTCCACGCTCTCAAATTTTTCACTTATGGTTACTGTGTCTCAGGTTTCTCATAGCTCAAGAAAGCTGATTAGTAACCCTGAACATCTTTATATACATTAAAAATATTTTAAAATGTAGAGCTTAAGTCTGCCAAAAAAATGAGCTGTGAGTAGATCGTATTATTATTAAATACTGCTAGTTTGCATGAGAGAAATTCCTACTTTCTCAACCATTTCTGGACATCGTACACTAATTCAGATCAGGTAGTGTAATAATACCAAATAAAAAACACAGCCTTGCACAACACTGAACAATTGTAACAGATGATTAAGATGGAGAGACACAAAAGCTTGAAAACAACGCAGCTCAAAAGGAAGTTTCCTATAGACCTTTGTCTGCGCGTGCACACTCCAACCTTGCAGCTTTGTGTCTTGTGCCAAATTTAAAAAATCGAGGTAAAGGCAAAGCATAGTGGGGGTGAGTGAAGACCAGCCAAATTTACCAGGCATGTGCTTCCCAAGAGAAAGCTGGAGGAGTTCCTACCCATTCACAGTGACCGTACTGCCATCCAGAGGTAGGCTGCACCTCAGAGCTAGCAAAGTCTTCTTGCACTGGCATGGAGCAAAGACTTCCCTTCAACCCACAAGGCAGACTCCACCTTTCAGGAAGGTGGACAACTGATAAGGCAGTTTAGTTCTACAAGGGCTTGAGGTTTTACTGCTCATGCCATTGCTAAGCATGGATCTATTGCAAAATAGCCTCCAAGCGGGTTTTTCTAGTTTAATTTGTTAGGAGATTGTTACAGTCTCATTTTTCAGAGCAGCTAAATGCATGCATACAAATCTTTGTTGGGGGAATTATTGTTGGTTTAAAATAACAGCGGGGGGGCGGGGAATGACACTTCTATAAAAAAGTTGAGCAAAGTCTGATATTTATTTTTGGACAGTAATCTGAAGAAACCTGGAGCTCTTGCTGAGTTTCACCAAGAGAACTGGTTGGTGGAGAACTCGCTAGGATGTAGTACTGGTGTTCACATTTCCTCTCCAGGCTTCTGTACTGAACATTTCAGTTTATAAAGGCAAACGGTGACAGACAAGCTTTCCTTTTTCTTCAGTCAACAGATAGAAGGAACTCAGATAAAGCATGAGAGATCATTTAGACCATAAGAGGAAACAGGAATATGGCAGGATGAGAAAAGTGAGCGGCTTATCTGTTGGTGACTGTGATCCAAAAAAAACCTGATCTATAACATACCTTTATTGGTTGCATCTGGCACTGGTAAGTGAGGAGTGGCTAAGTAGCTTATTTAACTAAATGAATACAAGAACATTCTTACCTCTTGACCTAGACTGAGAATAAACTGTCATCACAAATAACATTTAGGATTGACATATGCAGTAAGGTATCTTACAGTTTAATATTAAAGACCAAAAAAATGCAAAGTTAATTTCCATATTTTTCTACCTTTTTAATAAAGAATTCTGCATACTTTAGATGTTTGGAATTCTTAAAACTGAAATAGTGATTTCAGGTTTAATTTATAATTTAATAGAGGAAGATTTGTCTGATAAAACAAACAGCACAGGTCACAAAGACATTCCTACTCCATTCAGTAGATTAATTTGTAATCACCTTATTAAGTAAAATAAAGGCTTGACATGAGATATCTATACTACTACCAATAATTTATAGACTCTTAGCATAAGAGGTGTATCAGATTACTTGGATAGAAATAGCAAAGGGCATTGAAATAATTACTTGGAATCCAAACAGAATTATAAAGTCCTTCCTTCAGAAAGAAATCTTTTGTCTCCATACTATCCGCTGCTGATGCCACTGAGCACTCTAGAGAGATGGAGAAAGAACTCACTCTGGATGAGGACAATCAATCAAAATCTTCTCCGGAACTAGAACTGCTGTTATAACAGATCAATAAATGCTACTTGTTGATCTACAGCAGCAGAATCATGAAGGCGTCTACTCAAATAAAACCCTACGTATATGTGTATTAACCACTGTGTTTGTGTACATGTCCATTTAAATATTAATTCTAAATAAACTTCAGAGATTTTTATTATTGTATTCATGCACATACATAATCTGACATTGACTAAAGCACCCCTTACTGCTCTGTTAGCCTGAAATTCTGCAAGAGGAAAAAAAAACAGAGAAGTCAAATGTTAATGGAAAGTGGGATTTTCCTTGCAATAGCCTCAATAAATATGTCGGTTGGGGGAAAAAATAGGACAAAAATAGAAAGCTTATATCTTCAATATCAAAGAAAAGAATGTTTGTGTCAAATCTGTTGGAGAAATTGCCATGAATGGTTCATCTTTGTGAAAATATGACCCTTGTAATGCTAAGATCAGGGAGACATAGGATGATAGGTTGAATAAGAGCTATTTGCAGAAGCTAAAAAGGTCTATAGGAAGTTTTCATTTACATGTCTATTTTCCCAGTATTTTTAAATGGGTAGGAGAGGAAAGTGTAGAAAACAGGTTTTCAACGTGGTTCATTAATTAGGATAAAAAGCAAAGTATATTAGTGTGAATATTGAAAAATCCTTATAAACTGCATTCATTATTTTCAGTATGCAATATTTTTCATTTGCATTCATCTCTATTTCCTTAGTTTTGGATCATTTGTGCTTCTGTTCTCTGTGGCCCATACTTTCCTGCTATTGTATACATAAGTTCATCTTTCAGCTTTCCTAAAATACTCAGGGGAAAAAAAAAAAAAGTGCAATGAAATATACAATACCTTTTAAACCAGAGAATTAGAAAAAGACCTTTTTATTAGCCTCATCTGTAAGGTTTGCTCAGGGAAGCATGCACTAATCCAGCACCTAATTCTACACCATTCCTCACACAGAACATCCAGTTGTCTTTGCTCAGGATTTTGCAAGTAGAATAAATCTTACCATAAATTTCAAATAAGTTTTTCCATGAGTGGAGACTTGGGAACTTGACCCTGTTGGGACTGGTTGTAACAGCCAGCAGATCACTGGGGAGTTCAAAACGGGCTACATATGCTTAACTCAAAGAAAGCACATTAAAGGGCAGCAGTCATTGCATCCATACCAAAACACAAAACTTGACTCTGCTCCTGGTTGATCCTTCATGCCAGGCCTGCAGCCCCAAGACAGACACCTCAACATTCAGTGAAAAAAAATGTGCCACGAATTGACTATACTTCTGTTCAACTAAACTTGCACATGGCATATTTTATCACCTTCCTATGTCTGCAACAGAAGGTAAGGAAAGAAATACTGATAACGAAGGTGCATGCAGAAAAAAGTGTTACAGATGTTGAGGTATTTTTTTCTCCTTTTCTGTATCCCCTCCTGATTTATTTTAGATTTCACAGAAAATCTGGTGGCTCATTGTTCTATTGTTTGAGTTTTATATAATCTACCTGCAATTGCTTACTCTTTCCATGATCTCCCAGAGACCTGCTTTACAATGGAATGTGGTAACTGCAGTGGGCTTTCATTGCCAAAATCTTTATACGTGAAAGTTAACTAATATATTTCCTTCTATGCTTCATCAAAAAGGCTTAGCTAGAAAATGTTTAACAACTTTAGAATGCAACAGTAAGGACCATCAGGAGAGGATGTTGAGGTGGAGGATGTTTTTCTTTTTAATGAGAATAATATAAACTGAAGTGTTCTTACTCAGGGCATAGATGCAAACGCAAATAAATCACTTCAGGTGAACATAAATTCTGCTTGAATTGTAAATGACCCTGCTAACAGAAATTAGATTGAGGCAGAAGCTTAAGTTCTCATCTGTACACCTACTTTTCTTTGGGGCATTTTTCAGACTAGCAAACGAATTTAGACTTGAGTTGTAGAAAAGCTATGATTCTGCTGTGTGCACTCTGCCCACAAATCTTCAATTACTGTATTTAAGATGTTTAAGTGAAAAAGACTGTCGAGGCCTTGGCTTGTTTCCTTATTTTGGGATTGTTCTGTACCTGTGGTGAAGGAATAATTTGATTTTGTTTAGTGTCATCAAAAAAGCCATTTTTAGGAACAGACTGAAAAATACAAGGGGTTGGGTTTGCTGCTTCCCCCTTTCCTCCCTCATAGTCTCTGGTGGACATTTACTTATGCAGTGATGTAGGATAAACAATCCTTCAGACTTGATATTTAAATTTGTGAAATGGAAGCTCAGAAAATGCAGGTTGCAGTCTATAGACAGAGCATTATTGGGGTGTGTTAGTTGTTTTCTTTTTACTTTTTTAAAAATAACCAATCAGATCATTTAAATGCCAGATTGAAGTGTCTCTTTCATTCACAAAATATAGTCCAATAGCTGACTTGCTTTGAAATTGAAAACAGTGTCAGGACCTACGTTAGGTCAATGTAAATTTGGAACAACTCCATCAACTGCGAAGCAGTTAAATTCATATATATCAGTGATTTGAAATTGGCCTATAACATACTTTAATTTCTTAACCATTTCACAACAGAGATAAATCTCCTACGTATCAATTATTTGCTTTTGCCACTGTTACAGCTATGTCAGACTCACTGATCACATTCTTCCCGATTGCTTCCCTTATCCTAGAGAGATAATTGTACACAATAAAGGCAAAACAACAGATCTCTTCCAGCTGCCTGAAAACTTTAAGGAGAAAATTATCAAAGCAATTCTGTCCCAAGCATCCACTTGCCACTCAAAAGAATGTAGCTTCTTAACCAAAGGCATGTAAGAATTTGTTTTAATCCATGGAAATGTGAGCTATTTCAAAGAAATTAAAGAATTGCCTATAATGAGTATAGAGGACTAATAGTAGAAATCATATTTTATAGAAAGGTAAATCCCGTACAATTTTTAATCAAATGATTCAGGAGCTTCCTAATCACATTTTAAGGGCTTATCTAAATGCCAGGCAATTAAAACTCAGCAGAAACATAATAAAAACTCAGTGCAATTAACATTCAAAGTAGCTGCTAATTTGTCCATTTATTTGCAGCTCATGCAACTTCATAATAGAGTTTGCCAGACTAACCTGTTTAGATATACACCCCTCGTGCCAGCACAGTTATTAAAACAAACAATACATTTACAGTGCATCTTTCAATCTGCTAAAGCTGAGCAAAACCACATTTGAAGCTCTGAGACTCGCACCCAGCAGTGTCCACTTTAAATAGAAAAATCTCATTGATTGCATGAAACTCAGGTCTCATTTTTGTCCATCGATTCCCCTGGTGACCTTCTGCAGCATCAAAGCCCAGAGCGAACCCAATCTGACCCCGGCTTTATGTGCATTATTATATTGAGAGACAGGAGCTACTTACAGTCCATGCCATTGTCTCCGTAGATATGTAATAAAGTATTCTAGAACTGCTCCTGCAGAGAACACTTCATGCACTCGGCATTTCCTTTTCTCCGTCTCTCTCTCTCTCCCCTCCAATCTTAAAATTCTTCTCTTTGCTGCGCTGAATGCTTTTTTTCCCCCTACAGTGGACAGCTCAAATGAGCAACTTCAGACTTTGACTAATACTCACATAACTCTCAGTAAACAACATCCTTCACACAGATCTATAACTAATAATAATGCTCTTTATTAAGCTCTCCTGTGAAACAATATGTCTAATAAAAGCTGCTCTCCATGCCGTTTTAATTATAATAAATCACCTTCATTATGATGCATACTTCAATATAACATGCCTAATGCTTAGCTACCTAGGATACTACAATAATGAGGACAGAGAGTAGACACATCTTGAAGAAAGTTATTTACACACACTGAAAAATTCTACAGTACCCTACTGCTTTGCAACATGAATTTCAACAACTTTTATCTTACCTTACTGTTCATAACATCACAGCTGAGAAGAAAAAAAAAACTGAAAAATGCTGTTTACACAAATAACAGGACCCTGAATACATCCACTAGCATGGAAAAATAAGTCCTCGCAGTGCAATCATTTCTCTATAAATGTATAAAAGTATTTTACCACCCTGTGCAACAAATCAGTGATGAGACTATAGGCTGTTGTGCGCCGGTACCTAGGGATTTCATGTCAAAGTCAACTTCCTTGGCAATCCCTAGGGAACTGTGCTGTGCACATTCTCATGAAAGGTGTGAAAATCTGATTTTCTAAAATGGATCAGTAATTCTCTATGAAGGGGAAAAAGATCGATAAATCTTTGCTAAGTAGATTGTAAAGGAAAAATTATTCTTTCAGTGACAGTACATTAGGATCCTCCAAACAATCTCAATAAACTAAAGACATAGCATTTCTCCACCAGCTACTTTTGACTTCTGATATATTTTTGTAATCTCAGATCATTCTGCAATGCACATACATTTATATTTGCTAAGCAATGTTCCATGTTGATGTTGATTTATGAGTATATGCCATTATAATGCTTGGCTGTGAGTAGAAAAAGAAAATTATTAGCTGCTTGTAACCTGATAGATGTGATACGAAGAAATGTCATTACACCCATGCACACATATATGTTTGTTACTATATCACTCTCCCTACCCACACAAATATTCTGTATTCTCTATACCAATATTTACTACACTGTGTGTATTTATATGACTTTTTGTTTCTGCACAGAATTAGCTGCATTTCCAGGCACTGAGAGTTAATTATAACATATACAGCATCCGTAACTCTACTAGATGCTTCACAGACCTGAAAGGTGTTCAGCTAGTTACTGAAGTAGCACAAGCCAACTGGCATTTACACTTTCAAATCAGATAGCCACCTTGTACTTAAACATGCAATTTTACATACCAGCAAAAGCAGCATCTGCCTGAAGACAGCATGATAACATGGCCTACAGCGAGCAGTCCGAATGTATTGCCAAATCAGAAGCGGGCTACACACGCAACCAGAGGAATTCATTTGTCCTTTTTACACAATCTTTCTCCTTCTGCAGAGAGTAAGTGGAGCCTGCTAGAAGCGTCTGTAGCATTGTTTCTGCAGCAGCAGTAACACACATGATGTGGGCACGGAAATGGCCAGTCCAAATCTAAGTGCCAGTACAAAACTCAGTGCACTGGGTTCCGATTCTACTCCTGGCGTTCCCAGCACAGAAGTATTCTGGGTGGTAATCTTTGAGGGGACGCATGCTGGGGAAAGTAAAAAAGAGCTTTGTCCCTCTCCCTAATGCTGAGAAACCAGAGAAGAGAGAAGGCAGTCTTTAGTTGCCTGGAGAAGTCTACAGTCTGGAAACCAGCCAAGAAGGTTGTGGAATAAACACAGGAAATCAAGCCTAAGGATGTCCAGAACAAAGCGAGAAACCAAACCTGATGGGAAGACATAAGTGGGGAAAAAAAGTTAACTGCTCTAAAACTACTTCACGTTTGACTTGGACTTCCCCCAAAACAGATGAGCTTTGAACCTCGTAGTGCAATTCTGAATGTTTTAAGATGCAAAACTGTAGTGGAGCTAGTAACAACCCTAAAAACAAACTCTGTATCTGATTAGATTTCTTTGGCATTGTCCTAGAAAACATCATCATTTATACAAGGCACTGGCTTTTCTGTATATACTTTGACAGTTGAAGAATCCTGCTTGAACAGTTTTTCTAATTGTGTAAACTTTTCTTTTTGTTGGTTTGGGGGATTTGTTTTGTTTTTTATAAGCAGGGCAATACACAGCAATACCTAGATGTTGCCCTAGGTCCCAGTCTAGGGTACATTATTAGAAGATACCCAAACAGACTGGGCAACAGCACTCTGTCACCTTTGAGAGAGAGTGCAGGTAAAATTATTTTCTTCCCCCAGCCATCACTACCTCCATATCCACCAAAACGAATGAGATGGGAGTAAGCAGAACTACCATGGACAAAGGAAGATTATAAAGAAGAATAACACAAGTGGCACATCAATCCCTGATGAAGTCAGTGCATATCACTATCATGAGGGACAAAAGGATAAAATTAGGTTCCTTTGGATTGTCAGATCTCATTGTTACCATGGAGGACCACAAGATGATGTTCAGTAGCCCCCTGCAGCTTCTCCTCAGACTTGTGTATTTTGAACTCTTTCACTGGGGCTCCCCAAAGTACTTCACGCACTTCAGATTGTGAATCTTCACAACACCTCTGGCAGATTCATCCTCCAGGTACAGCATGGAATAGAAATAAGGTCCCCCCACACCCTACACACACTGTATGGGGTACGCAGAGGGGCTGGGTTAATGTTTCAAAGTTGGATGCTTCATCCACACTAGTCTGAAATTTAGACCTAGATGACTAGGTCAAAACCACACAGGGAAGGAGGGCCAGGCTACTTGTTCCCTTTTATTCTAAAGGCACAGGGACACACCTGAAAGACAGAAAGATGTAGCTAGTAAGTAGAAGCCTATGGCAAGCACCCATCAAAAGGGGGCTGTGGTCCATGCAGATGTAACGTATACACACACACAATAATATACATGGTCTTATGCTTCTCAGATACCCCAAACAATTTTTAGATCTCAGAAAGAAATATGAACTTGTGTTCTCTTACTATAAGTTCTGGAGAGGGGAATAAAAAAAAATCTTCATTGAAACCAAACCATGGAGGTAGTCAATCTCCCTGTAGCATCACAAATGCTTGCTTGAGGTGATTGGCTTGCCGAGGCGATCGGCTCCGGGGCAGATGCGTTCTGCAGCGGAGCCGGGGATCGAGCCAGGCAGGGCTTTTTTTTCACCATCGAGGCCAATCGAAGCAGCCGAGGGAGCCACCAGGACCCGGCAGCCCTCGCGAGGGAGGCTGACGAGGCGTAGGCAGAGCCAGCTGCGCCCCCTCCCCGGCCATTCAAAAGCAGCCCCTAGGGAGCTCGAGCGACCAGGAGGGCGGCGAACAGGGCATGGCGTGTCAGAAGGGTGGGGTGTGGCAGTTTGCACAGGCAGGGTGAGCCCCTCGCCGCTTTCTTGCAGCGGTCTTTCCCTTCAGTACTTGTAACCTGCCTGCGAGGAACCTGGCCATGGTATCCAACCAGGCAGAAAACCATGGCCTCCACATCTCTTGTGGCCTCTCCAGCCAGTCACCAATGTGGCCACTCAGATGGAGGGCTCGGGGAAACAACGCAGCCATCCAGGTCTTGGGCTGCAGGGTGTGCCCGAGTCTTCTGTCGGTATCCAACAGCAGCAGCGAGGGGTATGCCTGTGGGAGGTGTGCCCAGGTTGAAGAGCTGCTCAGCCAGGTAGCAGAGCTTTGGGAGGAGGTGAGCAGGCTCAGGAGCATCAGGGAGTCAGAGAGGGAAATTGACTGGTGGAGGTGTACTCTACCCTCTCTGAGACAGACTCACGAGCCTGCCACAGCACAAGTGTCTCCTGCTACGCAGAAGACAAAAGTTCTCTCATCCCACCAGGCAGTAGGAGGAGACCTAGGCCAAGGCGGGGAATGGAGGCAGGTTCCTGTTCGGGGTGGTAGGCGAGCCCTGTCCCTGCCCACCTCACCTTCCCATCTACCCTTATATAACAGGTATGAGGGTCTAGAACATGACAGTCAGAACAACGATGTAGACGAAAGCCCGTCCCAGTTGGAGAGGGTGCCTAAGGCAAGGCAACCTACCCCCCGCATTGCTACATCTTCTGTCAAAAAAGAAAGAAGGGTTCTTGTCATGGGGGACTCCCTTTTGAAAGGGACAGAGGGCCCAATATGCTGACCGGACCCAACCCACAGGGAAGTCTGTTGCCTCCCTGGGGCTCAGGTGAGAGACTTTGCTGAGAAAGTCAAGCGCCTGGTACGGCCCACTGACTACTACCCGCTACTGGTCTTTCAGGCTGGTAATGACGAGGTAGCAACGAGAAATCCGAGAGTGATCAAAAGGGACTTCAGGGCTTTGGGGTGACTACTTAAAGGATCAGGGGCACAGGTTGTGTTTGCCTCTGTCCTTCCGATAGGGGGGAATCGATGCTGACGAGCAGACTCATCACATTAACACGTGGCTTCAGGACTGGTGCAACCGGCAGAATTTCGGGTTTTTCGATCATGGGAAGGTCTACGCAACACTGGGCCTGCTGGCACCAGATGGGATGCGCCTCTCTCAGAGAGGGGTGAGGATTTTTGCTCAGGAGTTGACAGGGCTGATAGATAGGGCTTTAAACTAGAGTCGAAGGGGCAAGGGAATAAAACCAGGCACGCTGGTGATGAGCTAAGGGATGGTGTGCTAGAATCAGAGGGACTGTGTGCTAGGGAGGCCCTTCGGTCAGCTCCACAAGGTGCTGCGTGTAGGGAGGCGCATTTGAAGTGCTTGTACACAAACACACGCAGTATGAGGAATAAAATGGATGAGCTAGAAGTTTTGGCCCAGTCCTGCAACTACGACATCATCGGCATAAGCAGAACCTGGTGGGATGAGTCCTGTGGCTGGTGTGTTGCAATAGATGGTTACAGGCTCTGCAAGAGGGACAGGCAGGGTAGGCGAGATGGTGGGGTGACGATGTACGTGAAGCATGGGCTGGACTGTGTGGAACTTCAAGATGGCTATGGCAAAGTTGAGAGCCTCTGGGTAAGGATTAAGGGACGAACAAATAAAGGGGATGTCGTTGTGGGAGTCTATTACAGACCACCTGGCCAGGACGACAACGCCGATGAATTATTCTTTGCAGAACTAAGAGATGCCTCGAGATCAACTCCCCTTGTCCTAATGGGGGATTTTAACTTGCCAGATGTCAACTGGGATCACCACACGGCTGACACGAGCAAGTCCAGGAGGTTCATAAAGCACCTAGATGATAACTTCTTGGTGCAGGTGCTAAGACAGCCAACTAGGAAAGGCACCCTCCTAGATCTATTGCTGGAGAACAGAGAGGGTCTTGTGGGAGACGTGGCAATTGGTGGCTGTCTCAGTCATAGTGACCATAAAGTGGTTGAGTTTAGAATTTATGGTGACAGAAGGAAAAGTGTCACCAAAACTTCGGCCCTGGATATGGGGAAAGCAGACTTCAGGCTGCTCAGGGAACTAGTCAGCAAGGTCCCCTGGGAAACTGCTTTTGAAGGCATTGGCGTCCATCAGTGCTGGTCAATCTTTAAGCACTGCCTCCTAAAAGCACAAGATCAGGCAATTCCAAAATATCGGAAGTCAGGCAAGCGGGGCAGAAGGCCGGCCTGGCTGACCAGGGAACTTCTACTGGAGCTTAGGCAAAAAAAGAAAGCGTACGGCTGCTGGAAGGAGGGTCAGGAGACAAGGAAGGAATACAGGGATGCTGTTCGTATTTGTAGGGAGAAAATTCATGTGGCCACAGCCCAACTAGAGTTGAATCTGGCCATGTCTGTGGGAGACAATAAAAAAGGTTTTTTTTTTTTTTAAGATATGTGAACAGAAAAAGGAGAACAAAGAAAACATAGGTCTGCTACTAGATGGGGAGGGTCTCCTCACAGACAATGACATAGGCAAAGCAGAGACGTTTAATGCCTTCTTCGCCTCTGTCTTCAACACTGACGATAGGCTTTGGGACCCAGGGTGCCCTGAGCTGGAGGACCATGATGGTGGGAATGACAAACTCCCAACCGACCCTGAACGTGTGCGGGATTTGCTGCTCCACCTGGATCCATACAAGTCCATGGGTCCAGATGGGATTCATCCCAGGGTGCTTAAAGAGCTGGCTGACGTCATCACGGGACCTCTCTCAATTATTTTTCAACGATCTTGGGAATCTGGAGAGGTCCCAGTGGACTGGAAGCTGGCAAATGTTGTGCCAATTTTCAAGAAGGGTAAGAAAGAAGACCCTAGCAATTACAGGCCTGTCAGTCTCACGTCAGTGCCTGGTAAAATTATGGAGAGGATGATCCTTGAAGTTATCCTTGAAGTTATTGAAGCGCACCTGGGGGACAATGCAGTCATTGGTCCTAGCCAACATGGGTTCACGAGGAGTAGGTCCTGCCTAACAAATTTGATTTCCTTTTATGATAAGATCACCCATCTAGTCGATCAAGGGAAACCAGCTGATGTGATCTTTTTGGACTTCAGCATGGCTTTCGACACAGCTTCCCATAGGATCCTACTGGACAAGATGTCCAGCATACAGCTAAACAAAAACATCATACGATGGGTGAGCAATTGGCTGACAGGCAGGGCTCAAAGAGTTGTGGTAAATGGGGCCACATCTGGCTGGCGGATGGTCACTACTGGGGTCCCTCAAGGCTCCATTTTAGGGCCAGTCCTCTTCAATGTTTTTATAAATGATTTGGATGTAGGACTAGAAGGTGTTTTGAGCAAATTTGCCGACGACACCAAACTTGGAGGAGTTGTGGACTCGGATGAGGGTGGAAAGGCCTTGCAGAGAGATCTGGACAGACTGGAGAGCTGGGCGATCACCAACCACATGAAGTTTAACAAAAGCAAATGCACCTGGGACGGGGCAACCCTGGCTATACGTACAGACTGGGCGACGAGACGCTGGAGAGCAGCCCCGCAGAGAGGGATCTGGGGATTGTGGTTGACAGCAAGGTGAATATGAGCCAGCAGCGTGCCCTGGCAGCCAGGAGGGCCAACCGTATCCTGGGATGCATCAAGCATGACATCGCTAGTCGGTTGAGGGAAGGGATTGTCCCGCTCTACTCTGCGCTGGTGCGGCCTCACCTTAAGTACTGTGTGCAGCTCTGGGCACCACAGTACAAAAAGGACATTAAACTGTTGGAGAGTGTCCAGAGGAGGGTGACGAAGATGGTGAAGGGCCTAGAGGGGAAGACATATGGGGAGTGGCTGAGGTCACTGGGCCTGTTCAGCCTGGAGAAGAGAAGGCTGAGGGGGGACCTCATTGCAGTCTACAACTTCCTCGTAAGGGGGAGTGGAGGGGCAGGGGACCTATTCTCCATTATCACCAGTGACAGGACCCATGGGAATGGTGTCAAGCTGAGGCACAGGAAGTTTAGGCTAGACATCAGGAAGAGGTTCTTCACCGAAAGGGTGGTCACACACTGGAACAGGCTCCCCAGTGAAGTAGTCACTGCACCAAGCCTGTCTGAATTAAGAGATTGGACTGTGCACTTAGTCACATGATCTAAACTTTTGGGCAGACCTGTGCGGTGCCAGGATTTGGACTTGATGATCCTTATTGGTCCCTTCCAACTCGGGATATTCTATGATATCAGCATTACAGAAACAAAAATCAGAAAAGGCCTAATACTGCTTGCAAAGAAGCACTCTTCTGCCTCATTTTTTAAAGAAGAATTTGCCTTGCTACATAGTTCATGAGAAAGCACAGAGGTGGGGTGTAACAGCTGTATTTCAGGCCGTACGTCCTACTGAATAAATCCCATTCTTTCTGTGTGTACCCTGCACTACATTTCTGAGGACAGCTTCCTCCTGAAGTTACAGTTCAGATCCATGCCCAGTGCTCCTGCTGCGACTGACTGACCCAGAGTAGCAAGAATCACTGGTTTTAGTCTGTAAGCATTTATTCAGACTATTCTCTAACCCACACAGCTAGCACCTCCAGGTGTTTGGTTTCCTCTGTTGTTCACAGAAAAGGATTTTTGTTATTTCATTCTCAGTGAAATAGTTTTGGGGAAAATGCAGGTAACATCACTTGCACAGGAAAGTATTTTTCTTCATTTTTTCCTCATTTCACAGAACAGGAGAACAGTGGTTGTCAGATTAAATACTTCTTCCATATCTGAAATTTGGTTATAGTCTCCCCACAAAGGGAACAACACTTACAGCTCCCTGTCTGCCTAGGCAAAACGAGCCTGTTGCTACTGGATTAGAGGGATTTGGGTGAGGAAAGTGATTAAGAACTTTGCTTTTTTTTTAGTTTTTCATCTCCTCTCGTTTTTTTTCATATTCAGACATCATGTACATTCTGAACAACACTGATACTGCTCAGTTTTGCTCTAACACAGCTTTTTTTAAGCTACCCATTTTTGCCTTTGACGATTTACTCTTTCACAAACTGTACAACAAAGGCTGAAGATTCAGAGTCCTTGTTTCTGCTCCTGAAGTAAAATGCTAAGGAGGCCAATCCCAAGTGTTGGGCACTGCCCAGAAGAAAGTATAGGCACGATTACAATCGAGACAAATCATGGCTGTCTGTACCCACCCCTTTGAGATTACCTATCTATTCCTCATCTGCACTAGTGAAGTCAGATACTAAATGGTATGGATCTCTGGTGAGAGATATCTCCTAAAATGTCTAAACACCAAACAACACACACACACCTTCAAGGGTCAATGCTTGTAACTTAGCACAAAAAAACAAATCCTGCACCCAACAAAATACAAAAATCCCATTGCTTTGTAAGGAGGGGAGACTGCATCCGCGAAATCCAGGTGAGCCCTTCTCATCAAAGAGAGGCCCATGCAAACACCGCATCAGGCGATGAGGCTCTTCATTTATGTCATAAAACAGCCACAACAAATTATGCCAGTGGTCCAACTGGCAAAATTAATATTAGAATGGGCACCTTAGGGTGCATTTTCCAGAATATCATGAGTTTCTTCCAGCTACACATTATAGCAGTGTTTTTATCTCATTGTCCCAAATAAATTAAGGAGATTCATCAACTGCATTATCCTCTGAACCCCTATGTGGATGTTATATATATATCACATATATACATGTGCAATATTCCAGGATATATTTCTATAATAAATGCCTAGAAAGTTTCAGATGAGAACTCTCCTGTATCACAAGCTAAAAATTGCATTTGTATTCAAAGGCATGTTACACTCATGCTAATACAACTTGACAATGTGAATTTTCAAATTAAATTATGGAGCAATCCTGTAGCAAAGAATGAAACTTCCTTACCCTCTTAATGTCACTTGATTTCACATGATTTCTCAAAAAAAACTACTTAAAACTTGGTACGCCATAGCTCACC
Organism: Anser cygnoides; assembly: GCF_040182565.1. Taxonomy (NCBI): domain Eukaryota; kingdom Metazoa; phylum Chordata; class Aves; order Anseriformes; family Anatidae; genus Anser; species Anser cygnoides. The sequence goes on from NC_089874.1 coordinate 61,731,313, forward strand.
ACAGAATACAGCTTTTTTGATTAAAAAAAAAACATAGTAAAAAAAGTTGTTTTCCTTTTTTTAAATGAACGTATTCTAACCTGTTTTATCTGCCTTGCAGAAGGCGTCATTTTCAGCATTTTTACCCATTTGACAAAGCAAGGGAAGGAAAGAATGGTAATAAGAATCACCTTTACGTATGGAAAGACTAATAAATTATCATTTTGTTGGGCTTTGTGTTTTTCTATTTCTTAACTAACAGAAGACAGACTTAAAATGCATTCAAGAGACTTAGAAGAGTCACAGGTAAGCTGCATGGGGAACCGAAGAGGGAGACCAATATCAAAGAACAGGCCCCATATAGAGAGGCATAGGAGAAATAGCTGAGGAAAAGAAGACCCAGAAGAACATCCTGCCTTGAAGTGAACTAATTGCAGCTGCATGCACAGAGAAACCAGGGAATGGATGCATGGCAATGCCACGTTTTTACATTGTGCATTTTGCAAATGGACTTCATGGAACCTGCATGACAAAGTCCACTTTGAATGGCCTGGAAGGCATTCTTTCATTCATTAAAAAATAAAAATAAAAAATTAAACTACTATCAGAGTGGTTGAGTTCAGGCACATTTCCAGTGCAGTGCTACTGTCACCCTGAAACATTGCACTTGGTTTTGTCAGTTTTCAAAGAACAAACTCAAGGTGAAGAGTCTGGGAAGAAAACTTCAAGGTTCCCATCAATTTTTTGCAATTCTTCACTGCTGTATCACCTGCTTATGTAATGCACCTTCTGTAGCCACCCTCAGGTTTGGCTAGCTAACCATTAACACTAAGCAAGTAAATATAACCAAAAAAATATACTAATTACCGAAGCCTATATATGTTTTCATAACCATACATCTCAGCTACAATTGGATGGATGCTCTTGACCTATCTTTCAGTTGCTTACACAGATGATCTGGTTTGAAAGTATGAGAAGTTTAGAAACTTAAATAAATAACTTAAATAAATACCTTAGCAGGCAGATCCTCTGGAAAACACCTTGAAAAATCCCTGGGGACTACAGATTGCCAAGCACTTTTACAGAACAGGCCACAGCACTAAATCACATTATTTATATTAAATTCATTAGACTTTTGCATGAATGTGCTTAAATCTATTGTGATCTCTAATCCTGATGAACATTTAAGAACTTCATCCAGAACACTGACATCAGTAGAAGCAGGCTCACTGTATCCTGTATATAGATTTGGGCAGCAATTCTTAAGACTCGCAAAAGCAGCAATCTTATTTTAATTAAAATCCTGTTAGAACATCCACAATACTTCATGATGAGCAAACTCCATAGACATATTTGCAATAGGCTTAGGTGATGCTAATTGAAGGCCACATTCATAGACATTTGAGACTGGAAGTAACCATCTTTGTGTCATTAAAATTAGCTTCAAGATACAGAAGGATTTACCCTAGGCCCTTCTTTCCCCCCTCTCCATTCATTTCTCCCCTAACCTGCTAGCATTACAACCCATATCCACACAAATACTTGCAATTACGTCACCAGCCCTACCACCCCTGCTGAAAAACCACCTAAGACTTCCTTCATGGGCACAATCTGTTGTTCCCAGGTCAAGATGAAGAATTTCCAAAGCCATGACTTAGGAAGAGCAGTAGTTTGGGCAGAGGAAGTTTCTCTCTGGGAAGACAAAGGCACCAGACTTGTTGCTGGCTCTCTGAGCAGGTACTGCTGCCCTACCAAGGCCAGCAATAACTAACTGGTAGCCCTACACAACAGGTTCTAACACAATAAGCAGGGCATGTATTTGAAATACAAATGGGTTGGCGGGGAATTTTTTGTAACATCGTTTAACTTCCCTTGGCTGCCTATCACACCACCACTGCATTAGAGTGCAGCACAATTTAAGAACACGCAGAGCATCAAAGCAAGTAGAACAGGAAAGAGTGAGCATTTTGTTCAAACACCAAGATGAATGTAAAGACCTTTGGAAATAGCTCCTCTGTTAAGCTTTCTCTTTCCTCCTCTTCCTCCCCAGAGTAGCAGCATGAAAAGTCAGAAAGCAAGGCTGTTTATAAACCAAACTGAAACAGTTCAGCTCAATTTTACTAACCAAGCAAAGCAGACAACTGGCTGACAAAAGGGGAACTTTTAGAAGGGAAAAAAGTAAAGTAATGCTGTTGCTGGCAGCCATGCAGTTCATGCAAGGAATGTCTTTAAAAGGCAGGGGAAGGATAACTAGAACAGTCTCTGCAGAGCAAAGCAGCATCACAACACGCCTCCAGATTACTTCATGCACAAGGTTGACAAGTCTTTTAAATATTAAGGGCCATGTTCTACTCTAATTCCACACATGGGACTCCCATTAATGTCAGTGGGTGTTTCACACAAAGCAGTAGAATAGAAAACAGCCCTTGGCATCTTTTAGTATTAAAGAAAAAAGATTTCAATAAGTTTACTTAATCCATCAAACTGGCAGACTCGAGCATTAGCTCCTGTGATAGTGCTGTCAATGCTTGGTCAAGCCTAAAAAAACCTTCAAGCTTAAGCAAGTCTTGACACAGCACAGAAGCAGAAGCTCAAGATGGCCAACTGCAGGAAGTAAATAAACTTTTAAAAGCAAAGAGAATAAAGGATTAAAGGATAAAGAAAATTATTTTCCCCCTTTATATCAACTTTTTCCAGAGAAGAAATATGTTTCTGAAAAAGAAACCCTGAGCTTGGCACACTGGGTGGAAAAAGAGAAATGGAGACAAATTTAGGGGCTGAGGGGGAGTGGGAAGTAGAGTGTAGCTTCTAATCCTGCTAAAGGAGTGTTGCATTGACTTTAGTGCGTTAGAGGCATAAAAACTTTTTGACCAAGCAAAAGCTGGTCTCCTTGATAGCCTGCAGTAACTGGAGTTAAAGGTCTCACTACATATAGTACATGGGAAAAGTGGATTTATGCCTGAGAGTGTATTTTGCTGTGAGATGCTTGCCGTCAGATACCCAGTCAGAGCTTTATCAAACACCTGCAAGTGAGGACAAGCATGAAAGGACTCTGCTGGCACCTTGCCTCTTACAGCTCTCCTACCCCCGACATTCCCAGTAGGAACAGTCTTGACCACCAGTCAATACTGTGTTTTTCATTTTAATTTTGGTTTACAGATCACACAAGACCCACATACTTATTACCCTAGACTTTTGTTGGCTTGGTGGCTACCACTGCAGGTGGAATGTCATTGGCTCTAGGTTCCTATACCTCATGATAATTGCAAGTGACCTACATGCATTGAAAGATGGTAGAGCTGCATCTGAAATACTAGCTCCTATTCTCATTGCCTTATTTAGCATCCATCTGGTTCAATTACCACTCAGGGGCACACTGTGGGATTTCTGTATCGAAGAAACTGACACAAGTATATGGCCTGGCTGACAATTTAGCTAGACAAGCCTGTTGAAACGATGTAAACTTATAGGATACATGGCATTAGTAGTCTGACCTTGGTACATAAAATATTTGAGGCAATTTAAAGTATATTACCATGATGCAAAGAAGGCAATTTGAAGAGAGCAACAGGGTAGAGGTACAGAGGTACAGGTACAGTTGTTGGACAGCGTTGTGCAGGCTCTCTCTCCCCCTCTGGATATATTGATATCCTTTATTTATAGCAGTAAAAGCATGTAAGCACAAAAAGCATTTGAAGACAAAGTTTAAAAATACTACAGAATGATGAGCCATACAGCCAACTCTATCTAACAAACTTGTTCTCCCTTTATTTCTTTCTTCTAATTCAGTATGCGGCCAATTTGTTTGCACCCATCACTTTAGCACATGACAAAGCATAGCAATCTTCATGCTCTACTCCCTCCTCATTCGGTTACTTTTGGGGATGAACTCCCTCTTACTCACCGTCTTTCTTCCCTGTGTGGTTACACCAATCTCTCCTTGGATTGCTATTGAGGAAAAGCAATTGTCCAGAAGTGGAAGTTACATGCAATTCTGAATGGGGCAGCTTCCCAGTGTTCATTATAATCAATGGAGTCTCTTTCATTGACTTCTGTAAGAGATGGATCAAAGCAAGACCCTTTCTTTCAGGTCCTTCTGAACAAATTTCACTTGAAAACACCAAGACACTTCCTGCCAGGAAATCTACAGAGAATTCAGGCAGAACCCTGTTTTCAGTTTCACGACAAACTCAGATTAAATGAATTGCCTTCTGTGGCTTTCCAGTGTCAATTCCAATTATGGCAAATGCTGTGTAAACCCTAGGCTTAAAAAAATACATCAAGAAAAGTAGGGTGAAGGTCAGCATGCATGTGGGAAGCACCACAATTTTGGCTTGAATTCCTTTTGAGGTAATGATCCTCAAACCTACTTTGTTTACAATTCATGGAAGGTCAAAAGGTTACACTAAAAGTGGTTTAAAGAAGTCTTTATAAGAGGAAAAGGCAAAGGCACAGCAGAATACCTAACGTCATTCTAGTGACAAGCGCAGAAGGCAAAGTCACCCTTAACTACTTCCTCAGTAGTCCACAAAAAATGCATATGTTAATTCATGCCCACTGAATTCAGTGGGGGAACTGAGTACATATGCAATGGCCTTTACTGGAACAGCCCATGTTTTTGTGAATAGGCACTGATGTGAATTCCCAACAACTTCGGTACTACGTGAACAACTGCAACTTAAAAACACGAATCCACACTAGAAGATCACTCATTTGGACCACCAAGAACTCAGTTCTAAAACAACCCTCCTCCCTTCCCTTTCCTCACAAATGTAGTCCTGTCAAAACCAGTGGGACAATTCCCATGAGGAGAGCCTATCTTTGGAAAGGTTTTCATCATTGCTCAACAGCCACACTAGATCATGGCAGAAAAGTCTGATCTAGCTAAATTCCTATCGGGCATAAGCTTCTTACAACAATCTTAACGGTTTCTCCTTCTCTAGACTCTACCCAGTGCTCTAGGGAAAAAAACGAATCAAGTATCTAAGTAAACCATCAGCTTGAGTATATAAATTAAGTATATACATTCTTTATAAACAGGACTCCTAATAGTACATTTAAATTATAACTTGCACTTTTACAGCATCCCCATGGAGTTCATTTTAAAAATGAATGAATGAAATAATACCAGTAAGGCTACAGAATTTCTCATCCACACCCCCTATGCTGGCTTATCTAGTTTTAATGTCTAGGACTTACACAGTTGCAAACTATAGCTGCTTAAATGACAACTATTGTTCACTGCATGGTATTTGATGAAATAAATGCTCAAGTATGAAATCCATTAGTGCCACGTACCCAATACATTGCATTTGTAAAGGCATAGTTCGGGGAGGAGGGAAATTCCTCTCCCCAGATAAATACAGCTTTTAAAGTTTTTTATTATTATTATTTTCTTTCAACAAAATATCTATTTTTTGGAACATCTCTATCTGCTAGTATCCTGAAACTCAAAGAAATACCTCAAGGCAAGTATTTGTTCTCTATTTCCTGTTGGAACAGTGCAAGAATGTTCTTTGTGTTATTTGAAGCAAGCAGCAAAGATGGCAACAACACATGGGTAACTTCACTTCCTTGGGGAAAAAGAAATTCCAACACATATTTAATATACATTTATATTCTGTATAATTAAAGAGGCATCCCAAAGAGAACAACAGGCACTGATGAGCACTTGTTTCTGAAAGGGGCACATGAAACAACAGGAGTTTGTGCCAAAGCGCAATGAAGCAGTGGTGAGGTCCTACTGATCTGCTCCCACAGAGACCACTGAACAGCCAGCTCCAAACTAGGACAGCAGTTCTGTGTTTTTTTGCCTGGTTCAGCTTCCTATAGATGCTAGCAACAGCAGAGCGTGTGAGGAAAACAAAAACAAAAAAAAACACAAGAGAAAAAACAAGAAAACAACAGAAGTAAGAGAAACTATATAGCAAATTCTGTTTCTCTATGGTCTTTTCCAAGCAATTCAGAAACTGATTGTGCTACCACCTGCCATAAAAAAAAAAAAAAAAGTTGTCCTGGGTTCCTGCCACTCCTGGAAAAGGAATAAACACTAATTTGGATGAAGATAGCTTCCTTTTGCAATGCTTCATTTGCTCTATGATCCCAAGCTGAGAGAGAATCAGGACAATTATATTGAGAGTAAAGACATTACAAAGAATTGTGCTTTAGAAAATAAAATGTCCTTAGTGTATTTGTGAATGATCTAGCCTACCTCTGAATGAAAATTCAAATGCAGGGAACAAAAGCAGGGTAAGTAAAGCCATATTCTCGTTCATTCAGTAAAACCATGATTACCTCTTTTTCCCTTCATGAAATAAACTACTACTCCTCTAAAGTCAATTTGCAAGAGCCTCAGTTTATGGAAGAAAAAAAAATCCACAAAACAAAAACCACCTCCTCCCGTAAGAACATTCAAAACAAACCTATCCAGACAAAAGGCCCAGTTTCCCTATTGCTTTGTGCTAGGGTGGGAAGGAAAAAAAAAAAAAACAGTTGTCTGCTACATTAGTGAAAAATAACTTCAGAGAGTCAGACACATGCTGAAATGTTTCAGTTGAAATCCAACTCTGAGAAATTTTTTAAATGTTTTCAACACATCAGCATGAAGCATCGACCCAGTTGGAATCACTTAGATCTAAAGCAAATGCACTGATTGTTTTCACAGCATGCTTTTCTTCTTCAAGCTGCAACAGGCAGACTGGCAACTGCTGTTCGGAAAGGTTTTCAGCCCCCCGCCTTGGTTTACTGTAGCCTATGACACGATCAATACCAGGGTTAGAAGGCAGAGGAAGCTAAGGAAAGATTATGAAGATGAGGTGAGCGACAGAATTACCTTACAGGATTTGTTCTTTCTGTCTCACCTTGAGTCTTTTCTGCTGCAGACGAAAATGGAGAACCATCCTGATCCCTGTGCTCTGGAAGGGGGCAGGTATGGTCAGGAGGTTGCACGGTGTGACCACAGACAGCACTCTGTGCAGTTCAGAATATTCTGCCTAACAGATACAACATGAAAGAAGATCCTGCCAGCAGATACCTTTTACTTTGGCAGGGTGGAATGGAGACACTGCTCAAGAAAGCTTTTCTTTCGTTAATCAGTATAATTAACATGTACATTGAGAAAAAGTTCACAGTGAAATAAAGCTTGAGCATTCTCCTTTAATCATTTCACCTCTACCCAGCTGGTGCCATCTGCAGGCATCTCTGCTCCAGCCCATCCAGTAGGGACCACCATCTTCCAAACAACCCCCCTCTCTTTGCACTGGTACATAATGCCAGAGCACCTCAGACACCAATCCTGATTAATATGCCACAGCACAGATCAGTTTTGCTGCCGTGTTATAAAGCTCTTAGCAGCTTTCAGTTGTTCAGGTACCACATCATTACAGAATTTTTACTGCACCCCGAACAATTTTAATACAGTGTCTTCTCTTGTTGGATTCTTCATGATGGAAACTGAGATTTTAAGCCCCTTACTGGAAATACCATGCTTTTATTCTGCTTTATCCTGCCACCAGTTTATGGAGATAGGTGACTGAGCTTGAACTTACTGCTGTAGCGCAAGAAGGGGTGGAAGAAAACTGTTCTTCAAGGGGAATTAGAAGTGAAGAAGGACCAGCTTAGGCCAGGGTTTGTTCTTTTCAGTTAAGCATACAGAAAAATCCCAGGAGAAAACCGTATCTGGACATTAATAGCATGCAGCAGCCAGAATTTTGCTGGGATCCAGTCAATCCACATTTATATTTTAAAATGATAAGAGATAGGAAATGGAATGGAGAACAGGAAAATCGTGTTTTTTGTTGTTGTTCCCCCCCCCCTCCTTTTTAGTGACATAAATTTTATATAGTTAAGTGCTCTATGGCACAAGCAAACAATTTATTGTAGATTATGTAGATTCAAGCTCAGTAGGTCACTCCAAGCAGGACAGGGCTCCTTAGACCCATTGCACAGACTCACGTGTGCCACTCCATAGCGATAATAGAATTAATCCCACTGCAGACATTTTCTTTGCAAACAGTCGCAGCACCATTATCTGTGCTCTGCCTAGAAGTATGGGCTTTGTGCAGTTCTTCATGTCCAAACAGGTAGAAAACACAGCACAGACCCTGAGGAAAACACAAGCTAGCAGACCAGAAAGGACAAGGCCTCCAATCTGCATTGTCATGTTTCAGACTGGCTCCTTTATCTTGGGCCTGAGATTAAGAGCTGCCAAAGCTGAACACATTGCTCTCCTAGAGAGCAGCATAGGATAGATCAGGGGGAGGAGGGGCTTTATTATATATATTTTTGTAACCTTTTAATACCTTGACAGTAGGAGGGACAGCAGATGAAGCGAGGGGCTACAGCAAGCAGCCCACAGGCACGGGGAGGCACAGGACCTCCCACCACAGCCACAGCAAGAGCTGGCTGACCTCCCTGCGTCCATCCTGCAATGCTCAAGCCACCCAGCCTGGTTGTGGCACTCGCTCCTGTCATCCTTTCTTCTGCGGTGACCAAACTTCATCTCAGCTCTCCCAATGGCACCTGTTAGATCCACTTCCCGATAGCTCTGCTTGACAAAATGCCCCCTTTCCCTTGCCTGACCACTTCCCCTTGGTCTGCTCCCACTTGCTGGGGCCCCAACAGTCCCTGGCCCTTGGGCCAGCTCAGGGGCCACCCTGGAGCACCCCTACCATGCCTCATAGGGTCCCACCATGAGGAAACAAAGCACAGCCTGGGGCAGAAAAGCCAGCCCTGTCACATGAGTTGCCAGTCCACAAAATCGGTCGGGGGAAAAAACCACCCAAAGTTTGCTTTGCTTTGTCTCCTATTTAGAAAAAACATGATCTGGCTGCAAGAGGCCTGTTGTCAAGTTGCTATCCACACTTCAAGAGGTTCCAGACATGAAACAGGAGACAAAAAAATATATATTTATTCAGCCCTGTGAAGCTGAAGGCTTTTCTTTTGGGAAGGGTGTTCCCTATAGACAGGTCTGTCACTTGACAGTACTGTTCGTGATGAGGCAATACATTTGGTAGTTGTGCCATACTGACATCTGAGGTTTCAGCTAATCCTGCCTCAGAGAGGTTTCACAATTCAGAACATTTCCTCTCCTACATTATACTAAGTTGGTCAAATTTTGGGCAGGGAGACTGTCTTGGTTTTGGTGTTCATCTTCACAACCATTTTTAAACCTATAACGTAACATGTAGGCAACAGACTTGAACTGAACATCTTCACTGGCTGAATTTTTGACACCTTTTGAAGAACTCTGAGAAACAATATGCAGGGGTGATACTATAAAAAACTACTCAGAAAACATGCAATCACAGACATGTGACACTTAAGCATGCACGTATTTACTGCAATACTATCCTGCTAAGTACCAGACTCAAAACACATCTCCCCATTTAAAATGTAAGCAATTTAACTCAGTCTCATGTGACAATTCAACGTACATGACTGAGGTCTCCCACTTACCCCCTCAAAATAACAAAAAATACAGGTAGTTACTTGATTAGGAGGCCCTTCTGCCCAGAAATTAATTTCAACTTCAAAAACTAAGACCACCAATTTTCAGTTACCCTTTAGCTGCTTCCTACCAGATGCAAGCAGGACCCTGCCTTTTGCTTGCAGCTTCACAATAAGAAACAAGATGGCAAAAGAACAAATTTAAGCCCCTCATCTTTTGAGGGTCATTGTAAACTCCCATTACATCCTGATGGGATACAGCAGACACCGGTGCCAAGAAGTAGTGCCAATGCAAGGAGGGTAAAAGCAGGAGGAAAATGGCAAAGCATCCTGCTCCTTTAGCACCTGGTTCAGAGGCACGTTTCCATATGGGGCCCCTTACAGGGGCACAACTTCATATAGTGATGTTAGGACTTTGCCAGAGGCCTCCTGGATCTCCTTAAAAGATTTCATCCTGGACTCCTCTGGCACAGCACCAGCACCACCTTGGTTCCCTTTGAAAAATCACGGCTTTGACAAACCTTCTGTGGTACTGGACAGCCAAAAGAGAGCAAAGAGGCTCCCTTTAAGCAGCCACTGGTACCTACAAACAATGAGCATATTGGCACTTCCAGGCCTTCTTTCCCCTAGTAAATCTTTGCCTGGATGGAATCTGGAAACATGTAGAGAACTACAAGTAGAGGAGTTAAACTTTTTACAGTGAAGAAATTTCACAAACTATTGCCTATAAAAAATTTGTGTTTGTTATTACTTCATCGTTACACACCATAGCAAGTCCAGCATCAGAAAATCAACACCTTTGATTTCATACAAGTTTGCCTAAAGAAAGAACAGTAAAACACATTAGAGCAGCCATTGCTGACAACTGTTAAAAACTAACCAACAAGCCTTGTCCAGACATCACTATGCGTATATAGCAAAGAACTTCTTGTTGTGAAGAACCACGTGACCAGAACTTGTAAAACAGAGTAGTAATTCTCAATCCATGAGAGCCCAGTTCCAGGCTCTACAAAGGAACATGACTTTTGAACACAGAGCACTTGACATGTTCTTAAAATAATGGTCAAAAGGTGTTTCAGACAACAAGGCCAGATAAGTCAGAGGCCTCCATTCACTAATAATTTCTTTATGGTGCTTGACAGTGTAATATATAATCACTTCATTGTGATTACTATGAATTAATACTCGAGGAAAGAAAAAAAGAGCTCTGTATAGTAGAGGAGCTTTTTTTTGCAAGATGCTTCCCTTTCCCCCACTACTCAACTCATTTAAGAATTACAGGACAGTCAGTACTTGTTCTGTGAAAACTAATTTCATGTTATTTTTAAAACATTTGTTGGAGGAAAATTTATATCCTCATACAACAGATGATTTAGATAAAATAAAAAACACACTGGAAATTCCAGTGAGATTTTTTTTTTTTTCCATTTGAATATAAAACTATGCTATGAAGCACCTGTTCTCCTCCTTAGATGGAGGAGAGTTAATGCATTTCCAGCCCTCAATTTTGGTATACCACTTAGGACAATTTTATTAAGCCAAAATATGACAGGCTATGGAAATTCACTTGCAAGAATTAACCTGCCATCCAGTATTTCAAATACAGCTTTTTAAACAAGTATTTCTGTTTACAATTGATATATAATGAAAAGTACAATTCATCCCTCCTATCTTAAAAGTTAACCCAGTTCAATAAGACTTTCCAGTGTAGCTTACTGTCCTTGCCTTCCTTTATATACATATACAGAAACCAGGCTTAAAACAGTTCAGACTTTGACGTATATTTTTCAAGATGCCTAAGTTAGAGCAGATGAATATCAAACTAGAAATTATCAGAAGATACACAGATACGTATTAAGAAGAGTCTATCAATAATTATAGGCTGCAGGAGAAAACTTCCTGACTCAAAATTACAAGATTCATGAAACATGCGAGTACATCTGGAAAACTAAAAATTCTTTAAAAGTTTCTCTATTATTTAGATGGAGGTGTCCCAGGCAATTCTTCCATTAAAACATAATAATACAACACTCCTCCAGTTACTAGAAATATGCTAGAGTTTTATATTGGCCTCCAAATCTAAAAATTAAGAAATAAAAAATAATCAAGTCTCTCATTAAGGGGAGGCTTGTAATGGTTTAATATCCTTTCAGGTAACATTAACTCTACACTAATCCCTAAAAACTGGGAGAAGTGCTAATTGCCATTAGCGCAGCAACAATTTTTTTTTATCAGATGAAAATTACACACTTCTGAGGGGAAGGAAAAAAATACCAAGGTGTATTTAAATCTGATCTTGAAAAGAAGTATCTTTCTCTTCAGAGGAATTCAATCGACGTAATAAGGTTCAACTACCTCCTACTTGGGTATGGACTGTAAGCATCCTGAAGTCTGTCTGGAAGCTTATATACAGTCAGCATCTTAGATGAATATGTCTTTTAGTTGGCATAGATGGCATTACAAACAGGTAGACAGATATTCTTAGATGTTCTGTAGAAACAAACGCATCACTTGCATTCATTCCCATGGGATTTTCTGTTTATGCTAATCAAATGACATTGGGACAACTCAATATCAGTCCCAAAGGTGTGCTCAGGCTGCTAAGGGTGATTACGTACTTCCACAGAACAGAAAAAAGACTACTGCATGCAGTCTGCTGTGGAGATTCCCATGCTGACCGCATCTGCCTAGTCAGAGGTCAGGCCATATTCCAGCAAAGGCCCAAAGCACACCCTATACTTTAAGAATGTGAGAAGCATCACTGTTTAGTGAGGCTTCTCCCATGCAAGCAGGGCTTGAAAGTTCTATAACTAGAAAAACTTAATGAAAGAGATCCACTTTAGCCTGACAATACATCATTTGAGGTTTGCTGCCGTAGTTACTTTTAAGTACCACAGGGTCTTACTGTACTCATTTCAAGAAAGTGTGTATTAATACTACAATACAGCATTAATATTAAACCACTGTATTGAATATTGTACTAAGTGCAATATTTAACAGGAATCTTGTGTGGAATATTCTTGTCCCTCCTGAAGCAGTGAAAGGATACGGTGAAGTGCAGTTATCACTGCAAAGCAAAAAGGGAAAAATAATAAAGATTTGTCTGTGGAAGACGAGGCTCTTTGGACCACTGACAATGAACATATATCCAGGTTTTGCAGCAGTTATTTTTGAATTTTCTCCATGGTACATGTAGGATATTAGTTAATACACAACTTTTTGAAGGTAGAAAGTTTTCCATAATCTCAGTCTGTCAAGATCCATGACAGCAGATCCGGAATTGTTCTCTCCTCAGCACTGACTCTCTGTACTCGTAACTACCATAAACTCTCTGGGTGATATCAGCTAATGACTAAGTTCCTGTTGACTCCAGTGAAGCCAGGATTTTCATCCCTTGCCCACAGCCCTTTGTAAACAAGCTTAACGGAGTTTGTAGCTTTACAACACGGTAGATTTGGATAGATGCCCTGTGCTTTATTTATACATGTAAGTCTCCATTATGACATTCTTTATGCAGTACAGTAGGTTTTGCTGCTGCTTCTTTGTAGTCAGTTCTTACTTGTTAAAGAGATTACACATTATTTCTAGAAAGGTAAAAACAGTAGAACTTTGGAACATTGAAGAACTCAGGTAAAAAAAATTGTCCCATTAGCAAGATAATTTCTAAACTGAAGAGGCATTTCTCTGCTGAAATAGTGGATACATCCAAAGCCCACTGAATCTCGCCACAAACTTCAATAGATTTTTGGATTAGGCCCTAATTAGTATTTACACTTGGTCTGCCGGTGCTCATGATAAAGGCCTGTTTAGCAATACTGATAACAGCATGTTTAGCAGCAGTGTCAGAACTACATCCCTGTGTGCAGCATGCAATTTGAACACAAAAAGGTTATGTATTAAGTCAATGGGAATAAATTTGCATCCTATTTTATAATCTAGCTCTCTCCATCTTGTTTGATGCAGGAGTGGAGTGGGCTATTGTATCAGGTTTTGCTAGGAACAAGCGAATATGAAATGAATTAGTGCTTACTGTGAACTGCAGAAAGACTGTATGTGAAGTAATCCTAGTACACCTTGAGCTCCTTCTACTGATGGAGCACCTGGGGAAAGTACCTGAGGGAGAACAATCTCCTAGATTGGAAAGTTCACCCAGTGAAGACACCTGAATATAGGTGCTTCTGAGGCCAAACACAACCCCATATTCCTAAGCACAAGTGTTAACATATGTAAGCATATATTACCTAATAGAGAAACATAGTAAAACAGCCTGCATTGATGCAGCTGCAGAACTACTTTTTTCCCCTGCTGGCCTATAGTAGTGGGTATCCTGGCCAAACTCTATATCAGAATTGGTACACTTTCCTCTTAAACTCTATTTGTAATAATACACTCTCTACTTCCATATATACACTGCCATGTAAAGTCACTAAGCTCAACTATGTATTTTCCATTTCATCTTACAGGCAACTGAAGGGCTCAGAAGCAGGAGAACATTGCATTTGTGAAACACTTCGGAATGTACAAGTATACTAAAGAGAGATTCCTTAAGACAAATGCAGACACGCTGACACAATATTATCCAAGAATAAAAGCCTTTGATGTAGAAGCCCTCTACAAGTAAACAGCAAAAAAACAGTCATAGGGAAGGCTAATTGTAGGAAGCCCAACATACCTTCTATTGAGAAGAAAGCTTGTTAGCAATATAATGCAAAATGCTTGACACAGGACAGCAAATTATGGATTCTCAAGATTATTCAGTTTTTCCTTGACTGTGATTCTGTTTAAGCTAGCAGGACTTTTGTAAGTGGTACTATGAGAACTGAGGTAACAGAACGCATCTCTACACCTTGGCTTTCTTATCTTTGCTGTTGAAATGTCAAAACCTTCATCTAGGTGTCAGGAAAAAGAACCCACTACAAAAGTAAAATTTAAACCCATAACCCTGTATGCGCTGGTGGAATCATTATTTTTGTTCCTCATTTAAAAAGCAGTTTTCAAAACTCTGTATTGATGTTGTACTTTTTCATCTGTGATTTTTACATTTTTTACTTAAGGGGAAAGATGTATTGCTACCTATCAAAAAAAATCCAGTCTTGAAACTGTTTCCTCAACCTTTTGTACTGGGTCTGGCTGGGATGGAGTTAGCTTTCCCTGCAGCAGCCCATACAGAGCTGTGCTCTGCACGTGTAGCTAGAACAGCACTGGTATCACACCGGTGTTGTGTCTACTGCTAAGCAATACTGGCACCGCATCAGGACTCCCTCCAAACCCCCCCAGAGCCAGCAGGCTGGAGGTAAGCAAGAGGTGAGGAAGGAACATTGCCATGGCAGCTACCCTAAACTAACCAAAGGGATATTCCATACCATATGATGTCACATGCAGCAATAAAAGGTGGAAAAAGGAAGAAGAGGGGAGGGGTGGGCTCTCATAGTGAAAACGTCTGTTCTCCTGAACAACGGCTACATGCATTGAGGCCCTGCTTCAAGGACATGGTCAAACATTGCTTGTTGGTGGGAAGTAGAGTGTAATTTCTTTCCTCTGCATTTCCACACAGCCTTTGATTTTTTGTTTGTTTTGTTTTCCCCTATTCCCCTTTTCCCTTTTGTTAAATTAATAATTTTCCCTTAATAATTATTTTTCTTTTAACTAAATTATCCTTATCTCAACCTGTAAACTGTTTCTTTCATTTTCTTCTTCTTCTCCTCCTCTTCTGAGGTGGGGGAGTGAGAGAGCAGTTGTGGTGGAGTTCAGCTGCCTAGCAAGGTAAAAGCACCACACCTCTAAACAATAATCCATTGGAAAGTCAGACAGTATGAAAACAAAGAAAAATAAACCAAACACTTTTTCTAAACTTGTACTACATGATGAAGTACAGACTACATATTTATTATAGGTCTCTGATCTGTATTCCATAACTCTGATTTAGGAAGCCATTCAGAAAAAAAATATAAACTTTTAACAATGATTGCCCAAATATTTCCCAACCAAAGCCTGTTCACAACAGAGTCTGCAGCAGCTCATAGATTGCCTACACTCCACAGGCAATTAGCTTCCCCCTCAACGTAACACAGATGAATTTAACTATCACATTTCCTCTAGCATTCCCCATGCATCTCGTACAGAGAGCCTTGTCTGCAAAATTAAAACTCGGTAAAGCTGTAACCATGCTTAATCCTCTCCCACTGTCTCTCAACTTCGACAAACTTGCAAAGAACACCAATCAACTTACCTTATATTTGAGATCAATGAAAGGGTTCATTGATCATTCATTGCCATTAGTAAACAGATATACCAAAGCACATCACAACTGAAAAGTTTTGGAAGGCCTGGCTAAATACATTTTTGCCCTTCATTTCTGATTATTATTTATAACTTCTTGTCAGCTCTTAGGACACTCTCTAAGTAAATGGATTCTTGCACCTGGGTCCATTCTCATGTAATTTTAAGACCTGGGCCTTAACATAGGACCAGTTATCACAAGATGGAAACTCCTGGCTGAAACACACTAACCTTTTTGTTGTTCTTAACCAGTTTTTAAAAAATTCAGACAGACATATGCAACAAACCCTGACCCTATTAGAATCAACGTGATATTTACTAGTTATTTCATGTGTACTAAGAGATACCCTGCAATCCAGCAATATTAGCATTAGCCCAGGGATACGCAAACAGTACCTATCCCTGCAGCTGTGTTTATATGTACCTGAGCTGAGAAATGCCAAGAGCAGCACAAGCCCAGAACACCCTCAAGACACAGCATTAAAACCAAGCCTGCAGTTGCTTTTCCAGTAGGTCCCAATAGCTCAAGGCAGACTCAGCACCATCTTATTTGGGCCCCAGTATGACTTTGCATGTCTAGTATCAGTCATCAAACAGCACCAGGATAGAGAAAGGAGAGTGGGGAGTGCAGCTTACCGTGCCTCCAGCAAGTCAACTCCCTACTGCTGAGGGCACTCACACGGAGGACATTTACCTACCTCCTCTGCTCTCTCACTCTGTCTTCAGTCATCTCCAGATTTTCATTCCCCCTCAAAATTTGGTCTTGAATCCAAGCTCAGCATGATTCAGGATTTTGATTTTAAAAGGTTCAGAAAGTAGACACGGTGTACCACACAACAAAACCTACATGAGTCCACTCAGCCTTCCCATTTCGGCACAGGGTTGCAAGCCCCAGGCTAGTCTCACAGCTGACTACTTTGAGCTTCCTCTGCCACAGGCCCCACTTACTCTGACCAGCCTCACCTGGCACCCTCAGTCCCTACTCCAGCAATGCTGCAGCTCTTCCCCAAGCCCACCAGCGGCCAGTGTCCCACCAGGACATCTTACCTTCCCCTTCACAACTGCCCCATACTGGGGCCAGGGCTCAGGCAGCCTCAGGCTGGGCCTGCCCTGCTCCCTATCCCTCAGGGAGCAGATCCCTCACTGTGTAAATGTTTTTACCTCATCTGATGTAAATGTCTTACACATCTTTGTGCAATTAAGATTTACCAGGTCAGCCTGTGCTTCGTATACCTTCTTAGCTTTTCTATACAAGTTTAAAAGAGTTATACATATGAATAAGCTTACCAATGACCAAGAAGTCATCAGGTAAATGCTACAAACAAACCCCTGGGCCTAACATTTTATAGCATAACAAGTAAAGAAGGTGACAGCGCTGCACAGGCTTGCAAATGTGGAAGTGTTAGGAAAAAAAAAATTACCTACACTAAAAAATTTGCCATATACTTTGTAATTGCATGTCCTACATTCTCCATGCCCTTGAGGTAAAGAACCAAATTGTGAGTCTCCATACCTAGTATTTGCTGTCCAAATACCTTTAGTAACTGTCCATGAGCACAGGGGTACAGACCCAGGACTACAGCATAAAGCAATTTAGTGATACAAATCCAGGCCCCTGGTACCTGAGTGAGCTTGCACATGAAACCCATTCTCACAAATTTACCTCATGCTCATTTACAAAAACAAAAGATTACATTATTTTAGCAAAACTTAAGACAGCCAATCAAATAATAGAAGTTATTAAAACATGAAAAAAAACATGAACAGAGAACCTGAAATATATAATTATCCTCCTAACCTTACTCAGTATTGCATACAACACTGCCACAGAAGCTGTGAGTATCCAAGTTAGATTTTACCAAGCAGAAGCTAACCCAAAGCAGAAGGATACTAACCAAAACAATAAAGTGCCTTTTACAAAAGCAATTTCAGAAGGATCATTAAATCACATCAGGAGGGGAAGACTACTACAGGCAGCAATATCTCTATTAACAGAACAAATTTGGGAGTCAGTCAGTTTTAAGTATAGCTTTATAGGCTTGTTCTTGATTTTGTAGCCTTTATCTGAAACATCATAGGTGCTAATTAGTCACTACACAACTCCTATGCCTGTCTTGAGTTAGGACAGAAAAGCTAAACTTAAGCAATTAACATTAATAGTAGAAACAACTAAAAGTTTTTTGTAAAATGTGATAAAGAACATAAAAATGATAGGCTCAAGCCCTCTTTTTATACTTGTCTCTAAGTGGTTACACCTGCTTAAACCCCATATATTGTACCATTACTACAAGCTTCTATTTTGAACAACTGCTGAATAGATAAAGTTGAAGAGAAAAGATGTAATATGGAGGTATTTCTATTATCCTCAATTCTAAATTTTCAACTCTTGTAAGGTCTATGGGTGCTGGATCACTATATAAAACTGTAACAAACATATTAAAAAACAATTGGAATTTTCAGCCTAAGTAAAATGTATTTTTTATAGCTGCTATACTCCTCTTTCTCTCTGCATCTCCATTTTTCTTCTTTTTTTTCACACCTCCTTATTGACAATTAATTCTTTCCCTGTATGTATCACCCTGCTCCACATAAGTGTTTTGTAGTAGCCACCTATTCCTACTTTTCCTTCAATATGGTAGTATTCTATTACTAATCATGCATTAGTTTATGTATAGTTGCAATTGTAAATAATGCTAAAGAAAAGCTAAAGAAGTTTCAGAAGATTTTCTCCTCCCATCAAAGATAGTAAGTACTAAATTCAAAGTTACTTTTTTCTGTAAAATCCACCCCCCTCCAAAAAAAGAAAAATAATTTGAAATCAAGTATGCGTTTTCTGGAATTTGGCCTGTAATATTTTTTTTTCTTTCCTTTCTGGAAACCAAAGCCCATTATATATCAGATATAATATTCAGAAAGAAGTATGATAAAATAGTATCTATGTTGTCAAATACTATTATGAAAACAGTGCAGAAGTGCACAGGTCACACTAAAGGAACCTCATCTACAAAATGTGTTTTTACAGTTATGTAAGCCTTAGTTGTTTTCATAACTAAAGAGGCTATTGTACATATTTACAAGGAAAACACATTATAACTGTACAAATATTTCGTTTGAATTATGTGACTTAATTGAAATACTCTTGTTCATATTTTGCATATATAGCCTTGCAGTAATTTTAAGGGAAAGCTGAGACACTTTACCAATGGGATTTGCCAGCTGAAATTTTTGAACAGTGAGGGGACCTGCCCCACAGGTTCTCCATTTCAGCCTATGTCCCCAGGCAGGTCTGGTCCCCTCCCTGCTGCCCCTCTGGTCTCAGCTTTCTCACAGACAAACTGACTTACTGTTCTTTCCAGTTCCCAACCTCTCTTGTACCCTGTCTTTTGACAAGTTCCCCCTTTTCCTCTCCTTTGCTCACCAGTTTCTAGTCCTGGCTGACTCCTTGTTTCAATCTACGCCTGTATCCTCCCTGGCTCTTGTCCTGTCTTCATTTGAATCAAATCTCGCGTTCCACCATCTTTGCCAGACGGGCAAAAATGTCACTGAACACACAGAAGAGCAATGGTCCCTGGTGCCACCTCTACCATTTTCCAAGACAGTCCAAGTTAGACGCTAAGCTTTCAAGAGGGATAAATAATTATACCCATAAAAGAGGGGAGAAGATATGGGCTTAACTTGGAGCAAGAAAGATTCATTTTTCCATAAGGAAAACTTTATAACAACGCATGCTAAAGAGAGAAACACAGAACAAACAGCACAAGGGTATTGTGGAATCAGTATTGCTGGAATTTTTCAGGAAGCACTTAGACGAATACCTGTCTGATGTGATTCAGATAAGCTGATCCTGTTGATGTGCTGATGACTTTGAGGTTACTTTCACGCTTCTTTTTTTCTGTGAATCTTCAGGGGATATAGCTGTTTGGAGTTGCCAAGTGAGCATGTGCCAACTACTTTTTTCAAAAGCTTGGAATGTAATCAAACATGGGTGGATTGTCATGGGATTCCCAAAGAGATATCATAGACAAAATGCTCTTACTCCTCATCAAATTCAAGCTTTCACTCTTAAATATGGAGTGTCTTCAACATGGGTAAAACTAACCCATATTTCCCTAACCTCTGAGTAAACAGCTGAAGTATTTTGGCTGAAATTGTCTTCAAAAATATTCAGGATGAGGTAGCCAACTAGGTGAAACTACTAAGAGCAACAGCAGAAAAGGTCTTAAGATAGGAAATACTGAGTTACTTTAATTATTGGCAGGGCTTGTAGCACCTTCTATATTTTTCCCTTGGGCTTCCACAAAATGGGGAAGCAAAGAGAAAAATCTCACAACCTTCACAGAAACTCTTAAGCCTCCTATATGCCTATTTTAAAAGGGTTATAAAAGAAAATGGAGTAGGAAGCTACTGAAATTTTCAAAGAAAACTCTTAGGTCAACCCCAAAATTGTTATTTTAATGTTTTTTTTTCCCATGTCTGCCTAAATTTTAAGATGTTTCCCATTAGCATAACTGTCATTCTGTGTTTCACTTCTCTCTTTGTTTTGCTGTTTTTATTCACCTTTGACTGCGAGTTGAAGCATTCATCTGACAACATAAAGTATAGAAAGAGGGAGTTTAACTGAAATTAATTCCTATGAATTTCATTTGTTTTCTTTTTCACTAATCCAGGTACACTAACTGAGTAATGCTCTGGAAACATAGATCTTTGTCAAATGTTGCAGTGAACTACAATGCAGCCCATGGGTAAAAAAAAAAAAAAAAAAAAAGGAAAAAGAAAAATAGATTAAGCCTTTTGTTCTGTTGAGTGGGTAGCTCAGAATCATACTCATTTTAAAACAGTAATGCACTTGATTGATTGAGAAAGCAGTCTTTGTTTTGGTTGTGTTGTCAATTACTGACTACTATGGTTTGATGGTGCTCACTTCCCCTCTCTTTCATGTTTTCATTACTACCAGCAAATGTAGAGTTGATGGTAAAACAGGGTCTGGCCCTTTCACCCTTTCTTTTTTTTCATTTCAGTTGACCAGAAGAATGGATGTTAATGGACACCTGTCTGCAACTAAATAAGTCTTATTCCTTCTCCTCTTCCCCCTGTCTGATTTCTGCCTATTCCTTTTCCATTTCCATCTGAAAAATGGAAATTCCCTTCTATCTATTTGGCCCTGATTCCCATTTACACTATGGTGATTTTCTTCCATTCTGGAAATATAGAAGCTTTGAAGTACACATAAATGAATGACTTTTACACCCACTTTACAGCTGTTTTGTACTGCCAGATGGTATAAAGAGGTCTAAGTGTAAAGTAGAATCAGGCTACTATCTCCAGGGGCTAAGCTTCTCAAAAAAAGAAAAATAACCAAACACAAGCGTTAAAGAATGAAACGATAATAGCTATTTTTAATAAGATTTCTCTTTTCAGGTGCCAATTCCGGTCTTGGTTATTCTGGAATTAAGGGAAATTGCATGAGAATTCTTACAGTTTGCCTTGCAGGACTGATGGGGAAAAAAGAGACCAGTTTGAATGTTGTATAATTAATATCAGTCAGGGGATAGAGCACACTGGGCTCAATTTCAGTGTCCTTTTCTTTTGCTTTCTGCGCCTTCTTGCTGGTTTGCTTGGGAGTCACATCACACAGTTCATAATTAAACAAGCGTTGTAGACTACACTGGGAAATTTGCTCATGTAAGGGCTTCTGAATCTGATGGAACAAGCTTAAAAGCTGCTGTTGATCATGTTTACCCAAATGTAACTATATTTAGCCTTGCAGAGTTACTTGTGATTCACACTGGTAAACATCAGATCAAAAAACAGACCCCAAGAACAGATCTTGAATACACTCACTTTTAACATCTGGATGGGGTTTAGTGTGATTTTATTTTGTTAGGGAAATGTGAGGTTACTTTGCAAGGTTTTGTTTGTTTGCTGTTTTTGTTTTTAATTTAGAGACTAGCTGAGATTCACCTACATACCTAATGAATGCCTGTTTCATCAGAAAAGAATGACATCACTGTACCAATGAGGTTAAACAAAAAATTCAACACAGTGACCAGATTAAAAGCACAGATTCCTGTGCAGTTCTTAATTCAACAAATTTCTGTGGTTCTTTGTGGTCAGAAGGAAATAGTCCTTCAGCAGCATGTGTTTCTACTGTGTCCTTCATGGAAGAGTCAAAGGGTACTTTACAATCCAATCCAATGCTGGATATAACCTTTTAAATAAATAAACTGTGGTTTAAGGATTTAGAAAGCACTAGATCAAAGAACGTAATCTTTGAGATCTAATAACTATGGTGATGGGCCTGGCATAAGGAGATGAGCAGAACAGAACAAAGGCTTGCTGAATATCCACAGTGCCTCTTGGGTTAAAATTTATCACAGGGTCACTCTAATTCCCTAGTTAGGGGGCAACCCTCAATTTCTCCTCTTGCTAAGAATCCAGCAGGAGTTGAAAAAATAAACTGCAGCCAATACATGCAGGGAATGAAACCCCAGGCTTCAGTGCTTCTTTTGACTGATTATTCAAAACCCAGGTCTTACTTGTGGCCAACAGCGGCCAATGAGTCGATTGATCAACCCCTAAGATCTCAGATGAAGCCTCCAGGTTTTCACCTACCTGCACACAGACTCCTGCTCTCCAGGGTTAATGGAGTAGAGCTGGAAAACTAGCTTATTATTTTGATTGTCTGAATCCCACTGAGGCCAGATGACATCCAAGCCTTCAGTGTCACATAGTCTAATGTGCAATATGGTGCTGATGTGAGCTTTCGTGATCAGTCTGTGGATGTGCTTCAATGGTTTCATGATGGCCCTTCAAATAAGCAACATCACTAAAACAAACAAAAAGATAACTGTGTTCAGATCCATTAACAAACCCTCACATGTACTCCAATTTGTCTTCAGTCAGGCTTTGAAAGCGTGAGCTTTGCTCGCTGACTTACACACATGGGTTTTCTTGCCTTTTCTGGTGAGAAGCTGGAGCAGGTGGTATGTCCAAACTCCGTACTACATCCAAACTCCTGGAAGAAATCTGATCTTTCTTTATTTCCAACCACGGATATTATGATACACAAACCAACACTTCTACCTACTGTTTGTCAAATCTGGCTGCAAGATTAAGCTTCCCCAATTCTGAATTCAATATTGCAACCCTAAGGACGTAAGAACCAAGCTGGAACATCCTGTTTTATGGTGGATTTTTTTTTTCTCTTAATGGAAAAAAAAAAAAAGTTTCAGCTCTGAGACCACAGTTTGCCCTGACTATAAAGATAAATCATCATGAGTGACACTAAGTGAAATGAATTTGATGTTCTCTGCTTTATTCTTCCACATTAGAAGCCATTTTTGCATTTGCCACAACTTTCAACCTTTCCTCCAAAAGACTGAGAGCTTCTTGTTTGCAGATATTATTTCTGCTTTGTATAATCCACTAGAAGAATGTGAAGCACGTTTTGTACACAGAAAGGGATGGGCAGAGTGAGGGGAAGGTAAGGCTTATGGCCAGAAATCCTGCAATAGCTGTTTGTTCCCTAGATTTTCTTTCACTAGACACTTAGTTTTCATGGGAAGCCTTTCATTTTTTCCTTCATTAACAATGTCTGAGCTGGAAAAAATATCAAATGAAAAATTTCCCTTGGGACCTTCAGGGCCAAATCCTACCTCAAAGGCCACTGAAAACATTCAGGACTTGCTGGAACATAGTCTTAAACTGGTGGGAAGTCCAGGACTCTGAAAGCATTCAGCACTGGGCAGCATCTGGTTCCAATACCAACAGATACAGCGATCACCACAATATCTCAGAATTGTGTGCCTTAAACCATGTTACAGCTATTTGCATGTTTAACCATTTTTAATTTTTAAATCTGGATTGGGTAGCAATCAGGTACAGTTCTCTATTTTTATAAATTTAAAAAAATTACAGCCTTTAATCACCTGTGTTAGAATATGAATAAATGAAAGCTGTTGCTTGTTTGCCATTGATAGCAGACAGTGATTTTAAGTCATAAGCTTGAGATCAAGATTTGAAATATCTTAAACATGAATATTGCTCTTTCAGTCTTAGTCTGTGCAGCAATTTTTTTTTTTTAACATAACTTCCAGAAATGGGCCAAAGTCACTGTTTTTTTTTTAAATAGACTTGTTATTCCAGCAAAACTTCTCCTTACTTCATTGCACAAGAAATGCGAGTGAAGCTCAAGTAAAAGCTGTGTTAGAGCTTCACAGGTTGGCTCAGTAAGTGGAAAAGTAGTTAGAGATAAAAACAGTTTGGTAAAAAGGACAATATTCTGATACAGCAGTGTCTGTGATAGCATGTCTAACAGCAGCTGTTCTGCAATAAGATTAACACGATTTTCACTAATCTGCCTGTAAAAAGTTCATGCCCTGTTATTTTCTGTTGCTTGAATCTCTTGTTTCCATAGCAGGGGGTGACAAAAAAAATAAAAATAAAAAAAAACTTTTGTCTTTTACCATTGTCCTTATAACATTTCCTTTTTGGAAGCCATTACACAGCTGGATTGTGTCTTCTTTGTTTCTTTGATTATGTCTTTCAGACACATAAACCTGAAAGCCCTGAAAATGCTACAAACTTGTAAAATAAGAATTACTTGATGAAATCAGTGACTGAAGTAACATGAATTTCCTTTCTAACACTTTCTTTTTGCTTAAGTACCTGGTTCTCTTTGCAATGCCCATTTGTGGGTTAAGAGCCTCATCCTGCAAAGAGCAGACCAAATAGATCATGCTGAGCAAGTAACACTTGCTGTGTTACACATAACACTTTCTGGAAACATCACAGGAGCAAAAGTTACTCTTGCAAGTAAGATTTTGCAGCAGTGCTTATCAAATTATTGGATTTGTTTTACAGTAAGGTGGTCCATGAAAACCCATCAAGACTGGACCCACCTGTTTTGACAAGAACAGGTGTCAGCATCTGGCCCTGTAAATCCTTACTGGCACAAGCAACGGGCACAGGACAGCTGTGCAGTACACCTGAGAGTAAGATCACGTTTCAAAGTTCTCTTCCCCAAAACACATTTCCTCAACTTTAATGCACAAGCGTTAATGACATTGATTGCTGTTATGCACGTGAGTGAAAGGAAGACTGCATAACAACTTGCTGGACCTAATTTTGCTATAATCAAGTGTGGTGTATACAAATTGTACCACTCTTTGATAATAACAATAGGCTTTTTTTAATCTTAGTAACTACAAAATCTATTTTAAATAGCTTAAGAATATTTAGTTTAAGTGATTGATAATGTAAGGTTGGATTGGAATAAAGCTTTTTGTGTCCCCTCCCACTTTCTTTTTCCAGCTTGCTGTGAAAGCCTCTACCACTTTTCAAAATGGCTAGGAATTTAGAACAGTTTCTTGATCTTCAAAATTTTCTTTTGATCTAGCAGTTAGATAAAGCTCTCCTGTGGAACAGCACTACCAGTCAACAGAGAATCAGTAGCAAATATCAACAACTAATCTTTCTCTTTTGAAGAAATAGTCCTACATATCACAGAGGTTTCAAAGCCAATGATAAAACAAAAACCCTGAAGCTATAGTCCATTTACCTGTAGCCCTGACATTCTTGAAACCTAAAAATGTTCAAGGGCCTTGAATTACTATCTTTAATCCTAATCGTCAGTTCTAATTATAAGAGTTTACATTACAATTATTTAGCTGGCATTTAAACCAGGCTTAGTTATATTTATTAGCTGTGACAGTTACTCAATAGGCAAGTTGGACCAGATCCTGGAAAGTGTTATTTACGTGAGGAGTCCCACTGAGCTCAGTGCTGTGCTGTGCAGCTTGAGGCAGCAGGCGCTGCTTACATACCTAAAGATTCAGCAGCTGCAGACTTCTTACATGCACTTAAGTTGCTGAGCAACTTTTAAGTAGAGGCGTAAGTCCTGTTAACTTAAATGGGATATAATCACGTGTATATTCAGAACTGAGTGGTCTGAAGTTCTTCCTGCCATTTTTACAATTTCAGGAAAAGAAGCAGCATTGCAAGTAAATGCCACTGAGAGATGTAAATCACAGGAACAAGAATATTTTGCCATGCCCTCATCTAATGTTGAAAATGCTATATACAATTTGTCTTCAATTGTCCTTTTATTTTCTCCCATTTGAGTTGCAGTTCAGATCAGAGAAGAAAAATAAAAGTCTTGTTACAGCTACAGGTCAGTGTGAGATAAGAGGCTCAGCACGGTCACTTCTATGTACTGTACATACAGAAGTGGCCCAGACTGATATTTAGTTTATCAGCCTACCATCTAGGAAACACAGAGGTACTTGAATGTAAATACATTGCCAAAAGATAGAAATCTACATCACTGGACGAGTGTTGCTTGCCCAGCAATTTAAAGGTCATCTGACATACATTATTTTTCTTTTACAATTAGAATAACAGTGAATATACACAGAGTACAAATCACATCTTTTTAGAGCTTTGACCTCTTAATTGGTCTGACCCACAAACTAACACATGAGACAGCAGAGAAGTACATGAAATAGGAAAAAAGAAAAAAAAAAAGGAAAAGAAATTCAATAAGGAAAAATGAATAAAGATGTTTTTAGAGGGCTGATTTCAATTAAAACCTGATTTTGGTGTGAAAACAAGAAAAATCTTCTTAAGCATGAATGAAAATGATAAAATCCATCTTTTCTGCTGTAAAAAGAAAAGTCAACAGAGAAATGCATTCTTTTGCTAGAATCCAGGCCTACGACCAAAGAATTTACATATATTAAATTAACGAGATCCAAACTCCTCTACAACAAATATTTATACTGTAAAATATTACAGCCACATTCCTGCATCTCCTTACAATAATAATTCTTAAGGACACAGTATGCTGGAGAGCGTATAAAACAGCACGTTTCTGTGGAGATGGAATGCTTCATTATCAGAGTACCAGCTTGTTCATAAATATTAAAAAAGAATGTTTTTGAAGTTTCTCAAACATGATTCTTATTGTTTACACTGCCTCTCTACTCCTGGAAACAACAGTCAGCTTGTACCTGTCCATACACCTCTCTCTCACTTTCTTAAAGCGCGGAAAGCGACTGCTGGTGACTGCAAAGGACAGCTGTGTCTGTGCTGGGCACTGACAGAGCAGACAAGGGGACACATACTCTGACCTCACTTATGCAAGTAGTCATGCTTACAGCAAAGGGTCTGGTCCTGCTTGTGAGAACAGGATTTGTCCCAAACTGGTGATGAAAGCACCTAATTCCTTCATGTATTCTCAAAGTGCATCTTAAAATTATGTGTAAGTTGGTTCTTTTCTGCGTAAGTTATAGGCGTAAGTTATAGGCGCTCCTGTGTATAAGAGACAGGAATGGGTATTCCAAGAGAAAAGGACCTTCTCTACTACTACAAGAGGAATCACTTAAAGATGCTTAAGACAAACTGACACTATAGACCTAATTTTCGTTTGGTAAAAATTAAACTCCCAGATATGCAGTGATCTGCACTACAAAACAATACTGACAACAGAGCAAACTTCTGGAAGTGGACCATGAAATGAATGGTCTCTCCAAAGCATTTTTCCCCCTGCTCTGTCCCCTTTAATTGTGGAGGGGAAAAAAAAGAAAAAAAAAAAAGAATGAATAAACCCCAAACCAAGAAACTAAAACATAGAACAGGAAGACCCACCTCGGCTAAGCAATGTATCACTCACCTAAACTGGGCTCCGGAGCAGAACTCTCTACGGGCAGAGAGCTGTGTTTACCCTTGCATAAATAACTTTTACCAGATGATGAGGTTACATGGAGGATGCCATTGAAATATATAAAATAAACATGGGTAGCATGTAGAAAGAAAAGTCAAACATCGCAATAATAATCACAAAGGCATGCTTATTTGAAGAAGAGTGTTACCTAATTTACTTCCTCTCACTTCAGAGAGATCTTATTTAAGCACACGCACATACCCTTCCACCCCCCACCCCCCATATATTTGCAAGAACCAGTGAACACAGAAATGTGCAGCCAGCCCGGGCCCTGAGGCCGGTGGATCAAGATGGCAGGCTGGCCTTGGGTCCCCTGGGGCCAGCAGAGCCAGAAGGGTGATTGGACACGGTGACCTGTCTGCATGAGATGAGACAAAAACAGGAGGGCTGTAATGCTGATGAACTAACCTGTCACTCACAAGCTCAGGTCTGAAAAAAAAAAATAGAAAAAAAAAAAGAAAGAAAGAAAGGAAAGAAAAAGAAAAGCAAAATAGAAGAAAAAGGTACAGCACACATTTTTAGAAAATACGGAAGGTAGAAAAATATTTGGAATAATTACATGATACGTTTAATTACCTGTTCATTTAAGTAGGGTCAGGCTATACATGGAATGTGGCACAAAATCCAGCTAACTGTTTATCTAAAAGCAAAAGGCATTTGTAAAAATAATGGATATTATGGTTCAGTGTGCAAGGAAGGACGCTACAGACTACTGCTGTCAGAGATCGGGGTTTCATTCCAAGCACTCCAGTTATGAATCAAAATCACAATGAGCAATGAGCTTCTAGATCTTGACACACTAGGCAAGGAGGTTGTTTTTCAGAGTACTTGGCTGTTTAATTGCTTGCTTGGGGGAGGAAAAATCCAGAGGGAAGGCATGCATCCAGTTCTGCACCTTGGAGCCAGTACAGCCAGGTGCCAGGTAGTGGTTAGGATTGCAGCGCTCTGCTGACCATTGCCATCACCAGTGGGAGCCACTGTGGACACTGGTGCTCAGAGACAGAGAAAATCAAGGATAAAAAAAAAAAGTGTGGAAAATGCATTTAATGATGAACAAGTACTTTGTGTTGAAAATGCCTTTAAATCAGCATGATCCTGCTATTACTTTTGTGTCATACACAGACGAGTGTTTGAACTACAAATAACTGCTAGTGTTTCTGATCTCTATTGGAGCAGAGATACACATGTATAGTTTGGATTTTTAATTAGACAAGTTCACACTCCATTAGCAGCAAACAAGATGGAATTTAAAGCTATATCTGCAGGATTAGCTAAAACAAAAATTAGTTCTCACAGCTGGAGAAAAAAACATCATGATTCTGAAATTATAAAAAGGAAAATAATAAACATTTATTTAAAGTTTTGATTTCTGAGGTTTGAAAGTTAAAAAAGACTCTTAAGAACTTTTTCTAAAACAATTGTGTCAGGAAATGAATGACTCTTCTAGCAATATACACATCCCAAATATGCAAATCTTTATTATTTATCAATACCAAATACAGACTTACAATGTGGCAAGATTTCATGGCATAAGGTTTGTCTTTTGATGGTTATTTTCTCTTATCAGCTGAGTATTAGAGTACATTATGAAAGTGTATTTCTAGTTTCAGTCATGTATGGTAATTATGCTGATTGCTCTGTGCTTCCCAAGTTTTAAGTAAGTCTTTGATTCTATAACTAGAGAATACTTTTTTTTTTTAACAATAATAATGATAAAACAACAACCAAAAACCAGAATTTTCTTTTAACTTCACTTTATCTTCACAAATAGCTAATAATGACCAAACACTGGACAATAAATCAAAAACATATTTGAAAATTTTGTGGTTTTATGAACATTGTTGGATGTGTCCACTAACACATACAATAGGTAAATATGCATACACAGAGATCAAAAAAATGCTTGAAATACCTAACAATTAAGTTGCACAATAATTAAATCCATCAATTATAACAAAATAAAACGAATAAGTTAGTCACCTAAAATAGCTACATGTATTTTTCTTTGAAGTGTTATTGATTTTTAGGAAATGAAATTAAGTAACACATGCAATAAACATTTTTCCAGGTATTCACTGAACTTTTTTTTTTTTTTTTTTAAATTGATGAAATATGCAATGTTACACCCAGGGGAAAAAAAAATGCTCATACCCTTTTAAGCCTCAAAATCACTTTCCTAGAGCTAGCAACCTTTAAATATAAAACAGCTAACTCACACTTTCTTACATGCCAAAGAAAAAGTTACATTAAAGGGATACCACAAGCTTTGAGATTTATCAAGGTTTCAGGATAAATTTTCTGTCAACTGTACTTGCACAAAACCTTGCCATTGCACTTGCTTTACGATCATTAAATATTTCTCTTTAAGACTGGACAAGTTTACACAAAAAGGTAATTAACCTGCTCTAAAATACATATTTTCAAGCAGTGTAATACCAGCAAATATGCCCCACTTTTTAGGTGCAAGGCAGCCTAATAGAAAGCTGTTAATGTTTGGGGGATTTTTAATAAAAAATGTATTTTCTATTTTTAAAATATTTAAAGCAATAAAAGTCTGTGGTAAACATGGTATTACATATTTGACATTTTCCGCCTAGAAATGCATTACTGTGTACGATGGTATTAATAAACCATGTGCTTTGAGGGACTTCTGTGCTTTGCCATGATTTAGTTGAAAACAGTGCACAAGATGCATATTTTTCCACCATTGTATCAATATATAGGAAACAAATACTAAGTCATCACTTCAGCAGTATGCGTTCAGTACACTGGAAACATATGCAAAAAACACAAACTTTTGAGAGTTCGAAAAATATCCTTTGCCAGAGACTGATTTACAAGGCAGTGGTTAATGAGAAAGTGTTGAGCGCTTAAGATTTTGTTAGAAGAAAAGAAAAACAGACACCCTCTTCCGACTCTGGCTGCATTCATAGGAAAACAGCCTTCCGTGTACAACAGGAGAAAATAATTTAATTTCTGTCCCCACTCCAGGTTATTATTCGAAGCAAATGAAAAGACAATGATTCTTCTCTCTTCTGGCTAAGCTCAAATCAGCACAGTTACAAGACACACATAAAAACTACAGACTTATCAGAAATCACAAAACAGAAAGAGAAGGACTCACTGACCCATTTGGAAGACAAAGACGACAAAACGGAAAAGCTCTAAAAATCAGCTTGTGAGGCCTTTGAGAGATATTCTTCTGGCATTTCATCACAGCAGCCCCAGTCCAGTTCCCTTCCCTGGATACAGGGAGGGAGAACTAAATAGAGCTGTTTATTAAAGCTGTTGTGCTGGATTGCATTAGGAAGCACGAGCAGACCACCTGGACCTTTCAGATTGTGGCAGTGTTTAATTTGCAGGCTGTCCCTCCGCAGCAGCAAAGACTACTACGTTTACCAAGCTCAATCACACATTATCTGGGTTAGGAGTAAAAGAATAAAAAAAGAACAAAAAAAAAAAAAAAAAGGAAAGGAAAGGAAAAAGCAAGAAATAAAGAGAAAAAGAGGGAAATAAAATCCACAGCCTGTAGTACAGGAATACAGTCAATATAGGAATAATGAACAGCATCAGAAATAGAAAGCAACTCCCTAGCAAACAGAACACTTTCACTCTTCAGTTCTTCTACTTCAGCACATTTAAACAAAATACAGAGGTAAATTAATAACTAGCTCGATTTGGCAAAGCTCAGACCAAATTATAAACTGGGTTTATTAAAAGAAAAGCATGGTATTTTAGGTTTAACTCATGATTCCCTGGCCAGATTATTGTGGTTCTTTTGCCTTTCTCACTTTCAGTACTACACTCGCTGGTAGCTGAAGATACAGATAGAAAGATGGTACTGTAAAT
Organism: Anser cygnoides; assembly: GCF_040182565.1. Lineage (NCBI taxonomy): Eukaryota > Metazoa > Chordata > Aves > Anseriformes > Anatidae > Anser > Anser cygnoides. Next base: position 61,762,589 of record NC_089874.1, read on the forward strand.
ATGAATTATGTGAATCATATGGTTAGACCCTTGTGAAAAAAAAAAAATAAAAGGGGAGTTGAGAAATGGCTGACTCCATACCTGACCAATTACAGCTTGCATGGTCCCTGTGTCCTGCTGAGCTGAAAGATCGCAATCCATCATATGTAGTCTTTGAAAAGGAGAATGGGGGTTTCTGGCATGCATCTGTCAATCAACTTCTGCACTCACAACCATCACCAAAAGCAAGGGAAAAAAAGTCAAGCTGCTCCACCAAATAGGATGAAACAGTCATGTGACCTTCAGCACACTCACACACATACATACTTCCATATAACGTATGAATTTTCTGCAGATATGAAATGACATTGACAAATACCCAATACCAAGTAAATAAAGTGAGACAAACAGCTACTCACCAAAGACAAAACACTTGCTGTAATCTTCAGCCTAAAGATTTAATAAACCTAAAAGGCATTTTAAGCCGAGGCTTTTCTTTTGAGCCTAAACTTTTCAGATAAGGTGATATAATTTTATATATGCAGACAGTGGTCAGCACTTTAACCCCTTGCATCCTCTCACAGCCTCTGCTTTTTATTTTCCCCTCTATGCTTCTACTTTACGGCTGTTTGACTTCCTAATTAATTTTTTTTTTCTAAGTTTCCTTTGTGTCAAAGTGAACAGCCTCGCACTGCCTTTCCATACATGCACAAATTAGGAGAACTTGGTAGAAGAAAATTACCAACAAGACAGCAGGAAGCAGGGGCTGCGGAACCTGCATCAGTATTCACAACCCAAAATGTGTCTTGCTCCTTTACTCCACCAGAAGTTAAATGTTCTCTTTATTTGAAATATATATTTAGGTATTAGTTTATGCGAGCTGTGATGAGCACTCAAAATATAAAATATTCAGACTATGTAAATCCTACTTACAGAATCCTTTCCATTTTGAAGGTTAGCAGAGTTTTGGTTCATTCACTGCTCCACTGAACTGACATAAAATGTTGTTACTTATGATGGCAAACATTACCATTTTTTCTAATGGAAGCAGTTCGTTTCATATATTTTCCTCTCTGAGTTAAGATTTGTAAGAATTTCCAAGACTTTTTTCTTCTTGTCAAAATACATCAGCCACTTGTCTCCAAAAACTGAGTGTCATGAACAACACACCACAGCATTGATTGCTGATATGTTATTGGCCAGTGATTGCTGAAGGGTGACATTAATGTAACCTGGTAGCACTTTAACCCTTCAAAGATCAATGCAGTCCTCTGGCAATAGGTTAGAATAACAGCCCATACAATTTTTGCTGCATCACAGCTTCCTATAAATATTAGTGCATTTTTCTAGCCTCCTAAAATTACATTTATGTTACTGGTCCAAAAAAGCTGGTTTTCAAAGATTGTCAGAAACTAAAATGCAGAAAAAAGCAGCCTGGTCTCTGAGCATAACATAATGCACCCCTTCCATTTTAAATAAGTTTCTGACAATATTTTGAAGTTGTTATCTCTTTTTTAAAGGTATTGACAATATTGATCTTAGTGTGTGATAACCAAAGAAATGCAATAATATCAACAATATCCAAATTGTAGGCACATCATTTACCAGTCGAATAGTTTTTACAATATAATCTTAAGATCCAGCATCCAGGAATGCTTAGAATATAATGCAACATATGTGTATGTATATATATGTGTGTGTGTGTGTGCGCACATGCATGTAAAGGAGAGAATTTATTTTAAGGCGAGTGAGATGGGCAGGATATATCAATTTTATTTTGCATTATTCTAGTCTTTATAATATATTTTTTTAACTTAAAAAAAAAAAAGTTAAGAAAGGAAGCTTTGGTACATATTTCAAAAATCAGATACAAGAAAAGAATTCACGCTTAGATGCGCAGGGAGCCAGGAGTGCTTCTAGGCCAACAAGATATTTTAGCTTTAAAAGTTTTTCAAATCGAGCATTTTCTAGAGAGAGATGCAATGTTAACACTGAAACTCTGCCTCTGGGATGAGGTAGGCATACTTGAAATGGTGCTTTCCACATCTGCTCTGCATTTCACTTATAAACATAATTAAAATGCACCATTTGTGCTGAAATCTTATCTGCTTCTTACTCATGGAAGAAAATACACTGAATGAGTATCTTGAGCTGCCTTTTGGTCAGCTGAGAATTTGCTGCGGTTTCATCCCTCAGGACGACTCTGTGGAAAATCCAGGCGGTCTTGTGAAAGCCACAATCAACATCCATATCATCATAAGCAGCCCAAAATGCAGTTGGTAAATGGGAGAGTGAGTAGAGGAGATTGCGTTGGCTGTCTCCGGAAAAACAGACAGTCTGAAGGCAAATACTGTACAGGAATCTGAAAGGAAAGTTAAAAGATGTTGATTTTATGGTTTCTTTCCAAGAGGAGCCTTTTTGTAATGTATCTGCACAAACATCATTCAAATTTCCTTAACTTCTCTGAGCAACTCAACCTCACAATTACTTCTCTGGGGTTTTAATTAGCAAAGACAATAGCGTAGACACATGTTGCAGCACCCAGCTAAGCACAGTGGTGCACATAAAAACACATGCATGCACAAGGGCTTGCTGTGCCCTTGTGCACCGACAAACCAGCCAGCCTCACACAGAGCTGAAGGAGCTCCTTACACCCAGGAGGAGCTGTGCTGCCACTCCTTTTACCATCATTAACCTGTTCTCCTGGGAAATGCCAGTCCACTGTGTAAAATCCACAAAAATGCATGGCCAGCCAGTGCTTCTGCATGAATCACTGGCATCCCTCATCCTTTGTGCCCCTCCTTTGGCCTGTAAGAACTGGCAGCCAACGACTGTCTTTTTACTTTTTTTTTTTTAATTACACCAAGGAATTGTCTCCCTACCCCCCAAACATACCCTTGCTTTTCTCCTCAAAAGGCAATTTAGCTCTCAGGATATCCATCAAAAAAGGTGAGGGGATGAGGTGGCTCGTAATCTGCCCCAGGGCAGGCTGGGGTGGAGAGCAGAGTGCAAAGGGGAGCTCAGCAGGCCAGGCACACTCTCCTGTTGCCAATTCGAGAAAAACTGTTGAAGGACAGCATGTCAAATATTGCATCCCCTCCAGCTGTGCTGCATCCCTGGCAGAGATGTTCTCATCTCATTTGAAACTCTTTATTGGTGTAATTCCCACAGCACACCCTAGAGGAAGGTGGTCAGAGCACGTCGGCTTTATGTGCCACAGCAGCACTTGGCACAATGGGTCAGGCTTGCACCATTGGCCCTAAAACTATTAAGAGAGGGGCAATGGTCAAGGTTTACAAATAGAAGAGGCTCAACAATGACTTAATTTGTGAGACTGCAAGTTCAAAGGGATCCAAAGCCTGTGTTTTGAGTTGCATAGTGGATTTCTGAAATCCAGGAAAAGTGGTGGTGCGCAGTGACACCAACGACTTTCTATCTTTCAGATTGATTTTTTTTTCCCAGCTATTGCAGTATGCTTCTCCTGTTTAATTGAAACAATAAAAATTAAAACAGTACTTTTGGATAGAATAATGTACTTGATTTAGCTTCCAGGTACAAAGCTGAGAAGTTGTGAAAACAGCATTATTGTATATAACAGTGTTTCTACTTTCTTCCAGGAGAATAGAATATATATTTCCTTGGTGAGAACAGCAAGAATTAGAATTATACAGTAATGCAAAAGCCAATTACTTCATAGTTAAGATGTGTTAAAACACACATTAATTTTTTTCCTGCTCCTTATTTATGATTGTTTATGTTTCCCTGCCTCAAAAACTGCAAACCTTGCGGTCCATAGAACACAGGATTTTATAACATCTTTCTGCAGTTGCTCAAATGCCATAGGAGAGCTTGTAGCAGCTCTAGTGAATTGAGCGAGAGATCCTCCTGCTTTTTACAGCCTTGGTACACTAGGGGGACTATTTTTCCTCTTTTCTGGAGTGATGAATGCACAGCTCTGTCAGAGCAAGGTGTTGTACCTCGCAGCATAGGCCCTTTACTCACTGGTGCTGAACAGGTTAAACACGCAAGGCTCGGGCTTGCACTCTTTGAAGATAAACAAGCCTAATTCTAAGCTGTCAATGGCTCTTCCTCTCTCTCTCCCTCTCTCTATCCATCTCTGCCAGCCAGGCACTATATTGCATTTTGCATCTTGATTTTCATGGGTATTTGAATGGGTTTTTCTGTATGAGCAAAATTCTGTTCTCACTTATGCTAATTCCAAAGGAATTGTTTTGTATTAAGAGACACTAATGGAATACAGGCTCTCTCTCTGCAAGTCCATTCTGGTCAATCATTTTTGCTTTTTGCAAGGATTTTTTTTTCATTTTTTTTTAAGTGTTGCTTCTAATTTCAGCTCCTCCAGATTTTTTTAATGCATAATATCTGGGTGCTGTCTGCTCCCCCCACAGCTCCACTTTTCCAAAAACTAGACTCCTAGGACATCCTCACTCATTTCAGAGACTGCAATTCCTTCCCTTCATAAACACTTGGCTATATCACAAAATGAAATTTGGGGAAAATAAGACTGCAAGTTGCTGGAACAGGGCCAGAGCATAATCTCCATTTTATTCATTCCTACACAGCCAGTAGGGAGGTTTCCTTTCCCACAGAATCATTCTGCACTGTTTAAAGAAAATTTGTGCAAAAGAAATTTCTTTCTTTCTGTTATTATAGAGAAAAGAGTCTTGCTGTCACACTTTGTATCTTTGGAAAGGTAGGGAGAAATTCTCTCCCTTTCCTGCTACATCTAGCAAGCTGGTTTGTTTGAAAACTGTTTTCTGTACCTCAAGGAGGGCTATTGTTCATTATTTCAGGCTTCTGATTAAAGAAGAGTTTATATCAGATGGAGAGCACCTCCTAAAAAAGTCTTGGAAATGGGGCTACGGCTCCTCTTGTCTCTGTAGTAAAGAGCCAGTGTCTTCCTCTAGTGTTACGTAAGATGAGGGGAGGTTATTACAGCAATGATGCTGGAATTTAGTCGGATGACAAGCTAATGTCTGGCCTCTCCCAGGTGAAACAGAATTGTGGTGGGAAAGCCTGCCAGGAGGTGAGATGGATTAGCAAGAAAAGGTGACATTGGCTGGGTAAGGATTAAGAATATACTTCCCCAGTGTGTTCCTAGCTACCACAGTCTAATAAAGCCACATTTATCACATCTCATGGCATCTTCTGCAGTGTCTGGGACAACAAGCTTTTTAAAACATCTCTTTATTGGATATAACACAGACAATAACAGAAATTTACATCATGCAAAGAGTATACGGTATTTGCTTGAACCAACATTATTCAAGCAAGGCAGCCAAGAAATACAAATAAGTAAAAAGATGATTCTTACAGTGAAGAAATTTATATTTTTTTTTCTGAATTTCTGCAAAATCATTGGCAGGATTTAGAACATGACATTGAGAAAGACAGCAGAAACATTAAAAATAAGGCATCCTTTTCTGTTCATTAAATTGTAAGAATTCATTAATCAGTCACAGCTTTAACAGTATAACTCTTCAGAGCAGTAATGCTCTTATCAAACCAATGGAGAAAAGTTTCGCAGTGTGTATGTGATGATTAACTTCTAATTCACTGATATATTTGCTTTCATTTATTCAAGTTGTAAATGGTTCATCTTGCATAGCCACTTCTCCCACTTCAACAAGAGACCATGGAGTGACAAGCATTGAAGACCAGAAAAAAGAGTGCATGTGGATGGGGCAGGAGAGGTGGGTAGTGCCATTGAAAGTACGTATTTCCTACACACTACATATTCGTTAGATTCCCAACTCCTAAGTAGATGCCTCTCTCCCATGGGGGGAAAAAAAAAAAAAAAAGGCGCCTAAGTAAAATGATGTACCTATATATCTGTGCTTCTTTTGCTCCAAGCACTTTAGATGGTGTTTGAATATTTCATGTGTCAAACAAAGGTATGCTATATACAGAGAGGTACTTCTTGGCATTACATTAGGACATCTTTCAGTGAGAAATGTTTGATCTGCTGGTAGTCAGTTCACATCGTTTGGTTACACACTTTATATCCTGCTGTGTATTGCACAGGATCAAGAGTGAGAATGTGAGAGGTCTGAGCTACTGAGATAGCTGCCATGTACTAATTGTTCCTTGGTTGTTTCATCTATCACTAAACTTTGTTATCTAGCTGTTAACACCTACATATGCTTATGCATATGGCAAAGTTATTAAGTGATGACAATTACGACAGATGCAATTAATAGCAAAACCTATATTTAAGTTCTTCTAACATTTTATGGCCTTAAGATGTTTATGACTCTTTGACAGACTTTAATGCTCAGATGTCTGCTGAGGATCAGTTTCTGTCCATGGTTTGCTGTTATAGAAACCTGACTCATAAAGGTGAGGCAGGGTGGGTTCATGGGAAGGAAGCCTCTGATAGGTTGCTAAATTAACACCCTCTGGTTTAGGAATAGCCTAAGCTGCAAAATATTGGAGGATGAGGGTATAAAAGAAGGTTGTCAGGGAACAGCAAGGACCAGCTGCTGTCTAAAGGCAGGTGAGCCAGGAGGTGCTGGTAACCCTGGCGTAGGCTGTGTCCTCACTGGTGAGGCACCATCCTGTGTGGTCTGAGCCTGGTGGGCAGGGCCAGGAGCTGCTAACCCACTCCATCAGCAGCCCCTGACTCAATGAGGGGTTGACCCAGGTCCAGGGTCTGGCTAGGGTTTCTAGGAGAGACAACTGGAAACAGGCATGGAGACAATACTGTGACATAGTTCCCAGGTCTACCTGGGAGACAAGGCCTGGAGACAAGCTATGACCTAGGCCAAAGGGGTCCACCCAGAACAGCTACCTACATTGCAGGTCCAGACCCATCCAGAAGACAGGGGCAGAGATAGGCACACCTACAACATAGCTCAGGAAGAGGCTGAAGGCCCCAGGCTGAGCTGTGATGGGTCCCCTGGAACCTTGGCTGCTTCCCACCACTAGCACCCTCAGGAGCCTAACAGAAGTATACTTGCACTGCTCATATACTCTCCTGTAGACATTCAAGGTTGTCCACTTTGGAGGAAGACTATTGGGTTAGATAGTCTTCCTTTGCTCTGACAGAGAACAGTTGTTCTCATGCTCTTTTGTTTTGTTATATTTTTACAAGAAAAAAAACCCAGACACTTCAAAAATGAGTAAAGGAAAAAAAAAATCCAAGGGGAAATGAGCAGGTATTGCTCACATCAAAAAGATTTGCAATCATTTAGTTCAGAAGCACTTAATGTTTCAGACAGAAGGCTTGATCTTTGAGCCTTGCTAGTGTCAGATATTTGTCGTGTTTTGTTTTGTTTTGTTTTTCCCATCCTGTTGAAACTCAGCTAAACTGGATTCACATAGAAGAATTTGAAAACCACACCTCACATATGCTTTTCGCAAATTTGTTCAGATGGTCAAAATACCTAGAGACGATCCACAGCTCTGATCTCCATCAGAAGGTACATGCATCCTTCCACAAAGTGACAGAGTCAGTGCCTAGGACAGGACGTGATTATCCATTAATCCCTCCTCCAAGTGCAGGACTGAGCAGAAATGTCATCAAAGATTTCCTCAGCATGTACTGTAAGGGCAATAAAGTGGTTGGATGAAGTGCTGTAAGTGATAGTGAAGAAAAAAAAAAAAAAAACAGGAACTGGAAGGAGGGTGAAGAATATGAACAGTGTTGGTAGCAGCTGAGGAGAAACTACAGACAAGTGCAGGCTCTGGGAAAAGAACCAAAGAGGAGACTTGGGTGAGAGCAGGGCAATAAAGCTGTGTCTCTGATGCAGAGGTCTCTCATGGAGGACTGACTGAACAGTCAGAGACATGAGGAGCGAGAGGCAGGTGAATGACAGGGCCCCTCTGGAGGAGAGCCCTTGGGAGTCTTTGTCCCACAGAAGCTATCGCCAGTTTCAAAATTCCAAAACTGTTATCTGAAATGACAACTATTTTTAATTGATTATGACGTGCTCAAAGCACACTTAATAGGATGTGAATAATCAGGACAGCTGCTTTGGTGACACAAAATGCAGAGAAACCATTTTGATCCTATTTCACAGAATGTGTTCTGTGTCACTTACACGGCACGATCACAGCTACCCAGGCTGCTTTCTTGGGATATTTTTGGGTTTTAATTACCCTGTCAATTAGAGTTAGAGGTATTAATGTGGCAGAGAAATGATACGGATTGCTCATGGGTTCTGTTCTCTACTTGTTTGCATTCATCAGTCTTGAAAGAAGAGGACTTAACACATTGTCTTGACAAGGATGCTAATAAGCCTACAATGAGACATACGCTGCATCAAATAAATAGGTGCCAGCAGCCATGAAGAGAACAAGCTCAGATAATGGCATAGTGCAGTACAGTAATGAAGAGGTGGAGACTATAGGCTCCTGGCTAGGGCAGAACACTCATCTATTTTTCAGGGATGAATGGATTTAACCAGTAAGCGGGTAAAAACATTTAAGAAGAGGGGACTGATGACCAAAACATCCACAGATGAAGAACATGGAGCAGGACAAAAGAGAATTGTATCAACATATGATCTGTAAAGTAATAGAAATAATTTAAAACTGAATATTGACTAAGTGGAAGTAATTTCAAACTGAACCCTGCACGAGGGTAAATCAGAGAAGTGTTAGTAAAGTAAATATAGCTATGTTGATTTACATCTGAGAAAACAAGGAATGAGATTCTAAGTCCCATGTTAATATGCAAAGCATTTTGGATCTACTTTTTTAGTTTTAAATGATCTGGATTAAGTTGGACAGAGTGTAAAAATGAAAACTATTATTAATATTATATGACACAGGCTATACCAACTTGTATCAAATGTACATGATTTTGTGCAGGCCAGTCCTTGCTTATTGCATTCAGAATCTTCAGTGGTGCAAATGCCTATGGTGTCCCTGGGTGCTTAAAATACATTTGGTTTTCAAGGGAAGTAAAACATGCATAAAGTCCACACACTTATAGATTATTTCTTTTTGTGGCTTGTAGAAGTCATATCATGCAGGGATTTTAATGAGTTCTATCTTCAGACATCCTTGCTACTGGAAGACTTTTGTGGCCTTACTCTAAAAACTTACTCCCACAAGCACTTTTATATACAAAACAGACTCTAAGATCTCAATGGATATATTTGGGTTGAGGGGAAAAAAAAAAAAAAAAAAGTATAAACAGTTAATGCTGCTAGCCACACCAATAATAAACTTGAGAGAACCCTAAAATTCAGAGCAGTTGACATTCATTTTGCTTTCAGCTTATAGACTAAGGGTTATTTTCACATTGGACAAGAAATATACTACTTTTATGTCTTTATTCAGTTTCTTGTTCCAGTTTTAGTACACAATTCAGTACTTGGACTGAAAACACTGAAAGGAGAATGATAAGAATTCACACCATGGAATTACCATTACATAAAATCATTAGGTTTTATAATCACTTTAAAAAGTACATTCACACCCTCTCCAGAAGTTTAGGACCTAAACTACCTCTCAGAAGTACTTTTAAGAATTTCAATTTTCCTAATGGCCCATAATATCAGAACAAGTTCCCTCACAGATCAAGGGCAGCAGATCAGTTTAAAAGCATAGATTCTTTGAGCTAAGGTTAACAGCTCCCTGTGTTTATTTTAGGAAGACTTTTCTGATTGTTAGAAATGCTTCTCTGAAACATGGTAAAAAAACTTTAAGCCTTTAGAAAGTAGGCCATTTGTGACTGTTTCAGATACTAAGTGAATACATATTAAGCTAGATTTCATGGCATGTGTGACAACTGGAGTCTAAGATGAGATTTTACACCCTCACAGTTTACAATTTTACAAAGCGATTTATTGAAATTCCTTGCAGATTATTTCTTGGAAGTCTTTTCCATGTTCGCCTTCCCTTCTTCACATTAGAAATATCTGGCATAGCATCTTAGCTTCCCCAATGTCTGTTGGAAGATTC